>NW_004524585.1:27007747-27078742 GCF_000260255.1 Octodon degus | reverse complement strand
TCCCTCTCCCTCTCCCTCTTCCTCTTCCTCTCCTCCTCCTCCTCCTCCTCCTCCTCCTCCTCCTTCTTCTTCCTAGGTAGTTCTACGATGCCTCTTTCTTCCATGTACCTTACCACACTCTGTCATTTACTATTTCCTAGCCCTGTCCCAGTCCTACCTCAGGTTTCTAACATGCCACATGCTACAGAAGCTGTTGCAGTGCTTCACCATGAGGCATAGGCACATCACCATGCTTACCTCTTACATCTTGTTTTCTTCAACTGTAAGGCAGAAATAACATCAACCTCAGTTATAGATGGGAGTAATGATGTAATATATGTATCTGTTTAAAATTATGTCTATTTCAGCTGAATGCAGCTGAGTTAACTGTTGACAGAAAGCATAGAATAACAGGCAGTAAGCTCTGAAGACAAGAAAAATGAATGTGAAATTCAGCCACTTGGTAGCAGCATTTAAGGCAAATTATTTCTCTCTCCCTGACTTAATATTTGCACAAGTAAAATGGATAAAACCATGGATATGGATGCTATCTACCAATATATGATGCCAGAAAGCTTTTCTATGGACATCTTCTGTTGTGAGACATAAATTTAGATTATTTACACAAGTGTGTGTGTGTGTGTGTGTGTGTGTGTTTAAACATGCTTAGAAGGTAATAAAAATTCAACAGCAGAGATGGTGGCCTGCATCTGTAATCCCAGCAACTTAGGAAGATGCAGCAGAAGGATAACTCCTGCCCTGGAGTTCAACAGCAGTGTGGGTAGCCCAGTGAGACTTTAGCTTAGAAATCCTTCCTTCAAGTTTAAAATGCAACCAGGTGTGGCTGCACATGCCTGTTATCCCAGGATGGGAGAGGCTAGGCAAGAGGATCTCTATGAGCTGAAGGCTATCCTGAGAGCTACATAGTGAGTTCAAGGTCAGCCTGAATCACATAGTAAGACTCTGTCTGTCTAAATAAACAAATAAACTTTAATTATCTTGGTCATTACTCATAATGTGTTATTGTTAATAATAATTGTACTTTGTACTTCAGTGATTGTTTACTTCAACTTTTGATATTAAAAGTCTGAAATATTATTCAAGAGAGGGCATATATTCATCTTTTGTGATCCTTCTATAATATTTGGTTATTTCTTATATAAGAAAAAAATATTTGCTGTTGGGACCAGGGAAATGGCTCAGTGGAATAAGCTCTTTCCTGGCAAACACAAGGACCTGAGTTCAATCCCCAGTTCTGCCAAAAAAAAAAATTTACTGCTTTTATATAAGTACACACCCCAAAAATGATTATCAACTTGAATAGAGAAAAAGATTTTATAAAGAATCTATAAATCAGGGCCAGGGAGTTGGTTCAGTAGCATAAGCACCTGCCTGGCAAGTGCAAGGCCCTGAGTTCAATTCCTGATACCAAAATAAATAAATAAATCTATAAATCAAATATGTAAGAGAAGCAATCAGCTTGTCAGCAGTCACTCATCACCAACTAAAAAATAATGGCTCATTTAAACTGGTCAGATGAGAAAACTCAAAATCGTGTGATCTACACGTGTGTCAATCAAAATATCTGCCATATTTTTAACATGATAATAAATCAAGTTATGTTGACCAAAAAATATTTAAGGACAAATATGAAGAAATAAAAAAGAAAACTCTGGAGAATCTTCTTCTACATATCTTAAGGAAGTAGAAAATTCACAAGTAGTAGAATGTGAAGAATTACACCAAGCACTTCAAGCTGCTCCAGGATCAAGAAATTTTTAAATAATATCTTGTATAACAACTTTTTAAAGTTAGTCCATTATTCCTAATGTGTGTGTATATGTGTATATATATATATATATATATATATATATATATTCATAAGGAGAAAATTACTTTCTTTGTATTTTTGTATTTCATTGAAAAATAACACACAGCCATGGTATTAAAAAAAAAGTAATGTAAATATGATATTAAGTCTTGCTATACTAGTGTCTTTACCCTGTTTTTCCTGAGAATAAAGAAAAATTTAGCCAATAAGCATTTCAAAATTCTTACAACTATATTCAAAGTTTGGAATGTGGGGACAGTCTGTGCCTATCCCTGTACCTTGTCTCACACTGCAGTGGCAGATCCGTATCCTCTTCATTTTCTCATTGGCCCACGTGTGCCGTGCAGAATGATCACGCTCACTGTGGGAACTTGACACAGGGAAGCACGTAACACTTTTAATTCTTTTTTCTTCCCTTCCCCTCCTCTGTCCTCCGTCTCCTGATCCTGCTCCCTTTTACAGAAGATCCCTTTCCCTGTTTCCTTTTATCTATCTTTTATTTTGCTCTGCAATGCACTTATATTTTGGGAAACCCCTTTGAGGGATGCATAACCTTGCCAAACCTTCCACATATGATGTGGAGACCCCACAGTTTACCCACCTACAGAGCACCCCTCAGGTGAGCAGCTGAGTCATTTCTGCCTTTTTCTTTGAATAACTAATATGAGAATTTGGCAACTACTAATAAGAGTTAAGTGAAAAAACTATATTGATCTAAAGTGCCATTATGTGCTTAGGAAGGAGCCTTTTGTGCATTCACTCACCAACATGTATTGTGATTTTTAAATTATTATTACTTCTATTATGTAGAATTATTATCAGATTTTTCTTTATGAATAGTCTTTGAACATATTTGTTAATAGAAGTTTTTTTCTAATATTCTAGTTTTCTCCTGGGGCTTTTATGGTTTTAATTTTGGTTTTAACTCTCTGAATTACATGCATTATGCTTTTCAATAAAGTGAATTCATTTTTTTCTGTTTTCTTCCAAAAGAACTAAACAATAGTTCTCAAACTAATATGATATATGGAATGATATTTCTCAAGTTTACTGAATAATTATTTTGTTTTCAGTGATTTAATTAACATTGTAAATATATAGAATGTTCTTTGGAGACTATATTTTAATGAGGGATAATTTTAAGCAAGTAAGTGACAATAAGATATTGTAGCATTCAATTTATAACAGCAAGTAACATTTATCGAGCACACACCAGGCACCAGTACCCCAGAGGCACTATGTTACTGCATGTGTCAGGCTTAGTTAGCATACTGTATTTACAGAAAAAGCAAACTAGGTTTACATTTGTAGGAAAAAAAGGAATAACAAATGATAGAAGATCTTGTGTGGCTTGCAAATTCTGAAGCTTTTTTTGGTTTGTTTTTTGTATTTTAGGGAAGGGTCTACAGTGTGTTTGGAGTCTCACTACTAGATCAGACTCCTAGTGATCTGCCTGTTTACAGCTTCCCAACTGCTGGGACTACAGGAGTGTGCCACCATACTCAATCTCAGTTACTGTCTCAGCACACCCTGTGAGTGGGGCTGGCATGGCAGGCCCAGGAATCAAACCCCAGTCCCTGAGCTTGCTTGCAGGTGCTTCAATCCACTGAGCTATTTGGCCGGCCCTTATTTATTTATTTATTTATTTATTTATTTATTTATTTATTTTGATGAAGCATTAACTACATACTCTTTACAAGCAACAACTTGCTGATGCCTGTTTTAAACCTTTTGCGTGGATTTATTCATTTAGTTTTCAAAGCAACTATTAAAACAGCTAATAGTATTACCTATTTAAAGCTTATTTAAAGCTGTGTATTCTTTCAGATGAGAAAATTAAATCAGAAAATTACCTTATAACTACCACAGAGGAAATAAATAGGTTATTGAACTGCTAAATGAGACAGAGAGTGAACAGGATCTCTATAAGAAGAGAAAAGAAAGGCATCCAAAGGAGTCAAAAACACATTTGGCAGGTGCAGAAGGCTTGTTTAAAGACCTTCTGAAACTAGAAATTTGGTCATTTTAAGTGACTTGAAAATAACCAGTGCAGGTGGGAGTGTACCCGGTGAAATAAAAAAGTGGGAAGTTGACGACAGAGTACAGGATACACCGTGTAAGTCAAATGGTTGTAAACCACATAAAATTTTGCTTTATTAAATAAATTATCAAAAAGGATTGAAGTACAGGAAGAGACAGAATAAGGAGTTAAATTTATTTTAAGGTATTTTATGGATATGTGACAACTACACTATAAAATGCCCAAGTATGATGACATTGTAGTACTCTTAGGAAAACATGTTATATGGACTCAACTGCAAGGAGAGCAGGCGAGAAATACAGAAATGAAAAGATATGTTATAGGTTTATATTTGGGAGATGACAAAATGAGAATAATGCTAATTTTCTAGCCTACTTGTAATCCATATCAACAAAGTGCATATAATGCTTAGCAATATACTTTGTTGATGTAGATTAAGTGTTTTCTGAAGAAACAAGTAAAATGGACTTTTCCAACACGTTGACACTGAATCTGGTGAAATGGCAGAGTGCTAGGTCTGGTCTCTGAGAAGCTGAAGCATATGTTCTTCGGATGACAGATAGGAGCCTGGAGTGGAGATGAGAAGCAGCACACAGGAAAGGAGAGAGAAGCCGAAATAAGCAGAAGACATCAGGAAAGAGAGTTCAGTGGGAGCAGAAAATATGTATCACTGTTGGCCGTGAGAGAGAGGGCCTGAGAGCCGACAGGCACCGGAGGCTGGTGTCCCATGGCCAAGAGGGAATTGGCCATGACCAGCTGCCATACGCCTCCTGTTGTGGCTGCTGCTGATCTGCAGAGGGTTCCAGGATGACCAAGTGCTGGCAGTGAGCCACATGAGCCACTGTGATGTTTGTCTCTAATAAGAGGGTCTGTAAGTCGTGTAACTTCCTGAATGGAGACAACCACAAAAAAAGGCACACATCATCAAAATTCCTTATATAAATTTTACCTGTGATTAACAGGTTACTGCAAAAGACTTGGGAACATGGCTCCTTGTTATCTTTCTCTTGCCTTCCACTAGCAACTTACACGTACCTCCGTTTTCTGAGTTAAAAGGCTTCTCGTGCCTAGAAGCAGCCAGATGCTCATGATATCGTAGTCTGGTTATGTGCCAGGTGGTAGGAAGAACTGGTCTGAGGTTTTCTCTGATGTGAGCAGGGGACCTCCAAAAGAGCTACATGCTAATATCAAATTTTAGGAAGAATTTGCTTTACAGAAAACAGTGGATCCCTGGGAGAAGATCAGTATCAGCCACTTATGAGTGTGTGACTTATCCTGGCCCTGGAGAGAGACCAAGAAGAAAAGAAACAGGTAGGCAGAGTCACCTGGGCTCTGAAGGTCGGAGATGGCTGGCTGCTTGTCACAATTTGCATTACCAAGTGACTGGAAGCTTGCTGACTTCAGCACCACTGACCCACCAGGACAAATAAAAGTTGCTTCATCTTTCCACATTTGTTAAACCAAGAATTCCATAAGCAACTCCCTGCATGTAAAATGAGCTTCAGTGATCAACAAAAACACATGGGTCCTCAGAGGGTATAAAAAGTTAGAGAAAGGAAGCTCAATAAAAAGAAATTGTATATAACAGGTGACTAAAATATATGGTGAATGTTTAAGTAAAACGTTTATTCCACTAAAAGATATATTGCTATGAATCCATTCAAAATGCTCCTCTTTGCTTTCACACATCTGTAATGTCGCTCTTGACAGTTTCAGAGGCAGCTCTGAAGGTCCTCTTTGGAGCCTTTAATCAAACTATGTTGAATGCATACTTGTTCCCCTTCTGTGCACACACACACTGGTCAACATTATATTCTAAAGAAAAGTGATTGCTCACAGGCCTTGCAAAACTGTACACTAATGTTACAATGAGAAAAATCTTTAAAAATTTATATAAAAATTGTATATTTTCATCAAACATAAAGGCTATTGAAATGTTAACAAAAGATGCACCAATTACTTTATGTTAGTGTCACTTAATGTTAACATAATTTGCTGTACTGCAAAAGCTCAGATGCTGTTAGAAAGAAGTACTGTGAATGCTAATGTATCATCCAAAAAAAGGCAGGCTCATCATGTAATACTCATTTACCATACACACTGGTTCATGCATACTTTGCTCTTCCAGTCAAAATATTACTAAAGATAAATGTTTTGAATTGATTCAGAACATCAAGTCAGTCACAGAAATTAAATGAAGATATTTTTAAAAAAATTTAAACATTTACTGGTTTTTTTTTAATCCCATATCATATACCAACAAAACTGATGTGCAGAAGGAGATAAATGATAATACAAGTTGAATTAGAACTTTAGCAGAGGTTCAAGCTTAAAATGTACATACCAAACTCTTTTTTTTTCCCCAGAACCGGGGATTGAACTCAGGCCCTTGTGCTTGCCAGGGAAGTGCTTATTCCACTGAGCCATCTCCCGGGTCCCCATACCAAACTCTTGCTGAAGAAAAAAATATGCTTTCCTAAATCAATACTTCAATGGGTAACAAAATAACATGGTCACTGTTGAGAATTACCTATGTGTGAAATTCAAATACACATTTCTGCATGAAGTAACAATGTGAGAAAAAAATGACTTGAGCAGCCAAAGGTTAATCTTAGAGAGTAAAGTTTAGAACACTTAACGTCTTAGTCACTTTCTTGGGCTGAGACATGGTACCTGACACATCTTACAGAAGTTTATTTGGCTCATATTTTGGTTCCTAGTTGGTTGGTCTCAAGGAAGGATGGCATGGCAGAGGGCTGCAGTGAACAGAAATCAGAAAGGATGAAGGGAGGAGAAGGGAGGGGAGGGAGGGAGGAGGAGGGAAGGTGGGAGAGGTAAAGAGAATCTTCCAGGCCACGCCCCCATGACCCACCTCCCCCAGGCTCCACCTCCCTACATCCCATAGAGCTGTGAACTCATCAACGGACAAATCCGCTGATAATAACGTCTGCTGCATACTCCTGAGATCCAATCACTTAAAGCCCCCACCTATGAGATGTGATGCTTTGCAGGGATGCCTAGATAAAAAACATGGCACTTAACTTGAAATAAAAATGCATGGAAAGAGAAAAGAAAACAGAGACAAAAGAAAGGACTCATGGAATTATGCCAAAATATAAACTAAATCCAGTGAAATTTACAAAAGCTACAAACAAGCATTTTACACTATAGCTGTGAACATGATCATTATAAGCAGGGTATGGGAAAAACTGCAAGACAAACAATCCTGTTGCCTTAACAAATAAATTACAAGGAACAAGACAAAAATGAAAGGGAGGGCAAAGTCAATTATGATGTTTAGGGATGCTCATTGGATTCTGAAATTGTAAGGATGAGTAAAGAATGATTTGCACTATGTAGAAGGCTAACATGGTGGCTGCTGTTCAAAGGAAAGGAGAGATTGTGCTGGGGAGAGATTTGTGGAAGGCTGCTGCCAAGCACAAAAATCTGTTTCACATGACTGGAAGAGGTGGTCATACAGGTATTCAAATTATCATGATTAACTAAGTTGTATGTGTGTTCAGGCATTTTATTTTTCTAAATTTTAATTAAGTAATGAAAGCTTTCTTTTAAAACATCCATGTGACTAAGACTTTCACCTCTATTTTATAATACCTTATAGCAAAACGTGCTCTGTTAAAAGCAATGAGAAAAGACAGATTTAAAAAAAAAATGTTTGCAAGCAACACAGGGGCTGAGCAGCTCAGAATCTGAGGACCAAGAAGGCCTGATCATGCCGGTCAGCCTAACCTGCCATACCCTCTGTTGTCTGAAGGTAGCTGCCTATGAAGGGAGAAATTAAATAGTATATAAATAAGTAGAAAAACCAATGCAGGAACTGAAGAAAAGAACCTTTATAAAGTGTTGAAAGCTTAAAGAAGAAATCATATTTCCTATTAGAAAATATTCTTAGTTGGATGAAATATCAAAGCTTATATTCTTCAGCGGAAGCAGAACAAAGCAGCATACTAGCTCTAACTCTTACCTAGAAGCAAAGAGAACCTGCTGGTCAGTGCAACATGACGCTAAGCCCTGACAGTCTGCCCAAATCAGGCTTCTCTGCCGAGGACCACTGCGTCCACAGGGCTGATGATCTGGAAGATGTCCTTGCAGCCTTCTGGAAAATGTACGATGGACTGTAATCTATTCCAAGATACAAAGCAGAAGTGTAATGATACACTTAAATTTCATCAGCAAATCTTTCTGTTCACATGAGCTATTTAAGAAACAACTGCCTGAGGAAACAGACAAAAACTATTTTCCAATCAATTCCTATAGCTTTCCAACACAGTAGGTATTGCAAATGTTCATTAATAAAGAACAGAACAGAACAGAAGATAATTAGAATGTGAAATAGTTTGTATTCTCCCATTTGTGTTCTTGCCAAGCCAAGAACAATGAGATAATGTCTTTAAATTTGCATGCACAATATTTTAAAATTAAGACAAAGAATGATGGCACATGTCTGTTTTTCCAGCACTCAGGAAGCTGAAGCAGGAGGATTGCCCAGAGTTGGAGGCCAGCCTTGGCTAAATCGTGAGTTCAAGGCCACCCTGAACTGCATAGCAAGATGATGTGTAAAACAAAACAAAACAAAACAAATCATTATTCAATGAAATTATTACTCTGAACAGTGTTTCTGTAGATGATGCTCAAAATCCTCACTTGATTCATAATATTTGTATTATTCTGAAACACTATTCTTTACTAAAATCAGGAGTGATTTTATGGGGGTAAATATGATGGTATTTTACACTTTAAATATGCTTTTAATTTGAAGTAAGAAGCCTATAGTAGACATTTTCTCTCTTCTATAATAAGGTCTAAAAAATTAGGGAAAAAGAAGGACTGCAAGGATAGCCAACATTTTGACCCTAGCTTTTCAAAGTCAGTGAGGACTCAGGATATAAGAGAACCTGTACGGTAACATTCTGTAACTCATCTGGTATCCCAGATTTTCTCATCAAGGAGATTATTGGGCCACAGAAGAATATTATCGATGATGTAGCCTGTGCCTAAAGAGAGTCACATGGAGAGAAAACATTCTCTCGGGCTTTCACAGAGAGCAAATTGGTCAAGCAATGGCCATGACTCATTCATATGGCTGACTCTGACAAAAGATCTATAAAATGTGGTACAGGATTTAAGAGTAAGTCCTGAGGGGATTTGACTGACCATGTCAGATACAGAAGTTACATTTCTTGTTATACAGGTCTTGCTTTATCTTGGTCTTAACCATCCAGCAGAAAAGTGTAAAAATGAGGTATAAAAAGTAAAGCCATATCAGTATGCTGAGCTATAAAAGGCTCAAGTCAACAACTTGTGACATTGCCAGTCCTACGGATAACCCACTACTATTATGGACTACTGGACTGTACTGTATTAGTTTGCTGAATTCACACAAATTTAAATGGCAATGGAACACCCTTCTCTGACAAAATTAAACAAAAAGTGGGATACAAATGAAGGACCATTTTATATCTGTATGTACAAAATAGTTAGGATAGATATACAGCTACTTTCTCTTAATTCAATGAGAAGAAAGATTTGTACTAATAGTGTTTGGGCAGGATATCATGTCTGCATCTTGTACTGTGAATAACCACTACGAAGACAATAATACGCAATGTACTAATTATTAAAACTGTCCTACTAATCAGTTTTGAAACTTTCTCATTGCTATTTCTTTCTCAATAAAAATTAATTTAAAAATAGAATAAGGTCTGTTAGCAGCTAAAACTAAAAATCAGAGTTTTGATCTCATAACATTATTTGTGATTATATCTTTATGAAGCCTACCTGATAACATTTAGAAAAAATAATCAGTTTTTTCTTGTTAATTAACTTGAAATATTAGCTATATTTTTGAGTCTAGACATACAATGGAATACAAAGATTGTGAGCATACAAAATCATAAGTATACATTGTATGAATTCTCAGAGGCAAAATTGAGAAAAAATAACACATTTACAAACTTAAAAGGTGAAATTAAGAGGATTTTACGTAAGGACCAAAAAGTATATAAAAGATTCAACTAGTGAATAGGGTCATACAAAACATTGGTAGTCTCCTTGTGACACTTGGTTGAACTTTTAAAAGACCCTACTTTCTAATTTCAGAATTAACAGGAAGAAAACACATGTTAATATAATGTACCTATAATAATGATAATTTAATTTGTCTGTCATTTGAAGGTAAAAATTATCATCTTGACATGGCTTTAATTAAAAAGAAACATATTGTATCACATAGCTAATGGAAATTCCCTTATGATAAGTTGCATTATAAAGCAAAATTCACCTGCTAGCTATGGGTAGAACTTGTACTTAAGAAAGTTAAAATTGAAAGAAAATAAATTGTTGCTAAAATACATGAGGGAAAAATATGAAATCTTTATTATAATTTAATTTAGTTTCTTAACCTCATCCACACAAACTATCCTTGGGGGTAATATGTATTGTTTTGATACAAGTATACATTGTGTAATGTTAAATCAAAATAAACATCTATCTTATCAATCACGATGTCTTTACTATAAAGTATTTAGCATTCTTGAATCTGGTTCTTAAAAATATACAGCATATTATCATTATATACTTTTTATTTAATCCCTCTTGTGTGCAACAGAACATTAGAACTTCTTTATATATATTACTTAGTCGCCTTTTCTTGAGCTTTTCCATCCCTTCCTATTCTCTCCATCCTGTGGTAGCCACCATTTCTACCAGCTTCTAAGAGATAGATCCTTTTTAGACTCTACATATGAGTGAGGTCATGCTGGACATGTGTCTCTGTGCCTGGCTTATTTCACTTCACTTAATGGCCTCCAGTTCTATCTCTGTTGTTGTGACAGTGTTCCATCATTTTTAATATCTAAGTAGTAGTCCATTATGTATACACAGGACATCATCTTTGTCCTTTCACTAGCTGATGAACACTGAGACTATTTCCCTGTCTTGGTTATTGTAACGGAGCAATAAGTGAGGAAGTGCAGATTTCTCCTCAATATACTGAACTTGTTTCCTGCGCATATAAGCAGTAGGGGGTCGCTGGAGCATATGACAGTTATTTTCAGTTTTGGAGAACCATCCCCACTGCTTTTCCGAATTGCTACATCACCTGACATTACCATCAGCAGTGTGCAGTGATTCCCTCTGGTTCATGTCCTTTGCTGCGTTCATTGCCTTTTATCTTTGTGACAATAGCTGCTGTGAGAAGCATGAAGTCATATCTCCTTTTGGCTTTGCTTCACATCTTCCAGATGATTAGTGATGTTGAACGTTTCTTCATGAACCTGTTGACCATTTGTTTGTCTTCTGATAATCAAATTAATATCAGACAACACAGCACTAAGGCCAGATAGCAAAACTGAAGATACAAGCAATACATCAACTATCATCTTTCCTAAAATCACAGAGCTCTAATACAATTCTAACTAGAAATCCAATACTAGTATAACTGCCATTGCCACTTTCAAATTAGCATGAAATGGATTTGAGCGAT
Organism: Octodon degus; assembly: GCF_000260255.1. Classification (NCBI taxonomy): domain Eukaryota; kingdom Metazoa; phylum Chordata; class Mammalia; order Rodentia; family Octodontidae; genus Octodon; species Octodon degus. Next base: position 27,067,387 of record NW_004524585.1, on the reverse strand, counting down.
TTTTAATTGAAAACAAAAAAAACATATCGCCAAGAATGACTTGCCATAATTGAACCCATTATCAAGTTATCAAAACAAAATTGCAAACAGATATTAGAAAATACATCAGTGAAATAAGATTGAAGTTCAGATGTAGGAACAATGCAGATGGAAAACATAGTTCAAAAGATAAAAGGAAAATAGATGTTCCTTGACACAACAATGTTAAATGAAGTAAATCAGACACATAAGCTAAGATGTCACATGGTTACTCTTAGATGAGAAACTCAGGGTAAAAATAAAACAGCAAACTAGAAGATAGATGATACGAAGCAGGAAGAGTGATCTTTCCCAAAAGAGAGGGCATCAAGAGAAGGAGGAGTTGAGAGGACAGCATGGGGAAAGCAGCAAAGGAGCCAGGATGTGCGGTATTCGTGCACCAACACACCAAGAAGCGTAAACGGTGCGCACTACGCACACGCACTGACAAAGATGGAAAGAGTGTCCTCTTAGTTTAGAAGAAAAATAGGCCCTTTTCTTAATGAATAACACAGCACAATTAGTTATTCATCTTAAATCAATAGACACACTTTTTCATGTCATCTGAAATTACTGTTTATAGTGATTAAAATGTAAATTTGAAAGAATAATAAAAACTATAGCAAGATGTGTAAGAGGATGCTTATAAATCATTAGGTGAAAAGTCTTCTTTAGCAACTTACAAAACTAAAATGAAAGACTGATAGATTTGATGACTGAAATGTTTTATGGAGCAGGGGAGATAGCTCAGTAGAATAAGTGCTTGCCTGGCAAGTGCAGGGTCCTGAGTTCAATCCCTGGTACCATTAAAAAGAAAAGTTTTTATATGTTCAAAGTCCAGATAAAATATAAAAAATAATTTTATCACACGTGTTATTAATTTTCTAAGGGTCGATAAATGATAAAAATAGTCTGATAGAAAAATAGGTATGAGTAAGTGCAAAACTACAAAACTTTTAAAACTCCTGGAAATCATTAATAGTCAATAAAATCCAAGTAAAATATCAAAGAAACTTTTTTCATACATTCATTTGTAGAAGAAACATTTGACATCCTAAAGTTGAATATTTGAGTTTGTGCATGAATGAAAATGAGTCACGGAACAAAGAAATGTCTTAGGAGCTGTTCAAAGACAAACAAAATTAAAGCAGAACAGCAATGTGATGTGTGGTTCTGAGCTATATCTTTTTGCTATGAAGGGCATTACTGTGACATAGGGTAAAGCCTAAAACAGGATTAGATAGCTGTATAAAAAATATAAATCAATGCAAATTGCTTTATACTGATAGTTGCATTTTGGTTGTATGAGGAGAATAACTAGTAGAAAATAAAATTTAAAGAACTCAGGGACATAAGGATACCATTTTAGCAGCTTACTCTAAATTGTACTTGCGATTTTTCTCTAAATTGCAAATTAGTTCACGCATATGTTCTTTAGCACAGTAAGTAAGCTTTTAGATGTATGTTCCACAATATAAGTGCACATTGAACTATATTATTCATTTCCCACAGAAGTTAAAATATTGTGTATCCATTATAAGGTAAGACTTAATTAAATGATCATACGTTTTGTTGCTACGCACATGAATTAAAATGCATGTGTTTAATTTCTGCATCTGACTATGCATAGACTCAGGGAAAACTAGGGCAATGATTCCTTTGAGCATAGCTATCGTTGTGGTGAAATCTTTCAGACCTGTAGTAGTAATGGGCAGGCAAAGAGGAGGATGCCAACAATTTGCATTCCCAGAAACAAAACCACTTCAAGAGAAAAGAGGCTTCAAGAGAAATGTCTTGTTTTTCATTCCAACAAATCTTTCAAAAATTGTTTTCCTTTTTTAAATATAAGGACAAACCAAACCCACCTACCATGACACATTTTCTCTCATAAAAAGTTCTGACTCTAAAAATATGACAATGTTTTCTCATTTGTCTGAGTCATAGATGCCAGAAGAATCAGAGTTCAATATAAAAGCCATGTTGATTCCAGACACTTATTTATTTTATCAAAGTTAATAGCTCCACTCAACAAATGTGAGTGACAGACTAAAGCTAATTCCAAGCAGAATGTGGAAAGTAACAATACAAAATAATAATAATAATAACAATAATAGTGATAATGGCAAGCTTAGTACTCTTGAAAGAGTCATAATGAATTCTGTAATGAACTTCTCATAATGAAATATTCAGTAAGGACTCTTTGGATTAAATATCTGTCAATTTAAAGATTATGAGTCTTGTGATACTGAAACTAAGACAATAATGAAAAGAAAGACATGCCTCTACAAGCGACCTGGTGACCAGCCTGTGTGGGCACTATTTTTATCAGGACCAAGCCATTAACAGAACAGCATTGCACAAAGTCAAACAAGGATAAGAGAGAAGGAAACTTGTGCTCTAGAATCAGAAAATAATTCATCAAAACCTAATCTAAACAACTCAGTACTAAAGATCAACTCACTAATGATTTAAGTAAATGAGAACATTCTATTTCCTTCTCTTTAATCTTCCTACCAAACATCAGCTTAGAGCTCCCCCGCTAAAGCCCATGCAGTATCTGAATGGAGCATGGGAAACGTTGGCCTGAGCAGGACACAGTAGAGCCCTAAGAGCCACTTCAGTTTTATTTACATTTGCTCTAAATCAATCATCACCCTCATAGTGCGAGCTCTTTCTGTAGTATACACTCTTCGCAATGGCTTATTTGGCTACTTTGAAAAATAGTGTTGTCATTTGTCTAAAGGAAACGTGTCCCGCCTGTGATTCAGAGCCCTCAGAAAACACACTTTCATGGAAAGAGGTAAAACAGTAAAATTAGCTGAGCACGCCTTGAGTTGCTGCACCTTAACTTGGTGTAATTCATTTCAGCAAGGACATGCTGAGCACTTGCCACTAGCTGTGTCACATGGGGGAAGAGTACAAAGCACAGTTCTGGCTCTCAAAGATTGTACAGGGAAGCATTTCTGGATTGCTCCTGTATTCTGAGCCTCCTGCTCGGAAACGTGTAAATGACTACATTCTGTCTGGGCTTCTTTTCAAACCATGGAACATGAGGAAGGTTTCATTTGTATTGTTTTATTCTTCCAGCCACATCAAAAAATCCTTGATGATAAGAATTGTCCACTGCACACATGCACGCACGCACACACACACACACACACACTCAGACACCCACAAATCTCCCTTAATAGTTCCTAGCCTTATGTACAACTCACCAAAGATCCAAATGATTTCACGCCAACTAGGCCTTGAAGTTTTCTTGTGTTGGATGACTTTATCTCGGAAAGGCTGATATGGACAGCAAGTTTTTCCCATTTGATATGCTTCTCGTGAAAATCAGTGTAATGGACATAAAAATCATAAATAGCAATTATGAGAAGTGATAACATCGCTTTTTCATTGCCACTAAGAGCTTCTATAAGGCTCAGCATAACACCCTCAGCTTGCTTTTATATTTTGAATTCATATAATTTTATTTAGCGGAATTTTATATCGTTTCTAAAGTTTTTATACTAATTTAATTCTTTTTTAGTGGAATGTTGTTAATATTGTAAAGAATATTATTTATTTTCAGAGATCATACTTTTTTCTTTAAATGAAAATAGCTACATTCTTTAAGTTTTATATACCCTTCTTATATTAATAGAAATTGTCACAATAAAATCAAGTACTGAAAAACATACTATTAGTTCTACAAGCAACAAACACATACATAACATGCTTGCTAATTTTACACACACACACACACATGTTTTGGTTTTTTATTTTTATACTAACTCTATGAAGTGTTTTATGTTTACATACAACATATAAAATGAAATTAATGCAATTAACTTTCTTATATAGAACTACTGTAGAGATTTCTTAGATTAATTCTCTAATAAGTATTAGAATAAGTGAAATTATATGATTTACAAAGATCAATCAATTGTTTAATATCAGAGATAGGTTTGACACTTAATGTAGTAACATTTGCACTATATCAACTTATTTTTTTTTTCAAATTGGTAGGACAGTTTCAATAACTAACACATTGCATACATTCTTCCTAATGGTTAATTGCTATACAAGATGCTGACATGATATTCTATTTATAAACTGATACCTGTGAACTAAGCAACTGCACTGCAGATGGTAATCTGTAATAGTAGTTTCATGTTTGGAGTGCCTGTCATCCTGGTACTCTGAATACGGGCTGCTTGTCATGACATGCCAGTTGCTGCTATACTGTCTCTCGGGTAGATGGTTGTTCAAAAAGAAAGGGGTGGTGAATGAAAGCAAGAGACAGGAAAAGGAATATTGTGGGACTGTCCTGCTTCAGGGTTGTATATGGTTAGTTTTTTGGACTTATGTGTAAACATAAGAATTATATAATTCTTTATGCCTATTTTTAAAATATATTCTAATTTTTACTTTTTTATCATATTCTGTAGGGACTTAAAGTTCCATGTTATGCCTAAGATGTTCGATGTTCAGACAGATAGTGAGGTTAAGCTTAACAACCTAAGTTGTATGGCAATAACAATAAGCTTGTCTTCTGGATGATTAATAACCTAAGTTTGCAGACCAAATTAGAGAAAAAGGAGGGCTGCTAGGAAAGCCAACTTTTTGGCCCTACCCTTCCAAGGTCAATTAAGACTCAGGACATATGAGAACTTGTACTGTAACGTCATGTACCTCGGTAGTGTCCCAAATTTTCTGATCAAGGAGATTATGGAGCCAAAGAGGATAGTGATCGATGATGTAAAGTGTGCCTAAGGAGAGTCATATGGAGAGAAAACATTCTCTCAGGATTTCACAGAGAGCACATTGGCCAAACAATGGCCGTGACTCATCCACATGGCTGACACTGACAAAGGTTCTACAATCTGAGGTACAGGATCTCAGGATAAATCCTGAGGGGATTTCACTAACCTTATCAGACCCAAAAGCTACAACTCTTATTGCATAGGTCCTGCTTTACCTTGGTCTTAACCATCCAGCAGAAAAGTATAAAAAAGAAATATAAGAAGTAAGGCCATGCTGTTATATTGAGCTGTAGGGGACTCTGGTCAACAATTTCTGACATTGCCAGTCAAGCAGAAGACCTAATACTATTATGGGCTACTGGACTCTTTTAGAATATTTTGTTGAGTTTACACACCTATAATATTCAAATAACGGAACTTAACAAAAAAAAGGGGGGATACAGATGAATGTCTATTTTGTAACTGTGTATTCAAAGTGGTTAGGATAGATATATAGTTACATTCTCTTAATGAATAGAGGGATTTGTTCTAATGGTGTTCGTAACACCTCCACTTTACGAGTCTTCTGACATGTTCTCCCAACCCTTCCTACTCCCTTCTAGCTTCATATTGCTGTAAATAATATCAAATGATCAGTAAATATACGCATCCAGGTAGTCAGCATTAGGACGGTCTTAGTATATATACCACCCAGTAAGCATGCATCCTGGAAAGAACTCCAAAGGCAAGGAGGAGAATGCTATCCTGCCCGTGCAATTTTGATTCTACTTGAAGAAATGTGTCTTTTGCTACTGTCCTAACCTGTGGACTAGAAACTCCCCCTTCAAAGTTTCAGTAAAAATTCACTCCAGCAACTCCTTAAGGAGTGTCTAGGGCTTGAGCCACAGACTGGCACAGCATCCTTGGGCCGTCTTGTTCAGAGACAGCCACCTTCTTGGGCTGAGCAGCAGCTAGATCCTCCGCTTCTGCTCCATCTGCATGAGTATCATGGACTCTCTTGCCTCTGATCCTGTAAATACTGTAAATATACTTGTGCAATCACACACACACGCACACACAATAATTTGCAAGATGTCATTATTTAGTAGCAGGCAAGTCCCCTCATAGTACCTGTACTGACATATCCCCAGAGGCACTTTGTCAACACTGAACATTTTCTTAACAAATTATGCAGATAGTGATAACTGAGAGACTAGAAATACATATAACTCCATGATTATTGAAAATCTATAAAATACATTTCAAAACAATTTTCAACAAATTAAATTATTGCTTTAATGTCTTGAAGTAGGTTTCTGATGGAATCTGAGAAAGGTCTGAGCCTATGCATACAATACTTGAAGGTTGAATTCAATGTATCTCTAGTATTTTATAAATTGAAGTTTGGTTGATTTACCATCTCAAATAGCAATGCTGAGGGTTGTATTTATCACTGGAGTCTGCAGAGCCGAAAGTCTGCTGGAAACATTTTTATATTTGCAGGAATCTTATTTTTGGTGGCAGGAGGAAAAACAATGATTTGAAGAACCATCAGTCACAAGATAAAACAATTTTTCTTGTCTCTGAATCACAGATCCATAGAATCTAAAGTTTGAAAATGATCCAGTAAGTCATCTGACACATCCCTTACTCAGAAAAGAATAACTTCTTCAAGAGTTTTAATGAAAGTGTCTTGTTTCATTATGCTTGTTAAAAAAAAAACTTCTTATGGGCCCATTTTTTCTCTTTTTGAACTACCCCAGTTATAATTTGTATGGCATAACAATTTTTCAAAATGCCAGGAGTTAGGATGAAAATGTTTTGTTAAAATGTTTAGAATAAACTATAAATCAAGAAAAAAATTTCTGTGTGAAATTCATGAATTTTCGGTCATCTTCTTTCATGAGGCACCTTATGTCTCAAGTAAAAGGAAAATTAGCAAGTATCCCCCAAAGAAGCTGCTATACATAAGATTAATTATCTGAAGCTCAAGTAAGCATAAAAAATATATTTGAAACTTGCAATATGAATATCCAGGATTAAATACACATGAATATGGTCATTGTCTTTTCAGGGCATAGTCAAAACAGCAGTTGATTTGCTCTTACGATTTACCTGGACTCCCTGTATTTCTCCCAACCACTCTACATTGTGCAAGACTAAACGTCCTTCTGTGGGGTCTGGGGAGACAGCTCAGCAGCATAAGCACCTCACTGGCAAACACAAGTTCCTGAGGTCAATCCCCATTATAAATAAATAAATAAATAAATATCCTCCTAAAACATAGATCTGATTTTTTCACACAGCACAAAAATGTTTTGATTTCTCTAATTCTCCAGCAAAGCTTAAATAATTCTGCTAAATTTCATCTTTCACCTAAGTTTCTAGTTTCATTAGCTCTCCCCACACCTACCATTCTCAAACATTTATCTGACTTTTAAATAGTCCCTAAACCATATTTTGGCTCTTATCTTCTTAAAATCATTCCAGAGTCCCCCAGTTGACATCAGTCTGTCCACTGTATCCTGCGATAATGGTTTGTTCCTCTATTATAGCAGTTGGCATTGGTTTATATTTGAGTTACAGTATGAAAGTGCTAGCCCTACTAAAATGAGTGAACTTGATTACAGAAAACTCTGCAACTTTTGTTTATTTTATAGGGCTTGGTGTTATTATTAGTCTGTTATTACATAGAATTGACTATTCTGACAGTATAGGGATTTGGACAATCATAAAAATATAGCACATGTTATACATGTATATGGGTTTTGGAGTCAGAGAAATGGAGAATGGAATCCTTGATTAGCTGTGTAACTAGCTTCTAACAACTTACCCTTTCTTAGCTTTCATTTCCTCATCAATCAAATACATTTATCATTATACACAATTCACAATGTTACGGTGAAGACTAAATTATATGTCGCTATGTAAGACATCTAGCATAGTAAATGACATAGTAAGCATCCCAAACATTAGCCATTATTATTATTATGATTTATATAATTTTACATTATTAGCATTTAAGGTAAGTCACTATAAAAAGAGAATTTTAAAAAAACTACTAGTATTGGAATAGTTTTAAAACTTGGAGACATTGCCTGATAACATCAATACCCAAAACATGTATACCCAAAACTGTCACATGGTATTGTCTGTAGGCACCCACATTTATGCAGTGGAAGCCATATATGGACGATAAAAGAAGACCCTACACTGGGTCATTGACATGTCACTGTACACTGTGTCAGACTATGTCATTAACATGCTAGCCATCTCATCTCATTCCAGTCCATTGTTAATTTATAGCTCTCTACACATTTTGTCTACAATAGCATTTAAGCAAAGGTACCTCAAGTGACCAAGATCGGTATCAATTTCAAATCCCAAGAATCTACTTGAGATGAGCAGTCTTTAAGCATGCCCTCTATCCAAACTTTTCTTCAAGAAAACATTATTGTTATGTTAAAACTTTATATTTACATTTTTACTACTTCTGAAAGTTCAATATTATCACCCTTAATTTATAAGTGAATAATCCTGTTGGATTTGCCACACAGAGCTTTCCTAAACAAAAATCTATGGTGTCTTGTCTTACCTACTCCTACCTAATAAAAAAAATTCTACCCTAACCTTTTTAGGGCTTTCTCATTACTCAAGAAAATAAAGGCTTTTTTCCCCTCCTACAAGCTTTCTTTGGCACAAAGTAGAAAAATAAGATTAAACAGCAATACAGGTAAAAACTACTTGATTTACAGAAGTTTGGCTCACTTGGTATTTGTTAACTTTTCTAGACAGGAACAAGGCATTCCTCAGCTTTCGCCTTCTTGATGCCTCCTAGCATGGCATGAGGCCCTCAAAAGGTCATTTCTTGAATTAAAGGAATTTAATTCTCTCTCTCTCTCTCTCTCTCTCTCTCTCTCTCTCTCTCTCTCTCTCTCGGCAGGCTTTCCCACTTGTCTTTATTGAATGATGTTGCTACATGTTTAGTAGGGTCATCCTTTCAAGGACCAATTCATCAAATTTTTACTAGAATCTGAGAAAGCAAGCTTCCTCCATACAGACACTACTATTCCATAAATATCTGAAAATCTAATTGCGGAAGATCTTATCTTCAGGAAAAGATTCCTATATAGTGTTCCTGACACACCAAGGGTCAGTCCTTTTTCTCCAGCTTACCAGGGATCTGACTAAAATATTTCAAAAGGAACATTTGGTGTAGCTAAAGTTACCACAACCACAGTGGAAAGTTAAAAAAAATGAAATTTTTTTTAAATTAAAAGTTTTATAATATTCTTCTAAACCCCCGTTGAAATGCTTTAACCAATCATTTGGCAAATTAAATTGTTTTGAACTCGCCTAAGAGGGCTTTTCAAAATAAAAGTCCCTATCACCTTGTGTTACTAATCACCTATTTAAAATTCTTGCCCTAGAAATTCCTCATTTCAATCTAAGGAATTTGGAGATGTAAAGCATGTTTCTGCCTTGATAACTGGCCACAAGCAGTAAGAAAAATGAAAGCCTTCCTCACCAACAATCAATCAATCCAAATTACAAAATGAAGATGGCTGTGTGCTAGCATCAGTAGTCCCCCCCCTAAAAAAAGAGGGGATATGAAACACATGGTATGGGAAAAAACATGTCATTCAGCTTCAAAGATGTAAATTAGTTCTTTTGAAGTATCACAGATATTTGAGGTTGTAAATTGCAATGTCAAATTAGATAGAAATCTTCAATATAACCCAGTCACAAAATGATACAGAATCCTTTTGGACTCAATACTGAGAGAGATTGTATCACTCATGTCACAGAACAGATGGATGTGATGTGACAGGAGTTTCCAAATGAATAATAGGCTTGCACCTGGGATACAACATGTACTTCTCTGTCTTTTGGTGCCCAAAGTTCTGGATAAATTGAAATAAATTCAGAAAAGAATGATCAGAGGAAAGAAAAATTTGATGGATGGACCAAAGTCAAAAAGTGGTACATTTAAGATTTCAGTCTAAACAAAGATCTTGAGGGAGAATTTGCTCAGGGAATTCTACTGATATCAAAAAGTTTGAAGTTTTAGATCAAACAAATCCAAAAGAATTTAGGGAAATAGTAATCGTTGTTACTGTGGACTTATACTAGGACAAAAAAGAATTGTGAGAATGCCCATTATCTGTGAAATCTTTTCATCTCAAATTTTTACTCAAATTGAATCTGACCATTGAATATTACTCAAGGCAGGGGCCAGGAATCACACCATGAACATCCCATCAAGTGTAGAATAGCAGGTCCTAGCCCAGGTCTCCTGACAGTACTGTAGCAACATCCCTGGGAAGTCTGTTTATTAAATTTTTAAAACACAGAGTGCTTTTTAAAAAGAAAAGAGTGTTACCAAAAGAGTGAGTTTTAAGCAGGACACAGATTAAGTTTTGCTGTGCCGACACACTAGCTATGTGACAGTGAATATGTCACTTAACCTTTGCTTACATCATATTTTTATCAGTGAAATGGGTATAATATTGATATCTGAGTATGATATAGAGAATTACTGAAATAATAGACACAAACTACTTGTCAGAGCACAGAGGAAACAGCAAATAGTAGCTTAGATGAGTGGTGTAGTGGCCAGCTGTGTGATGAGAGAAACAAGTGGGAGAAAAGAAGAATGTAAAAGAAGAATGAAAAGGGAAGACTGAACACTGTCTAAAAGATCGTGTTCTAGATGTCAGTAAAAGCAGTTTTTCATCTTTCATTCATAGAATCCATTTCCCACACTCTGACATTTGATTTGCTTTATCATTCAGTCCTTTTCTGCTCTCTGTTTTGGATAAATAAATGTTGCCTTGCTCTTATTCTGTGACTGAAATCCTCTCCCATGTGCCACAACCAAGACACCATCCCACAGAGGAGGACAGGAGATGTGCTGACAGCTGGGGAGCAGGGCACGGGGAACCAGCACACCCATTCTCTTCCCAGCACTCACGTTAACTGCAGTTTGAGGAAGGCTTCGTGCGTGGACCATATCAGCGTCTCCACTTCCTTGGGCACATTCAAATTGAAAGGACAGTCCCAAGCTGTCAGAAGGCACGACGGTCTGAATACTGATAGTGTGAAACTTCTGATGCCTCGTGGTGGAATCCAGAACTAGCTTCAAGGATGAATCATGAGCATTTTAAATGAAGCAATATTCTGATACATTAAAATGGTAAGGATGACTGATTCAAGGCTGGTGGCCAGGACCCCAAAATTATCACAGCAAGGGAGAGACAGGGCTCAACTCCAAATGCTGCAAAGATAGCTCAATATTCATAGCTAATGAGTACAATATGTAGATCAATGGATTTAAAATTCTACCAGTAGTGAGAGATATTAAGGTTAGGTGAATTCTTGCTCAACTGATTTAGGATTCTTTCTAGAGACAAGTCAAAGTGGAGGTGATGAATTTGATCAGATGTCAAGGACAGGTAATCTTTAAACTGACAGTGGGATTCATGCTAATTCTGAGTTACATGTGCTGAAGAGAGTTCCCAGGGATGAAGGCTAGGAAAGTAGGGCTCAGAGGAGCCTGATTAAAACCGATAAAGGAAGGAGTCTTAGGAAAGGAGATAAGGACCCAGTGCGTGCGCGCGCACACACACACACACACACACACACACACACACACAGGAACACAAGTGCACACAGTCACACATCCTGCATGGAAACAATTCTTTAAACTGCCACAGGTAAACTCTTTCATTTAGGAACTTACAACTGCAAGCATGAAGAAAGGTCTCTATCATTATTGTTGCTATTATTATTTACTATTAATTTTACAAAATTTTGCAGTTCAATGTGAATAATACATTTTGAACATATCTACATCCCCTTCCTGTCAGTTTTGTACTAGTACTTCTGTCAGAGAAATGAAGAGTCAGGCAAACAACAGAATTTCAAAAGCAAGGAAGTGACTTTCTACTGCTGGCACTAACCAAAAAAAAAAAAAAAAAGCACAGTAAAGTAAGCAAACAAATATTTTGTGGCTTAAAGAAGCTGGGAAAAGTGGAATGTGATGAGAAGCAGCATTGGAATGAGAGAGAGACAGAGACAGAGAGAGAGACAGAGAGAGATAGAGAGAGCGCAGCACAGAGAGATATAAAGAAACCGACACAGATGCAGAGAAAGACAGAGAGATTTTAAAGTTAGTTAAAATTCTCTAATAATAGAATAGATTTTAGTCAATTTTCTTAGGGTTTTCAGGTTCAAAACTTTGAGAAAGGAAAATGACACTTACTTGTTCTCATTTTTTAGTACATTTCTGCTAGAATCAAATGAATAAGTATAACATTAGAGTTAATGCTGTTAGCGTTTCTGGATGCTGTTGCTTATGTTTATCTATATAGCAACGACAATTATCACATCAGAAGACTATAAGTTTCTTATTAAAACCTTACCATTTTTGAAACAACCAATTGCAGATTAAAATTTTTTGTTAGTAATACAGTACATTGTATCACAAAGCACATTTTTAACCCAAAAGATTATTCCCTAAAGACTCCAATTCAGTTTGTATTTGAAAATGAATTTCCTTATATTGATTTATATCATTCTCTAAAATTTTAGCAACTGTAATGCCAACAAAGAATTTCTGGAACAGAATTTTCTAAGAGTAGTCAAGGTCTCTAAATGATTTTTTATTGAACAAGAGTGCACTTTTGAGGAAGCCAACATTTGCATTAAAATAAAACTGAGAAGCACAAATTTGGTTGTCATGGATAAGTTCTAGGCTAGAACTTCCTTTCAGAAAAAGTTAATGAATGCAAGCTCAATATTTCAGTTCAAGCCAACCATATTGAGAGAAAATTTGTATATCTGACCACAGAAGCATAATGAAAAATGATACTTTAGAGGTAGTAATAAGAAAGAGTGCATCAAGACAGAATAAATACTGTACAGGAGCCTCTTCTTTCACTGATACAAGCTCAGTATTTACTTCCTATTAAAAACTATGTAACATAAACTAGATATTCATTTGAATATTTTATGTGTGATGAATATACTGTAATAAATGAGTAAATTTAAATTTAAAAGTCAAATTAGCACTCAATCTGTTGAATATAAATGATTCTTATATTTTCAGGCTTTTATCCAACTCATCGTTTGAAGGAGAAAAGTTCAATACACTTGACTGAAGCATTTCTCAACATTTATTTCACAACAAATAACTTGAAACAAAGAAATTATTTTTTCCTCCAAACTTTTAATAAACTGTGCTTGATTTCTTAAAGGCAAAATGCATGCTAATGAGAATACTTGTATTTCAGATCATAGTGTTCTATAAAAATAATGCTTTTCATAGGAAAAAAAAGGAAAACATACAAGGATAAAAAGAGGACTTTCAAAAATGTGTATTTCTTTTTTTTAGACATTTACTTATTTATTTATTTTTGGTACAGGGTTTCACTATGCAGCTTGGACTCATAGTGATCCTCTGTCTCAGCCTCCCCACTTTAACTCTGATGTCAGTAGGTAAGTTTTCGCAGGGCTACCTCTGGGAGCGGAGGTTCCGTCAGGTGTTAATCGCTTTGCACAGGTCGTCTTCACAGTCATGATGCGGTCCAGCCTGTGCTGTTTCAGTGGGATGTGGGATATGTGGATAAGAGGAGTCAGTAACTCTGCCTGTCCCTACAGTGGATGCAAGAAAACTGGATGCATGTAGAGGTAGGAAGGTAGGGGCTGCTAGAGAAGGAACATTACAGCCAGGAATATGTTTCTCCTTCCACATAGATATTGAGGCCGTCTGGTAGAGAGAAAGTCTTAAAGAAAATGTTTATTCTTTCTCCTAGATGTCTTTTTCCCTAAGATTACTGTTAGACTATTGTTATTGTCTCCTACTGACTTTCAAGAGAGACCATGAAAAGAACCTGCTCATCAAATAACACAAAATTTTTTTGCTGCAACAAGAGAGACCATTATATTAAGACAGTAACTTGAGTGGGGAGAATAAATTTAGGACAGATATACATTTGGGGGGATTTACTTTTAAAGGCAGCTCTTTCAATGTTAGAACCAGATAGGAAAGAATTAGGTTAAGGTTGTAATATGATAGTTGACTTAGTGAACACAGAAATGTAAGTTTGCATGGCAACTTGAAGTGCAAAATTTGGCCTGGTAATCCCATTTGAGAAACTATTAAACTTGGATAATGGATTTTGAGGAAATAAATCTGAAATAAACTATATAGTATTTACAATATTGTATTCATGGACAAGAATATATTGGGACAATAAAGCTATGTTTATATAGATGGTAAGTGACTGCTGGCATGGTCTCAGGTCTACTGTCCCAAAGGACTTAGAACGATAGCCTCACTATTAAGGATGGGACTCTAAGGTCTTCCATATGTTGCAAATCTTCAATATTTTATCTTTAAAGCATTTAGGAGTGACTTATAGTCCTCATTGCTGTTCATTTGACAAAGAATAGGATATATCCTGCTTCCTTGATGCTGTTATGAGTTTTAATACAAATACAATTCAAAATATGGAGCCATATTTACCCAAGGAAAACTAAGCAAGTTATTACCCTTTTTCTGACATCTTGCAACACTCAATACACTACTAATGTGAGATCGAGGTTCCAGACTATATTTTTAGTCATGAGTTGACCCACGAAGTTGCGTCCTGGTCTGTTTTCTGTTGCTACAAATGAATGCCACACATTGGGTAATTTATAAAGAAAAGAAATCTATTTTTATAGTTCTGAAGGCTGACACTAGATCATGTGAGAACTTTCTTGCTGCTGGAGGTTCTCCACACATCGTCATGTAGAGGCATTACATGATGTGACACAAGATAGTTCAAGTTTCCGCTCTTTGTTTTACAAATCCAGTCTCTCTGGATTAGCACCTGAAAGTTGTGGTTTTACTTGACCTTAATGTTGTCCCCATCTCCAAATAGCATAGTTGGACTTATTTTTCTGTCTTTTTCCTAACTTAAAATTGAAATTATATTTCAACATGAGGTTTTAGGAGGATATCCAAACCATATCAAGTTGGTATTTATTGCCAAATACTACAGTTATAATCCAATTTTGGAACATAAAAACCACCAATCATTATCATCTAATAAGTACTTCTTTTACTGAATGATAACCAACATAATCAAGAAGCTTTCTAAAGGAGAAAACTAATGGAAAATAATTTGCAAAAATCAGTTAGATGAAAATTTTATTTTGTGTAGGAAAACAAACATACAAATTCTCACACCAAATACAAGGTACCATTCACTGCTAGAATTTGAAACTGCTGTATATTTAAGAATACTTTTTGCAAGGGCCAGGAATATAGCTCAGTAGAATAAGTGCTTATGTGGCAAGCATAAAGGCCTGAGTTCAATTCCCAATTCCAAAAAACAAACAAAAAAAAAAATACTCTTTGCCAAAAAAAAAAAAAATCCTTGAAACATAGCCCAACTACTAATTGCACTCACTGAATTACAAACCACACAAACTATGCTATTAAATCACAATGGATTAATTTAGAAGTCAACAAAAGCAAAGGTATAGAGATCTCCAAAAATCTGAAAATGAACAAAGAGGGTCTAAACAACACATATATTGAAGAAAAAAATGTAAACATAGTTAAATAATAATTTTAAATGAGAGAATAAAGACTTTAACACTTCAAATTTGTGTATTGCAGAAAAAACAAGAATGTAACCGACATGTATAGTGTTTAATGTTTACTCCAGACAAGCATGAATATGTTAAGCAGAAATCTAAATCAGTATCTTTAAAAACTAGAGAAAAAAATAAACTAAAACTTAGGTAAGTTTAAGAGGAGAAATGCTAAAAATAAAAGAAGAAAGAAGTAATTTTCAAAACATAAATTACATGAAAATCAATGAAAGTGGGAACTTATTTCTTGAAAAGTTAAATAAAATGGAAGAATCTCTGACCAGATTAACCAACTGTAGGTGGGGGAATGCATTTACCTGTTCACGATAAGAAGTCACTGATGATTCACAGATGTCACTAAGATAACACAGCGGGGCCATGAGCAAGCCTTTAGAAGCAAGACTATCAGCTCACAAATGCAAAGTCTTAGACATAATGGACAAGTTTCTCAAAAGGAAGAGAATACTAACATTTAAGAATGGGTAATTGAAACAGGTTTGTTTATATGTTTAAATAAATTGAATTTGAATCAAAAACCTTCTCCTGCAAAAAAGGAAACTTCAGGAAAAAGTAATTATTTTTGGCAAAGCTCATCAAATATCTGAGAAAAACAATCAACCTTGTTCACATTAACTTTGCCAAAAAATAAAAGAAATTACCATCTTGCCAAGTGTTTGCAACCAGCATCTCTATCCTGTCACAACCAAGTAAAGATTTCATCAGAAACATAATGAGCAATAAGGAATGAAAAGAGTGCAATTACCACAGACCCAGTGGAGATTCAGAAGATTAGCGATAGCTACTTTGAGAATCTTTACTCTCACAGAATAGAAGACACAGATGAAATGGACAGATTCCTGAAAAGGTACAAATTACCAAACTTGAATGGACAAGATATAACCACTCTCAATAGCCCAATAAGAGCCAATGAAATAAGAGATGTAATAAAAAACCCAGTGACAAAGAAAAGTCCAGATAAGGAAGGATTCACAGCTTAATTCTACAAGAAATTTACAGAAGATGTAGTCCCTATACTCCTCAAACTCTTCCATGAAATTGAAAAGGAATCAATCCTCCCAAAATCATTCCTGGAGGCAAGTATTATACTTATACCAAAACCAAGGAAAGACGCAACTAAAAAAGAGAACTACGTGCCAATCTCCCTCATGAACATAGATGCAAAATTCCTCAATAAAATCCTAGCAAATACAATACAGCAATCATCAAGAAGATCATACACCATGACTGGGTAGGATTCATCCCAGGGATGCAAGGATGGTTTAATATTTGAAAATCTATCAATGTAATACACTATATCAGTAGAGTGAAAACTAAAAACCACATGATCATCTCCATTGATGCAGAAAAGGCTTTTGACAAAGTCCAACACTAATTCATGTTCAAAGTTCTACAGAAAATTGGAATAGATGGCCTCTAATTCAATCTGGTAAAAGCCATTTACAAAAACCCAATGGCTAACATAATCCTAAATGGGGAAAAACTGAAATCTTTTACTCTTAGGTCTGGTATAAGAAAAGGATGTCCTCTATCACCACTCCTATTCAATATAGTTCTGGAATCATAGCAGGATACAAAGTCAATAGCATTCCTCTACACAGACAACAAACACACTGAGAGGGAAATTATAGACATAATACCTTTTACAATAGCACCAAGGAAAATGAACTACCTTGGAATTCATCTAACTAAAGAAATCAAATATCTTTCTTTTTTTCTTTTTTCTTTTTTTTTTTTTTTTTGCGGAACCAGGGATTGAACTCAGGCCCTTGCGCTTGCCAAGGAAGCACTTATTCCACCGAGCCATCTCCCCAGCTCCCAAAGATCTTTTCAAGGAAAATTACAGTACACTGAAAAAAGAGATCATAGAGGATTTCAGAAAATGGAAAGATATCCCATGCTCCTGGATAGGAAGCACCAACATTGAGAAGATGGCCATGCTCCCAATATTGCTGTATAGATTTAATGCAATCCCTATCAGACTAACACCAACATACCCCACAGAGCTAGAGAAATCATTCCTAAAATGTATTTGGAACCAGAAAAGACCTAGAATAGCAAAGGCAATCCAGGCCAATAAAGACAAGGCAGGAGGCATTACAATTCCTGATTTGAAATTATACTACAAGGCTACTGTGGTAAAATCAGCATGGTACTGGCATCAAAATAGACCTGAGGATCAATGGAATAGATTAGAAGATGCTAAAGCCTCTACAAACACACTCAGCCATCTTATCTTTGGCAAAGGGGCCAAACACACTCACTGGAAGAAAGATAGCCTCTTTAACAAATGGTGCTGGAAAAACTGGCTCTCTACATGCTGAAAACTCAATCTTCACCCACATCTATCACCATGCACTAAGCTAAAGTCAAAATGGATTAAAGGTCTAAACATTAAAACAGAGACACTAAATCTTCTGGAAGAGAAAGCAGGAGGAACTCTTGAAGACATAGGGTAGGCAAAGAGTTCATGGACAGAAATCAAATCGCACGGGAAACACTTGAATGAATTAACTGTGACATCCTCTTATTGAGAAGTATTTGCATGTCAAAAGAAATTACCAAAAAAGTGAAAAGACAACCCACAAATTTGAAAAAAAAATCTTGACAAATGAATACTCAGACAAAGGTCTGCTCTCTAGAATTTATAAAGAACTAAAAAACACTAGGGCCCCAACATTTTAAGATCCAATCCAGAAATGGGCATCCGAGATGAACATGCTCTTCTCAGAGGATGAAATTAAAGAAGCGAATAAATATACGAAAAAATGCTCCACATCACTAGCCATCCACAAAATGCAAATTAAAACCACATTGAGATATCATCTCACCCCAGAAAGAATGGCTATCATAAAGAAATCACCCAACAACAAACATTGGAGAGGCTTTGGGGGAAAAGGAACCCTTCTCCACTGCTGGTGGGAATGCAGACTGGTGCAACCGTTATGGAAATAGTGTGGAGGCTCCTTAGAAAACTAGGACTGGAAATCCCATTTAAACCAGCTATTCCTCTACTGGAAATTTTCCCAGAGGATCTGAAAACATCATATCATAGTGATATATGTGTGCCTATGTTTATAGCAGCAAAATTTGTGATAGCCAAATCTTGGAAACAACTAAGATGCCCATCATCTGAGGAATGGATGAAAAAGATGCAGTACTTTTATACAATGGAGTAATACTCAGCTATAAAGAATGACAAACTCGAAGCCTTTATATTGAAGTGGATTCCACTTGATGATACACTCATAAATGAAATAAACCAGACACACATGTGTAAATATAGTATTGTCTCCCTAGTATAAGAACTCAAAAGAAGAAATACAAATAGAAAGGCATAATACAATTAAAAGTAAGCAAGAACTTGAGGACTAGACAATGAAGAGAGAGCAAGGAGAAGAGCTAGGAAACATGACAGAGGCAAGCCATACAGTTATATGTAGAAGATGGGTAAGGCAATGATCCTGACAATCTTCAGAAGATTTTTTATCTAGCAGTTAATTGACAGGATTCTCACCCTGACTAACTATATATACTGACACCTGTGAACTAAGCAACTGCACTAAAGTTGGCAATTAGTAATAGTAGGTTCATGCTTGGGGTGCCTGTCATTTTGGTCTTCTGAATATGGGCTGCTTGTCATGACACGTCAGTTGCTGCCATGCTGTTTCTGGGGTAGATGTTTGTTTAAAAAGGAAGGGGGTGGGAAATGTAGGCAGGAGACAGGAAAAGCAGTGTTGTAGGACTGTCCTGCAACAATTTTGTATATGGTTAGATTTCTGGACTTATGTGTAAACATATATAATTCTTTATTCCTATTTTTTAAATATATTTTAACTTTTAAAATTTTTGTCATATTCTGTAGGGACTTAAATTTTAACATATAAATACTTGATGAAAAGTACCTGTTACATGTTATGCCTACGATGTTTGATATTTAGACAAATAATGAAGTTAAGCTCCACAGTCTAGGTTATATGACAATAACCATAGGCTTCTCTTCTGGAGGGTTAACAACCTAAGTTTGTAGACCAAAAATTAGAGAAAAAGGAGGGCCACAAGGACAGCCAACATTCTGGCCCTTGCCTTCCAAGGTCAATTAAGACTCAGGTCATATGAGAACTTGTACTGTAACATCATGTAACTCAGTTGTGCCCCAAATTTTCTGATCAAGAAGATTATGGGGTCAAAGAAGAAAGTGATCGATGATGTGGAGTGTGCCTAAGGAGAGTCACATGGGGAGAAAACATTCTCTCAGGCTTTCACAGAGAGCAAATGCGCCAAGAAATGGCTGTGACTCCACATGGCTGACACTGACAAAGGATCTACAACCTGAGGTACAGAGTCTCAGGATAATGCCTGAGGGGATTTAGCTGACCTTATCAGATCCAAAAGCTACAATTCTTCTTACATAGGTCTTGCTTTATCTTGGTCTTAACAATCCAGCAGAAAAGTATAAAAATGAACTACAAGAAATAAAGCCATGTTGTTATGTTGAGCTGTAGGAGACTCAGGTCAACAAATTCTGACATTGCCAGTCAAGTGGAAGACCCAGTACTATTATGTTTTTGGCAGAACTGGAGATTGAACTGAGGCCCTTGCACTTGCCATGGAAGTGCTTATTCCACTGAGCCATCTCCCCAGCCTCCCCAATACTATTATGGACTACTGGACTATTTTGGAATATTTTTCTGAGTTTACACACCTATAATATTTAAATATTGGAACTAAAGAAAAAATGGGGATATAGATGAATGCCTATTTTGTATCTGTGTATTCAAAATGGTTAGGATAGATATATATATACATTCTCTTAATTCAAGGAAGAGAGGGATTTGTTTTAATAGTGTCTGTAGATAGGATATCATTTCTGTATCTTGTACAACAAATAACCACTAGGAAGACAGTATGCAATGTGTTAATTATTGAAACCATCCTACCAATTTGATTTGAAACTGTCTTATTGCTATTTATTTCTCAATAAAATGATGGAAAAAAATATTGTGAAGTAAATAAAGAAAAGAAACATGAGAAGAATTTCTCACCAACATAGACATAGACTCCTCCACAAAACAATAAATAATTGAATATACCACTATATGAAAATGATAATTTGTGTTGAACAAATAGATTTCATCATAGGAATGAATATCTGTTTCAGCAAATGAAACAATATAACTCACTAACAAATAAAGAGAAAACCAAGTAACTATTTCAATAATTAAAGGAAAACATTTAATACAATTCAACACCAGTCTTGACTGGGGAAACAAAATAACCTCTCTACAAACTCTGAGGAGAATGCCCATAAATGACAAAAGGCTTCAAAAGAAGTAAAATCCATTCAGCAAATGATAAGGAAGACTGGATGCTTTGTCCCTGGAATGAAGAACAAAGCTACCGCAGGTGTAATGGCATATTCTGTACATCCTGCTATTTGGGAATCTGAAGCAAGGTGATTGAAAATTTAAAGCCAACCTTGGCAACACAGAATGAACTTTGTCTTGACTGGAGCTAGGGGTATGGCTTAAATGATTGAGCTCTTGCCTAACATATGATGCCCTATGTTTGATACTCAGTAAAATTGCACAGGCGTGAGTGCACAGACACACACACACACACACACACACACACACACACACAAAATGTCCTTTCTGTAACTGCTCCATGTAAATCAAGTTAGATGCCCTACCCAGTGCACTAAAGAACAAAAGAAAAATGTCACTACTTATGAATGACTGCATTTTTTATATCTAAATTTACAAAGAATGTATTTTTGAAAGCTCTTAAAAACTAGTAAGTAAATTTTGAATTCATAGAATGCAAGAACAATATAGACAGTTGATCATGATTCTTTGTAGTAGAAATAACTAATTATAATTTGATTTTTAAGACATTATAGTCTTAAAACAATCAAATATATAATTCTAAATCTCATAAAATATGAGAAGAATCTATATGTTTAAAATGTAAAACACTGATGAATGGAATTTAAAAAATAAATAATATCTGATACTCTGAATAACAACTTATAATTATAATAAGCAATATATTAATTATTATTATTCTCCTACAAGTCTGTTTTGAGTCTCTATTTTACTGTTGTTTTATCTTCTCTTTGACATAAAAAATATAAAAATGAAAAGCATATTAACTTTCCTGTTGCTCAGACACAATGCTAAACACCCACATCACCTGACCTCCAGGTCTTCCTTTGAAGTCTGGATGAAGGCTGCATGACCCCACAGCTCTTGCATTCTCCGTGCTTGAAAAATCAACATCTCTTAGCCTGCCTTCCCCCATCTTAGACCACGTTTGCAATGAGCTTATAATAGCTTCATGGCTGAAGTGGGGGAAACACTCCCTCTATGACCCTCAATAAGCAAGGCATCCTGAGGCTTACTTCTCAAGGTAAAGTCTTTCAACAGTATTGACTATTTTATACCCTTGAACTTGTAAAGCCTGGGGTTGAGCAACTCCTGAGATAACTTGTCCTAATTCAAAATATGTGGCTGCTTTTTTATTCTGACACCTTAACAAATCATGCTTTATTTGCCCAAACTTGCATGCATTTTTTTTTGCAAAATTGGAAACCATGTCTATCTTTTGGTGCTGCCTTTTTTCCTGACTTGCACTGTACCTATGGCTAAAACTTCTAGTTGTGCCTATCCCAGAACTTGGTTGTTGCACTGTCTTGAGGTTCCCTCTGCCAAGTCAGTTTGTCCACCCCCAATCTTATTCTTCTGCAATTCCTCAAAACATAGATAAGATTTAGAATTCTGGCAGAGTTTGACAGACATGGCCTCCAGTCCACCTGCCAAAGGAAACACTGTATCCTACTGAAACATCTTGAACCTGGCCTTTACTCCTGCACTCCTATTGTCATTCTTGTCCTCTGGGCCCTGACAAGAATCCCTCATTAAGCTCTTCTGCAAGCACTGTAGGTCTTTTCCAGTCCACATCTCCAAAGCTTTATGAACCCCTCCTGCACACCAGCTTCTAAGGCTTCTAAGTTACAAAGCCAAGCGTAGTCACAGCAATGATCCCGATTTTCAAGGAACAATGTTCTGTATTAGGAAACTCCTTCACTACTGGGACACAATACTTGCAACTCACAGTTTGAAGGCAGAGGGGTTTAGTTTCACTCATGATTTAGTACACAGTTGGCTGCTCTAAGGCAGAAGCAGTGTTGTGGGAGGGCAAGAGACCTGTTCAGGCCGTAGAAGCCAGGAAGCAGAGGAGGAATAGGCAGGCACAGTGTCCACCTCTAGGTGATGGTCCAGTGATCCACTTCCAACTCTTTCACCTAACAACCCCTCCAGCTACTGGGTTTATCACTGGATAGAACCACTGATGAGGATGGCATGGTCCAATTTTTTCCTAAACACATGAGATAGGACAGAGGAAATTTAGACTTAACCCATAGCAATTGGTTGTCCTAGACCCACTACCAAATCCATATTACTTAAGGTTCCTTAGAGAATTAATAGAAAATGTTTCTGTAACTAAGGAAGGGGCTTTATTAGACAGGTTTACAGGATCAGAGGAGGGACAGTGTGCAGTGGCTGTCCACAGGTTGCACAGCTGGAGAGTCCACAAGATTCTCCAAGAAGATGGAAGCTACAGAATAAGAGGCATTGAGCTTGCAGGGCCAGTCCAGGGTTCAAGACCTGCAAGACCACTAAGAGTTGCCAGTGCAAATCCACATGAGAATGCACAAGAAACTGGAGCCTTGTGTCAAAGGGTAATAGCAAAAGCTAGAGCTCTTCCAAAATAGGGGCACTTTCTTCCCTTTCCCACTCTATCAGGATTATAAGCAGACTGGCATGCCACATCTGAGGGGGTCTTTCTCCCTCAGTTTTCTGGCCTACATGTCAATCACCCACAGCCACATCCAGAACTGAGCTCCAGCACTCTGCTAAGCAGCTCTTCACCCACAAAAGTTACGTGTCTTGATTATTGGTCACAAAGTGATATTCTGTGTTCACACATGAGAAGACTCAATACACTGAAATTTTAGTAGTTCTTAATTTTATCTATAATATCTATATTTTTATCTACACAGTTCATGCAATCTCAAATTCCCAACAATGTCTTCACCTGTTTATAAACTTAATCTATAATTTGTATGAAAATCAGAAGAAGCGATTTATTACATGATTCTTGAAGTAAAAGAACAAAGAAGACTCATACTACTTTTCTAATATATTTAACATAAAGCATACAATGTAACATGGTATCAGTCAAAGTGTAAGCACTTTGGTGCACAGAAGAAAACATGAGGCCAAAATGAATTAATTCTACTGTAGTTGAATGATTTATTTTGATAAAATTTCTAGAGTAATCAGGAAAGCACAGCGCATTGCTAGTTTGCATCACCAGAACAGAACACTTGACACCTGTCATGTAAAGGAGGAGGAGTTTATTTCTGACTCATGCTTTCGGAAGCTCTATCCCCAGTAGGCTGGCTTCATGGCAGAAATGTCATGGCAGAGGGTCCTGGGGAAGGACAACTGTGTGCCTCACGGCAGCCAGGACCAGAGGCAGGGAGAAAAGATCCAGGCACCACATGCACTCCCCAAGGTCACGGCTCTACAACCCTCCCACACAAGCTGAGAGGTGTGCTTTTACTGAACTCCTAAGTGTCTTTCAAGCCACTTAAGTCAGCAAATGATATAAACTGTCACAGATAGTTTTCCTAGACAAAGAGTGCTGAAACAGCTCAATTTCCACATGCAAAAATTGAACCCTGATATGTGAGCCCCATCACCCCAAATGAGCTATGGACGTTAGAATAAATCATATAGATAAAATATGTAGGCATAAAAGTAGGAGAAAAATCTATCTCAATTTGACTTTTGCATATAACTTTAGAGACAATTTTGAAAGCAAGATTTATAAAAGAAAAAAATTATAACTTAGATAATCAAAATTAAAATACTGTGCTTTGTGACAAACACTGGCAAAAACTTTAAGAAGACAAACTATATCCTGGAAGAAAATATATGCAAAACATATAACTGATAATATATCTGTATGCACATCTGTAAAAAAGCCTCAAAGATAATGATAGTGAAACAAAAGACATTTTTTAAAATGAAGGAAGAAGGCTGGAGAGCTAGCTCAGTAGAATAAGCATTTGCCTGGCAAGTGCGGGGTCCTGAGTTCAATCCCTGGTATTGCAAATAAATAAATAAATAAATAAAATGAAGAAAGAGGATAAAGCTTTATTAAAGAAAATATGCAGATGAAAACTAAGCACATAAAAGATGTGCAGCAGTGTTAGTCATAAAGAAAACACAAAGTGGAAGCCCAGCATGTGATACCGCCACAAGTTTTAAAACATAAGAATAGCTAAAATGAAAAGCTGAATAACATTACTGAATGTGAAAATGAAAAGCAATTTGGAAGGAATGCAAAATGTTGTGGAAATCCTAGAAAATAATTTTGATAGGTGTATATAAGCACAAACATGTAAGTACTATGTATCACAACCCTCCAACACAGACATTTACTCTAAAGAATTATGATACATAGAGTTCATAAAAACCTCACTGATAAGGTCTAGAAATTGGAAATAATGCAAATGATTGTACAAACAAGTGCTATATAAACAGTAATTGTATACACAAAAGTTTGCCCCTCAGTACAAGGTTATTGTGCTAAGAAATAAAAAATGGAAACAATATGGACTGATACAATGATTGATAGAGATGAACCTTAAATGCATTTTCCTAAATGAAAATAGTTACACTGAAAGAGCTGCCCATGCTGTAATTGTACTTGCACTGCAATTCTGAAGTAAGCATACCGCAGATGCCAGAACTGGGTCTGCACAGAAAGGACAACCCCAGAGTCAGCACACCCCCGAGGTGGAAGACTTGTCTAGTGTGGCACTTTAGAAATGAATGCTGTTATGGTCTGTATACAGGTGTCGCCCAAAAGCCTGATGCAGTCTTGGGGCAGTGTCTGGAGTTTGTGACTGATTACTGTGGGTGTGGATGCTGCACCTGCACTGGGGCAGGTAATTTGCATCACAATATAAGGAGGGAAGAGAAGCTAGCTGCTTGATCTGCTGCTACCTCTCCGTTTTGCTCTTGCTGTTCACCACCACCATGAAAGGTTGCCCTCCGCTATGTGCCTCTCTGCCTTGGAGCCAGCTGAGTATGGCCTGAAACCTCCCGGTGAGCGAAATAAACCTTCCTTCCTTCATTTTGAGTGTCAAGAACTTGTCTCAGCAACAAGAGAAGAGTAACTAAGACAAATGAGCACTTGTGTGCTTTTGTTATTGTCCACAAAATCAGGCGCTGCAAAGGGTGGGTGTTGTTGTATGCAACCTTTCTCAAAAATGAGATACAATGTAAAGGAACTCCAAGAGGAAATGTAAACTCCATATATATATATATGGAGAGATATATATAGTCATATATCATACATCATATATCATATATCTATATATCCCTTCTTTCTTTTCTCCTTTCCCTCATCCAAGATATATTCTTTCCTTTTGAGCAATTTCTTTCCCTTTCACTGTATCTATTGTATCTCTTTAATCTCATTTACTGTTTCAGTTTCTTACACTAGGGAGACAATATGAGGTTTACACATGCAGGTCTGATTTATTTCATTTATGACTATAATCTCTAGTTGCATCCATTTACCTTTAAAAGCCTTGAGTTTATCTTTCTTCATAGCTGAGAAATACTCCATAGTTTCTATTGGTTTATTGAGAGGAACAGTTAAAGCTTAATATTTCTTACCAATTTTGTATACTTCCATTTGGTAATCTGAATAACTACTTTCATGAGAGCAGTGTGAAGTAAGGAAACCACTGTTGAATTTATCATCTTGTTTTATGAAGTTCTGTATCATTTCTAATGTTTCTAATATCATTTTTTACTCTTTAAAATAAAAAATGTAGACTCTGGCAATTGAATTTGTGTTATGAATGAAATATGTCCAGCGCTGGCCAGATAGCTCAGCAGACTAAAGCGCCTGCTTGGGCAGATGCAGGGACTGTGTTCCATCCCTGGTGTGTTGTGCTGGCCCCTCCCCCAGGGTGCACTGAGATGGCGAGTAAGACTGGGCTTGGTGGAGTATGTCTGTAATCCCAGCATTTGGGAGGCTAGAAGCAGGAAGATCACTTCGAGTCTGATCTGTGTAGTAAGACCCTGTAGACTTTGTAATAAGTACTAGAAAGAAAGAAAGAAAGAAAGAAAGAAAGAAAGAAAGAACTAAGAAAGAAAGAAAGAAAGAAAGAAAGAAAGAAAGAAAGAAAGAAAGAAAGAAAGAAAGAAAGAAGTCCAAACAGAGGACAGGAAAAGAGCTGGCCTAATTAACTCGGCAGTCTAAGTGCCTGCCTGGCAAGCTCAGGGAGCCAGGTTCAATTCTCCTTGATACTGTATGCTGTGCCAGCCCCAGAAGCCTGGGCTCACCATGCCGGCCACCAGAGCCAGGTGTGATGTCGCATACCTGTAATCCCAGCATTGGACAGGTTGACACATGAAGATTGCTACGAGTCTGAGATGCATAGCGAGACCCTGCACCAAATAAATAAATAAAATATTTTTATTTTTAAAAAATATATTGATTAGATGGCCTAACTTCACATTGAGAGCTAATAATGAAAGCATTAATATTATGAAAAGGACAGAACTAAAAATAATTTGAGTCCTGAGTCAGTGACATGTTGCTTGTGAGCTCCAAGCCTGGGGCAGCTGCTCCCGCAGCTCCTTGACAAACTGTCCCATGATGAGCCGTCCCTGCTTCCCACCTCTCTTCATCACTGGAGGGGCAAGGGACAAGTCTCAGGTGGAAGTGATGAGTGTGCCTTGGAATTGCGCTATCCAAATACAGACCAGCCTCTGGGGTGCCACAGCGCTTCCCGTTATCTCTGTGGCCACGACGTTCACCTGCCCCGCTGTGTCTCCTGCTCGCGGTCTCATCCTGGTGGGCAGAGAGATGGCTTATTAGGGGTAATTCTGTTCCTAATTCTCAGATTTTGCATATTACTGCTACCTCTTTCTCAACTATGGTGGCCTGTATCAAAGACATTTCACGCATACGACTAAATTATAAAGGAAGTTGACCATCTTTCCTTAAACTAGAATATAGACAGAATGAGAATTTTGAATTACAAAATACTAATTATCTTACCCTTCCCTGACAAAACTAAAAAAAAAG
This sequence comes from Octodon degus, assembly GCF_000260255.1. Taxonomy (NCBI): domain Eukaryota; kingdom Metazoa; phylum Chordata; class Mammalia; order Rodentia; family Octodontidae; genus Octodon; species Octodon degus. Next base: position 27,039,794 of record NW_004524585.1, on the reverse strand, counting down.
GGGGATACAAATGAATGACCATTTTGTATGTGTATATTCAAAATAGGATAGATATAAAGCTGCATTCTCTTAATTCAATGAGAAGAAAGATTTGTACTAATAGTGTTTGAACAGGATATCATGTCTGTATCTTGTACTATGAATAAACACTATGAAGACAATAATATGCAATGTACTAATCATTAAAACTGTCCTACTAATCAGTTTTGAAACTGTTTCATTGCTATTTGTTTCTCAATAAAATTATTTTGGAAAAAAATAAAAACAAAATACAAATTCTCTTCCATGTTGTTTCCGTATCGCTTTTCCATAAATCAGTTCTATTCTATCAAGCCCACCTATTAAAAGTCTCATTACAGCCCACCTGAATATAAATTTACCCAAATTCAAGTCTTTCTAGGGAAATCATAGCAGAGAAAGGATTGCAGTAGCCTGTTTAAAAGCTTTCACATTTTAGAAATGTTAAAAAAAATCATTGTTCCAGAAAATTTTTCCAGAACATTACATGTGTAATTTTAGAACATGTTCTTTTTCATTATTATTTGTGTTACCAGGGATTGAACTCAGGATCCTGTGCTTGCCCAGCAGGCGCTTATTCCACTGTAATTTTAAAAAGCACAATGTTTGTATTCTCATTAGAGTTTTCGCAGAACACTGAGAACTCTAATTTATTTCAGTGTCTATGAATTTTCTGCTCCAAAGATTGCAAATGTTTACAAATTCATATATTTAATTAGTTTGGCCCAAAAATACTTAAATGATTAGGTAAGAAAGGTTGTAACAGTAGCTATTTTTACACCTGACTTTACAATAATGATAGGTACAACAAGTATACATATGTACATTCTATACAAATATCTGGCAAATTGGTCACAATACTACACTGAATAACCAAATATTATCTACTCTATAGTATTATTTTTAACATTTCTTGAGGTCTGCATTGTATTTCACTGGAAATATTGAAGGAATCTTTAGTTTAAGAACTATATATAGAGAGTATACATAACTGTTTGGCAGGAAGATCATTTGAGCTGAGTACATAGTTCCAGGACAGCCTGGACAATGTAGCCAGACTCATTTCAAATAAATAATCCACTCCTGTCTTCCCACTGAAGGAACTACATATCAAGTTTATTTTAGTTTAGGCAGCAAAAGTAGTGAAAGTTTAAACACAAAATAGTAGTCCTTCAATATATATTTTATTATTGAATCAGAGCAATGATTTGAAAGATTACCTTATGGTTTTAGGGGTAGAACAAATGTTAGGGTAAGGATACATTATTTAGGGGCTGATTAAGAGTTGGTGAAGAAGCACAAAATCTTAGTATGAACGTGCCCACCCCATCAAAAAAAAGAAGACTAAGTGGGATGAGGAAAAATGAACATTTCTTCTGCCAAGTGGAATTGGTTGTGCTTGAGTTCTACCCCCACCACTCTTTCATTCTGAAGTCCACATTCCAAAACTGTTGGCGTGCCTCCTTTCTGTCTGTGTTTATGTCTGCTTCTTTTGCTGGACACTCCCGGCTTTGAATCAGTAAGTGCATCTCATTCGTCTCGGTTCCTCTCTACCCCTCTTGGTGACATGCAAACTGCAAACATTCAGAAAGCAATTATTTAGTGTTGATCCAACCCTAGTGCTAGTGGCTCACATTAATGCTTGATTTTTTTTTCTAAAGTTGGGAAATCCCTGAACATTTTCTCTTTTTCTTTTTAGGTTCTTCTAAGTGTCTTTTGCATAAAACTTCAGGTTACCTCGTCCAGCACATGGGAAGTGCAAAATTCCGCTAAGGCAGAACATCGCTAAGGGAAAATTTTCTAGGGCACCAGGTGTATGGAACAGTACCTCCGTACAAAACAAATCAATCAATTCCATCTCAACCTGGTGGAAGCTTTCAGTTTTTACCCTCTGGCTCTTTTCTTCCTTCACTTTCTACTGAAGAAGCTGCAACTTGTCCTTCATTTTTTGGAAGTCTTTTTCTTTGGCTACAAGTGGGATTTTACCAATATAGCCGGTCTTATACTGGCATCTGTTTGCTGTTCAGCTTTCAGGAAAACATTAGCAAACTGTACCATCTTTAGGAGGATAGCAAACTGTACCATCTTTAGAATGTTTTGGGCTGCTTCTTTTGATTTGAATAATCTATGAAGTGTTTCTCTTTGTTCAACTTCTTGCAAGGAATTTAGGTGATTAGTTTTCAGTTCTATAGCTAAACCAGCTGTCACTCACACAAACCTTCAAGAGGTGCACAGCACAATTCCAGCTGTTTCATGGCATTGGAGAGCCGAGGTTCCAGTTAACTAAACCCCGAGGGGATCAACAGCAATGCACAGATGGTGATTTTCAACTGTCTGTTTATGTCTTATATAAATGACTTCCTATACTTTTTAAAGCTAAATTCAGTCTCAGATAACGAAGGGTTAAGAGGACAAATCCGGAAAAGAAGATCAGGAAATAAAGAATGTAAGGAGCAAATGATCTGAGTCATATGTACCTGCAAATTCTTTTCAGCTGAGGATACACTAAATAAAAGTGTAAGGATGATCGTAAGATAAAGAGAAAAGAAGTTAGTTGTGTCTCAAGGATTACCATCCAGAGATAGGTCACTCCTGTCCAAAGAAAGAATGCAGGAGCCTAGGACATAAGTTTACATTTGCATCTCAGCAGGAGAAAAGCAGTGCATCCTGGAAGAGTTCCTTTTACTTACTGTCTTCAGCTGAAGCAGGGTGTTTCAGAATATGGTCTGTTCCTCTCAAAATAAATACATCTGTGCTACAGATTCACAGAGAAGCTACAAATAAAGCCAGTGGATTACTAGATTTTTCTCAGAAGGCAGAGAATCCACAGCTTTACGAAACAGAAAAGTCAGAAGGACCCTCTGGAGCTGAGGTGTAGCCGCATTCTGAACAGACCCGATTACTCAGCAATGGAAACCAAGGAAGGACTGGCTGGAAATAGGCATCTGCCTTCCTCTGCGACCACCTTGCCTCCACGTACAGCCACATCTGAGAAAGGCCACAGCATAGCAAGAAAAATAGTCTACTGATAATTTATCTTTGTTTTCAAGTCAGAGTCTTAACCAATCAATCGCAGAAAATGTTACAGATTGAAAAATAGACTTATTATCTATAGCACTAGCGCAGAGCCCTGGTAACTAAAGAAAAAAATTCAAATCAGCTAACACACCTACACTATTCTGGAATGGTGAGAGTTCTTATTTTACCACATTTCCTCTAAGAATTATGGGAAAGTAAAGTTACTAGGTTGAAAAATAATTTATAAGGAAAGCACAGACCCAGCCAAAAAAGGAAATTAATGGGACTATTTTCTCACCTTCAAGTGACTGCTGCAGACTTTTTCACAACTCTCGGGACATCTGCTCTTCATCAATTCTAGCAAATACATAGTGTCACCATAAAGTGCAAGTACGGCCCTTGTGTTTATAACCTGGATGTGTTCAACTTTTGCCCCCTTCTGCTTTGCTTCTCCAATTTATAATCCAAAAGGAGTTAATTATGCTGCACACCTTTTGTTCTATGGTAGCAGGGATGAACGCTTGTAATTCAAGGCATCAGCAATGAATAAATAAATGGTCTGTAATAAGCAGAAAAAGAAACAGAGGACACCTTTTAATAACCACCATTTTTTGTTTTTAATTAAATCTGCTATTTATTTGCCTGCAAGAAATTAAGCACTTGGCAATTAACTTGGGCCACATATCCAGTCATTGCTGGAAGCAATTCAAGGAACCAAGAATTGTTTGTTAAATCGATCCTCAATTTATTAGCTGTCTTAGACTTCAAGGAAAACTGGTTAGGACGTCTTACAATAATAATTCTGTCTTTGAAATTCCTTAATGTTCAGATATTGAAGCAATGTTTTTGAACAGAAGATCTGTTAGTTGAAAATAATTAAAATCACAGACACTGACAAATTTTAGTTGCAGATTTTCATAGGTAGTTTACACCTAACTTTAAAAAGCTCAAAATACTGGAAAGGACATTAAAAAACTGAGTCTAAGAAACAAAAGCTTAACTTACCAAATCAAGCATGGATTTTACACTATGAATGTAAATATAATAAAAGAAATCTTTGTCTTTCTTTTTGTGCTTTAAGTAAAAAATCTTCAGACTGAGGAAAGAGACAGGTCTATGTGTTAATATGCAAATATAATTGCAAATGTGTTCCCCTTGTTGAAATTATCCATTATGAATACGTGCTTTTGTCTTCCGTGTTCCTGTGGGATATCTCAGGTCAAATGTCAGCTCTAGCCTCAAAACGGCCTCTTAAAATCCATCTCCCCTTCCTCCAACAGCAGGTGCATGAAATAAAGCAGCAGGCAGTCAACTTGAAATTACATTTGTGTGTCCTAAATCATGGCATTCAGGCTTGAAGAGAAAGAAGAAAGCACAGATGTCTTTCCGCCAAAGGACCTATCTCTGTGAATAAGGGGGGGCCAGGGGGGAAGGCAGGAAATCTCAGAGACACAACACATTCCCGATCGCTCCAGCTGAGCAATCCCACAGGCCTTCTTTGTGTCCCACAGAACGGAGCCCAGACTCTCACGAGGGTCCTGGCCAGGGTCGGGCTACAGATCTTCAGTTCTCTGTGTTCACCCTGATCTCCTGAAATGACAAAATATCGCCAGCATTTTATGTCTGATCGTTATGAATCTCATTTCCTGGGTAAGCAGGGAAACATTTTCCGCTGTCAGGAGAGGAAGAAGGAAATCCCGCGGACGTGTGCAGGTGGGCCTCCGCCCTAGAAAGCAGCATCCGGCCTTGTTTTGCTCCCATGTACTGTTTTTTACTTGCTGTGCATCCTCAGATAAGCTCAGCAGTTTCCCTAGAATGAACATTTGACCAACCTTTAATGAATCTACTTATAAAAATTGAACTGGAGGGGCCAGCGAGATCGCTCAGCGGACTAAAGCACCTGCTTAGGCGAGCTTTGGCGAGCGCAGGGACCACGGTTCACTCCGTGGCACCACACGCCGCGCCAGCCCTGCCCCCACAGTGAGTGGACCAGGCCAGAGTCCAGGCATAGTGCTGCGTGCTTATAATCCCAGCACTGGGAGACTGAAATCAGGAGGATCACTATGCGTCCGACCTGCGTAGTGAGACCCTGTAACAACCTAATACATTAGAAAGAAATAGAACTACAATTGGAACATCAAGATTTTGCAGCTATTATGGGCTACTGGACTCTTTTAGAATATTTTGCTGAGTTTACACACCTATAATATTCAATAACGGAACTTAGAAAAAATGGGGTATACCGATGAATGTCCATTTTGTATCTGTGTATTCAAAGTGGTTAGGATAGATATATAGTTGCATTCTCTTAATGAATAGAATGATTTGTTCTAATGGTGTTTGTAAATAGGATCTCAAGTCCGCATCTTGTACAGCAATTAATCACTAAGAAGAATATATGCAGTGTATTATTTGTTGAAACTGTATTTCCAATTTGATTTGAAACTGTCTCATTGCTGTTTATCAATAAAATTTTGAAAAAAATAAATAAAACTACTAATGTTGAAAAAAAAAAGATTTTGCACTTGCTTTTTTTTTGTTTTTGTTTTTGTTTTTGTTTTTTTTGTTTTTTTTTTGTTTTTTGTTTTTTTGGTTGTGGGAATAAAACTCAGCACCCTGTGCTTGACAAGGAAGTACTATATCCCCAGCCCCAATTCCTCCATCTTAAACTATAAACTTCAGAAAATGTCTTAAATTATGCTGCTGACTTTTTTTTTATTTTAGCTTTTTATGTTCTTAGAAGAATATCAAAAACCAAAATGAAAATAAAAGTCACACAACCTTTTCTCTTTTTTAAAGAGCACAATCCAGGAGGCAAAGCTTCACTCCTCACCAGTCCTTGTTTTCAAGGCTTATTATTATACCTACCATGTGATGCTTAGCTTTCTTGGTGTTTTCCTTCTTGTATATAAAAATATATATGAGTATATGTATGCATGTATGCATATACATTTATTAATTAATATTTATATTCATATTTCATATTTTATCTGAAACTAACACTTAAACTTATTTAACAAATATCAAGAGAATTTTTTATAGTTCCAGCTCTTACACTGGCATAATTTTAGACTAATCCTCACTAACTGGGTAAAGACTTGAATTTCTAACAATTGACTGCGGTGTTTTATACTTAGCTGTTTTGGGGATTGGAAAAAGTAGGGGCAATTTTAGACACTGAAAGATATACATAGAATTAGAGAAACAAATCTTATAGAAGTAAGCCTTAAAGGGCAGTGGGTTTGCCAAGTGACAGTATCTACTGAATCCTTGGAAAAAGTTCTATTTTCATAGTCCACTCTAATAAAAACACACATTTATATTTTCTTATTTAAACATGTTAGATTAAAATTGTAGCTCCAATTGATTGCTAACTAAAAACACAATTTTCCTAAGAATTTATTCTTTATGTTGTACATTCTATGTAGGTTTTATTTTTATTTTTATTTTTTGAGACAGGGTTTCACTATGTAGTTCAGACTAGACTTGAGTTCACTATGCAACCCAGGCTGGGTTGAACTCAGGTTGTAGCCCAGGCTGGCTTTCAACTCATGGTGATCCTCCTGCCTCAGCATTTCCAGCCCTGGGATTACAGGCGTGCATCACTGCTCCCAGTTTCTTCTGCATATTTTGACAAATGCAAGATGCCCTGAAACCACCATCATAGTATCATAAAGAATAGTTTCTTTGCCTTTAAAATACCAGATATTGTGCCCAAAAGTCTTATGTGTTTAGAAGGTGACTAGATTAGGGGATCCCTATGTTGTTTAAAATATTCACTCACTGATGAGTAAAATACCTGACTTAGAGTTAAAAGGCAGGACCTGGTTGGAAGAGGGGCATGGACAGATGTGACCTGGAAGGTCACTGCGCTCCATGCCTCTTCTGTTTTCTCTCTGGTTTTAGCTTCCATCAGCCCTGTCTTTTCACTTTGACATTTCTGCTTCAGAGCCAGCCAGCTGTGTCTGAACCAAACCCATGAACCAAACTGAACCCTTCTGCCTTTGAGCTGCGTTAGTATTTTGCCCCAGGGAAGGCAAAGTAATTAAGACACTTGGTTCTTCAAGTGCACTATTGGATGCAAAACGTTAATGGTAGGAAAAGCTACCTGTGGAGGAGGAGTAATGTGCAAACTCTCTTTGCTTTCTGTCCAAGTTTTCTGTGTATTTAAAACACTGAATAAGAGTAGATTAATTTAGAAATGGAAAAGAAGCATAAAGGTGAAGTGCTGAATTCCTGCAAGCATATCGTTCACCACTATTTGCAATAAACTAATCATTTACCCATTTATAATTCTTTCATTGAACTACTGATCAATTATTTTCTATCAAATTGATAGCAATACTTTATTTTTGTGGGGGACATTAGTGATTGAATGCAGGGAATTTTACATGCTAAATACATTCTGTACCACTGAGCTCTATTCTCAGCCCTGCTACAATAGTTTTATTAAAACATAATTTCTTTTAACACTATCTTTTTAAAGAAAGAAAAATCAGAAGAAAATTAGACTGAACAATTCACAAAATCAATGTTTGGAAAAATTCAAAGGAAAAGGAAGAAGCATTAATGATACAAGAGATAAGATACCTTAGTTTGAGTTAAGGTCATTTTTTCAATTGAGGACCTTGACATCAGGTTTGTCCTCTCCTTTATATAGACATTAAACTAGACTGTCCAGTTTAAATCTGCTAGTTTCAGCCAAACACTTCAGGCGAACTGCATGCTAGTAATATCTCTGCCTGTCAAGGACCAGTGCTGAAATGCAGATTGTAATGACTAGCTCAGGCATGCCTGAACTGGTGTCAAGAAAACAGGTCCAAATCCACACCTACACCTTTACATGAATAAACATCACGGGAGATGTGAGCCAGGAGGAAGACTCTGGGAGCTGATGTGCAGCACGGGTTCCATTGCATTTAAAAGAGCTGTAGCTATGGGCATTGAGTCCATGGAGTCCTAAATCTGAGATTCAGGAAAATAGCCCCAGCAATAAGCCTTTCAGAAACAGCACAGAGAATCTCCCCATAGACTCTTGCAGAACTCAAAAATAAGTCACTGGCTTGAAAACTGCATCTTTCCATTCACGTACCTTTTCTAGGATAACACGCTGTGCTCCTAATGCTTTTGCCTTTCTAGTACCACCAAAGTCTGCCTGTGTGTACTTTCTTAACTGAGATGAACAAAATAGGCAAAATGAATTAAGAAAAAAAGTTTGCTATTGAATCTTTGCTCAACACCAAATTTTAATTTAGCTAAAAGAATATTTTATCTTTTAGTCTAAATTTTTTTTTGTATTTTAGGGAAGGGTCTACAGGGTGTTCAGGGTCTCACTACTAGACTGGACTCATAGTGATCTACCCGTTTGCTGTCTCAGCGTGCCCCTGACGTGGGACTGGCACAACAGGCCTGGGGATCGGACCCCCAACCCCTGCACCTGTTTGCAGGTGCTTTAATCTGCTGAGCTATTTAGCCGGCCCTATTCTAGGCTTTTTAAAATTATGAAATGGCAAGAGGTAGAAACAATCCAAAGTTCCACCAATGAATGAGAGAATAATACAAGTGTGGTCTGCACACACAATGCAGGGGCTGGGAAGATAGCTTGGTGGTCTAAGCGCCTGCCTGGCAAATGCAAAGAACCAGATTCAATCCCTGATATGCATGCCATGCCTGCTCTGTGCCAAGCTGGCCACGGAAACCAGGTGTGGTGCTGCATAAATCCCAGTGCTGGGGAGGCTGAAACAGGAGGATCGCCATGAGTCTGAGCTGTGTAGTAAGACCCTGTGCCAAATAAGTAAAATTAAAAAAATAAATAAAAGACTCAATGGAGTAGCATTCAATCAGACAAAAGAAGGAGCTTCTGCAATAAGTGACAGTCCTTTATGTCCCTAAGGTGAACAAAATCCAATCACCAAAAGACAAATATTGCACGATTCTACTGACACAGAATATTGAAAATCAAACCACAGAAGCAGAGAGTAGAATGATGGGCACCAGGGGCACAAGAAGCAGGAGGAAGTGAGTAGTTCAGTTGCTATAATTGCTCACCGATGTCAAATGAGAACATTTTAGAAATTCACAGTGCAGCATGGTCTAGTCCATAGTACCCAACAATATTGTACACGTAAAACCTTAGGATGGTAGGCACTCATTTAAAGTGTAAATATGAGACGGCTCCGTAAACATCAGAACCTGCCATCATAGCAATTGGGACCTGGGCCTCTGGAGATGACAGCAGTGCTGCGCTCTGGGCTCCCAGCAACCAGGGATCAGCTATCTTCCCAGTTACCATAGTAATGAGTCTTAAGCTCCTATGCATTACCTTGAGGAATCTCCTTTGAGTTGTCTTTTTGGACCAGTAATTGTTTGTCCCAAGAATTTCCCAGGGTTGGAAGGTGGGGATGACTGGAAGGTATGTGGGTGGTGACTGCTGAGTGCTCATGAATACACTAATGCTACCACAAACCAGCTCTTGGGAGTATTTTTCCTTCTAGGTCCATTGCCTGTCGGCCCTCTTTCATGTGATGACACCAGCAGGAGGCCCTCAGTAGGCCTGAGCCTCCCAGACAATGAAACTCCGAGCCAACAAATGTCTGCCCATTGTATATTACCCGGTCTCACATATTCTGCCTACAGCATGAAACAGAATTAGACAAGCAGATATTAGACCCAATGTCCTTCTGGGCAGTCACACAAAAATGCTCACACAGGCTTTCAGAGTAACACAGATCATGGTTTTTTCCAACCATAACCAATTTGAACCTAACCCTTCTGTAGACCTTCAGTGAAATTATGGGCCTTTAAATCTTACTCTTAATAAAATCTTAACATCAATTCTGGAAGACTAGATATTCACCTAAGTTTCACCAGCTCTTTCTAAACTGGAGTTTTTCATGAACAGCACTACCAATGTCATGAACCTACTGTGAGCCGGTTAGCTCTATACTGTGGGATACTGTCTTCCAGTTACATTCCTGACCTCTACCGATGCCAGGAGCATTTTTCCACTGGTGTGACCATCAACAGTATGCTCAGACACTTGGACACTTCTCCAGCGAAGTAAAATCACCTGGGTTAGAAAATATTGTGCTAAACCTTCTTTGAGTATTTTCATTAGGCATTTTCTTAAGCAGACGTAACAGTAGGGCAATGACTACTGGGGGAAGATTCCAATTAAACATTTATCCCACTGAACTGCATGCTCATCGAGATGATTGACATATCATGGGCCCCACTGCCCCACACAGTCTGACACCTCCTACCTCCAGTTAAAAACACGCCACTCATTTTTCAAGACCCAGATTAAAGGTAAGATCTTCATGGAGCCTTTTCTGACTTCTCATTAAATGTGAAAATGACTGCTCTTCTTTTCCTTCCTTTTGGCCTTCTTTGCTCCCTTTCTCACTTTCAGTAACTGAAAATATATTTAATAAACTCCAGCTATGTGCCAGACACCCTTTTAAACTCTGGAATTAAAGTGCCAAACCAAACAGACCAAACAATTCCCATGGAGAGTTTAAATTCTATAATGAAGATGTAGAGTGACAATTAAGATAATGATAAATTCTAAGGAAAAATAAAATGCAGAGTAGAAACATAGATGTTTTATTTTTAAAAATCGTTGAAGGGCTGGCCTGATAGCTCAGCAGACTAAAGCACCTGCTTAGACAGAGAGCTGAGGCCAGGGTTTATCCCTGGTGTGCTGTGCTGGCCCCACCCCCGGGGGCACGCTGAGATGACAATTGAGACTGGGCTTGGTGCCAGATGCCTGTAATCCCAGCACTTGGGAGGCTGAAAACAGGAGAATCACTATGAGTCTGATCTACATAGTGAGATCCTGTAGACCCCATTAACTTTGTCCTAACTATAGAAAAAAAAATCATTGAAAACTCACTGGGTGGTTGCTGTTTGCAGAAAGACAGGAAAGAAGAGAGGGATATCAAGGGGAGACTGTGGGAACCAGTTGCCCTGTAAGATGTGACTTCTGGTCCTCTCTTTCCCCTGTTTCATACCCTTCTGTCGGTACACAAAGAGAGACAATGTGGTTTGTCTGGGAAATTCAGACCATGCTCAATACATGCTTGTTGTTTAATATACCTTTCCAGTAAATACAGATATATAAAAAATACCTCCCCAGAGCTAGAGGTGAAGCTTAGTCATAGAGGTCTTGCCTAGTAAGTACAAAGTTCTGGACATCCTCAGGCACACATGTGTGCCCACATATTACACATAGGCATACAGGCATACAGGCATGCACACACACAACTACACACATATGCACATACTATTCCAGATACTGTATGCTACTGAGACGGGGGAAAGAAACTGCCAAACTAAAAGATATCTGGGATGAGTTTTGTGCTCTGTAAAACCAAACAATGAATTTTAGGAATAATGCAAGTTAAAAGCAGGATATATTTATCAGGGAGAATAAAGATTCTGTCAGAGAGAGAGGGACAGAAGAGGATCTGAGCATTTTGCCAAGGACCCTGCTCTTTCTTGCGATTTTCATAGCAAAGTTATGATGCAAGGTGGGTCCAAGTTGGGAAACATGGGAATTCTCAAGGTGGGCATGAGGTGAGACAAAACTATGGTCAGCCAATAAGATTTCAGGCATACTTGCTCAGGTGAAATTAATTATGTCAGGATCAAATAGGGAAGGAGGCACATAGAAAGTGGGCAAGAACACAGAACCAAAAAAAAAAGAAGAAGAAAAAGGAGAGAGACAAAGACAAAGACGATGAAAAAGAAGGAGGAGAAGGAGAAGGAGAAGAACAAAGACAATAAGAAAAAAAGAGGGGACAGAATGGGGCTTTTCCTGTAGGAGATTGGGTTAGTAACTCTTCCTGACTTTTTCAAGGTGATTGATACATATTTAGAATGTCAATCCCTGATATCGTAGGGAGGTGCATTTGTTTCATTTTTGTCTTGAGGTCCAGAGGAAGTGCCTGTCTCTCCCACAGTTGTGTTTTGTCTTCTACATTGGCTCCCTAGAGGGCCCAGCCACATCATCTGACTGCCTGTAATATTTCCATCTACTCAGTTGCCTAAACATGACCAGCAATGATCAATAGGTTTTTTTTTCCACTTATAACAAAGAAGGTTTATTTTTGCAAACTTTTTTCTTCAATGTTTTTTATTATTAATTTTTTTAGAAACAAATGGCAATGAGACAGTTTCAAAACCAATTATTAGGACAGTTTCAATAATTAATATGTTGCATATTGTTGTCTTCATAATGGTTATTCATATTACAAGATGAAAGACGAAATCCTGTCCAAACACTACTATTACAAATCTTTCTTTTCATTGAATTAAGAGAAAGTAGCTGTATATCTATCCTAACTATTTTGTATATACAGATACAAAATGGTATTCCCTTTTTGTTTAGTTTTGTCAGAGATAGGTATTTCGTTACCATTTAAATACTGTAGGTGTGTGGTCAGCTCAGACTTTCAAGTGTGGGACTGTGTGAAAATGTCTATATATGTGCATTGCAATTCTTTTGGGATTTTTAGTCCACTTCTACTGGTTTGTCTTTCAACCTGTCTGTCTGACTTTGTATCTGTAGTTAGCTATCTATTCCTATATCTGCTATAAGCAAATCAGAATAGAATGCAGTAGGGTTATGGATTTGAGCCCAAAGTTCCTTTGCTCACTTGTTCTCACTTGTTCCACAATGGCTGCTGTGAACCCTGACGCAGGTTGCTGCTAGATGTGGTCTTCTGGGCCCATTGCCTCCTCCCGCCACTGGCCAGCTCTACTGAGAGGCAGCACCCTGCATGTGGCACACAAGCTGGCCTAGTGTTGGCTATTTCTTCTTTGTTTCAAGGGATCACGAACTATTTCTGAAAATTTTCACAGCCTCTTCACCTGTGAGTGCAGTGTGCACTGTACACATGGGCCATCTTCCCGCGCTGACTCACTCTCCCGCATTCACCACAAGATAGTATTTCCTCCTGGGACAGGTTTGCCACTCTTCTCACAGCAGCCTGTGAGAACTCACTTTCCCTGTGCTTTAGTGCTCCATCTCCTGTGTCACTGTTTCCTTTCTGTCTGTCCCCTGGTAATAACAGAAGTTTTGCTTCCTGTGCCTCTGCGCAGAGGAAGGGCCAGGTGGATGACTGGGGCAGAGCCCAGAACTCCGGCATCCACATTGTACTCATACTCAGGACTGCAGCAGCCCAGGGGGCTCCATTCAGAGTGTGAATCTCAGCAGGAAACCCATGCTACACTCAGCCTGGAATGACGGAGAAGGAATTTAAGAAAGAAAACACTCTCAAGGATTTGCTTAGGGAATAAAGTCATCACAGCAGAAGTAAAGGACTGCAGATGGGGAGGAGGAGCCTGAAGGGCCAGGAAAGTGCAATCCCTGCAAGCAGAGAAGGTGGGCAGAGCGGAGCTTCAGCCTTCATCCCCACCCATGGTCATCACTGTGGTGGAGAGGAAGGCTCGTTCTTCATGCACCCTTGCTCTTCACTGCACCCCACCTTCCTTCTGCTGAGATCAAGGGAGCCATCCCAGGCCCTACCAAAGGCTAGGACATGTGGATTGCATAGCCCCGTAGTGCAGGTTAGGCCCAGGTGAGCACAGCAGGTGGAACACACTCAGCATGCTCCACCGTGCTCCAGCCCCTTGGTCTCATTCCCTGCTATTCCCAGTCACGTACACATGTGGATTTGGCCCAATCCACAATACTCACAAATGGTGATATTATAAATTACTGAAACTAGCAGGACCTTAATATGCATTTAATCAGAGAACTTCTCCGGCACATGAAGAAATGGAATGCTTGCCATTAGCAGTGCCAGATCAAAGACAAGAAACCAGATGCCTTAATCTGCAATTCAATGATAAGTATTGTCATTTGAAGGGAAAACAGAAATCTAAAACACAATTTAAGCCCACTTGCAGCATATGCTGTGTAACATGATGTAGGAAATGTATCTTCCCTTTCCCTCAATAGATAGATACACAGACAGACAGACAGACAGACAGACAGACAGACAGACAGACAGACAGACTGACTGATAGTAATACTTAGCAAAGAATGGTCAGAGTACAGAAATAACATTTTTAGAAGATATGTCAAAAATATTCAGGCAGAATATCAAAAGTTGTCTCCATTTTCATTTACTTGACCATAGACATTATACTTGACAGTTTTATGGGAAGTTTTTAAATATAAATATAATTCATTTTACTTTGTTCAGTTCAATATTTTAGTACTTCACACTGAATTCATTTGCTGACAAGTTCCTCTTTTATAATATTTTAAAAATTATCTTTGTCACATGCTTATTTTGGACCCTATCTCAAAAAAAATGCTTGAGTTTCCTGAAAATCTAATCTTTAGGAGACTGATTTATTTAGCTACAATAATGTCTTATTTTCTATCACTTGAAAACAATCATTACTGTATAAATAATTTTTCAGATAATTTAAAAATTACCAAAATAATCACCACAGTATTATATGTTTAAGTGCCTGAAGGAGTGGTAATATTTAGAAATTGTGTTATAAATTACCTTGCTACTTACATTAGCATATGCTCTAAATAATGTAAGCTTTCTCTTGTACATACAGATGTCAATATAAGTACTTGTTCTTATACTAACCTATTTCTAATTCCTTCAAAGTACAACAAAAGACTGATTCATATCTCCAGAAAATAATGCCAGGTTGGGTTTTTGAATGTGTAATACCTGCATTCTCTAGGTTTTTTTTAAATGTATTTGGTACAATCTCACTACATAGCTCAGACTCTTAGTGACCCTCCTGTTTTCAGCCTCCCTAGTGCTGGGATTACAGGTTTGTGCCACCACGCCTGGTCTCTGGGACCTGCTCATTGCACCCAGGGATAGGACTGGCGGGGCATATGGTGCTAGAGATCGAGCCCCTGTTCCTGCACTTGCCTAAACAGGCACTTAGTCTGTTGAACTATCTCGCCGGCCCTTCGATTTGTTTTTTTTAATCTCCTTAGTCATTATGAGGCTGTAAACTGTCAATCTTACTATCAAGCTAACTCATTCTTTTTTTGTTTTAAGGAGAATAATAAACAATATAAATGATACAGAATTTCAAAACAAGATGGTATGAAATTAGCAATGATATTGTATTGCATATTATTATCTTTGGAGTAGTTGCTCAGATTGCCAGATACAGGTATGCAAAATTGACCCAAGCTAATTAATTCTTGTTCTTGCATCATATTCACAAATGAATTCTACCTCATACAATGATACATATATATATATATATATATATATATATATATATTCAGTCAACAATTCTATTGGACGTTTTCTAAGAAAATTTCAAAGAGGCACATTAAGTCAGTATAAGTGAACTTTATAGCAAAACTGTCCAAAGATAAAATGCACCACCTTGAAATAGTATGAATGACCTATCATCGCGTGTGTCTAAGTATTCACAGAATTGGCATGTGCTGGGGACCACGTGCAGTGATGTCAGAGAGATATCACAACACCTCAAAGATAAGCCATCAGAAAGTGAAGCTTGTGACACTTTACTATTATGAGATGTTCTAACTGTGGTTGTCACTGATTCACCCATCCTTGCACCTGAAGACTTAGCACAGCTCAATTGGCACTACCTGAAACAGAAATCTGTGATAGCTTTTTACTTGACTTCCCACCAATTCTAGAAGCAGTGATAAACTCTTCGTGGGCAAGCAATAATCTATGCCTCTCCTTCAAGAAAATGTTGCCAATAGCTTTACTCTGCTAGTAATACTTAACAGGCTTTCTCCATAATCAACACTATAATAATGAAATAAAAACAATGTGTTTCCATTTGATTCTCTTCTTTTCTCTAGAAGATTCATCTGTGAACAATACGAGCAAAAGTTTTTGTCTTCAAGGAGCATGGAGTTGGGAGGGGTGCAGACAATAAGCCAAGAAACTGTTTCCATTATAGCATACAATATGCAGTAGGAAGTCCTAAAGATAAAAGTAAATCAGAGAAAGATCCCAATAGGATGGAGACAAATAATGGTGATTTTATCAGGCTTGCAGGGAAGGGCTCTTTTGAGTAAAAACCGAATAAAACGAGGGTGTTATCTCTGGGGATATTTTTTAACCTTGTTTTTAAGATGTATTCGTACATATCTTTAGTAATAATAATAACTGAATTTCCTAGAGGGAGCTGTACATGATACATCTTAGTTCCTTTCACTGCTACTTCCTCCCCATGCCCTCCATGCAGAAAAAAGCATATGAGGCACAATGAAGCCATAAGACGCAGTCCAAGAGGCAGACCTGCCTGTGCACATGAGTAAAGCTAGAGGTCAGTGTAGTTGGTGCCCAGGAAGCCCAGGAGCCAAGAAGCGCACGTGGCCAGGCATGCAACATTTCCTAGCTCACAGTAGGAACACTGGCTTTTCCACTGTGGGAGACAGGAAGCCATTGGAGATTTTTTTTTTTAAACAGAGGAATGACATGGTTCAGTTCATAAGCATCACTCTGATTGTTCTTCTAGAATGTGTGAAGAAAACAAGACTGAAGCAGCCAGTAGATGCAGAAGCATCTCATGGGTGGGATGATCATATTTGACTGGGAGATGGCAGCAGAATGTGTGAGAAATGTTGGATTATTGCAGGCACAGTTTGAAGGCACTAATGACAGATACAACGTGATGAGCATGCCACAGAGGGTTCAAAGATGGCACCAGGCTTAACTCTGAACTCATGAGCACCTAAGAATTAGTCCAATTGGCACTAAATTATCAATCACTTGGCCACCACTGAGGATCCTATATAAAAGTCTTCAAATTATATGCTTTCTTTTATGACAAAATTCAAAGCAAAATTATCTCATGCATATAGCACATGTTTGACAGGGGGACATAGAAAAGGAGGAAAGGGAAGATCTTTCATACATACAAATGTGATGAAGCAGCATGACATTGATATTTGCCTGTATTTTTTAAGAGTAGAATATATTTAATGGGGGAAAGAAATCTTCTCTCCAAGAGAGAGAGACAGATAGGGATCTGAGTTAGTGGCTGAGGGATCTACCTTTTCTAGGGATTTTTATAGGCCAAAACTATGAGATGAGGTGAGTCTAAGGCAAAAAACATAGGAACTCCCACACGAGATGGGACAAAAGGAGGACTCACCAGTAAGATTAATTGCTCAGGTATAACTGAATGCCTCACTACCAAGGAAGGTGAAAACATTGGCTAAAATTACTCCTTATCTCCAAGCACTTCCCAATAGAATTCTACTTTCTACTTCCCAGCATTCCTATTTATGTCTATCTGATAGAAATAAAACATACTTCATTGAGAACTGGCTCAATTCTGTTGTCTCAAATAGATCATATTGTGCACGAAATATTTCTCTATGCTTGTTGTAGACTGAGGGCTGACATTAAGAACTCTTAAGTACCATAGTCAAATTTAAGTGTTGCATGGCTTATCACAAGACATTTAAATAGTATGTATGAAACAAAATCACTTCCAAGGCAGTGGATGGGTAAACTATATTGGCAAAGTGTTCAGAAAGGTGTGGAAGGTGTCTGCAAAGGGTAAATTTTCTAATTCCTTGGGCTAATCTTTTCAATAAGATCTTGTGGTTGCATTATGTTTTGTGTCTTTTGTGAAGATTTATCTTAGTGAATTTGGTGAGATAATTTTTGGAGTAAGAGTCATTTTGAAGCAATTTCATTGAAATAAGTTATGTGATGATGATCACTTATTTCTTGTTCTTGCCAACAAATACATGAGTCTTTAGTCCACTAAAAATTTAGTCAGGGAGAACCCTCAGCACAACCTATTATTGGGAAAGTTTTCTAAAATGCTCAGCGATACCTAGATTTCCTTGGAATATAATGTTTCATCAATGAACTGCAGGACTTCCCCCTTGAAAGAGATAGAGGCCATCTTTTTCATTGCTTTTGTTTGCTTAACACTGCTGTTACTAGTGGTACACTTAGGATGATGGTGACCTCTCTATTCTTCCAGAAGGTACAAACAAACAGTGACAAAAACAAGCATCAGACACAGGGATACAGCTCGATTTTGTATACCAAACACCTGAGAAGCAACCACTTCCTTAGTTTATATAACCAGAAGCTTCTGTAGAAGAAAATAAATGCTCACATGTAGTATCACTGTTACTGAGATGATTGTTGATAGGGCGTCACTGGCCTAAATGAGATTAGTTTCTAATCATATCATAAGACACTTTTCTATGTTCCTATTTTTGTTTTTTTTCTTCTTAAATTTTATTGAATGTTCACTCCTGAGACCCAGGAGTTAAATGGGAATTAGATTTCTCCATTATTTCCAACTATGTTTCACTACAACACTATTCTGAGATCTCTCCTTGGTAGGAGGCATTAATCTGCTTTCTCCAAGTTAAGGTGAAAACAGGTGACAGGATGAGGTGCTCACTGAATCCTCTTAAGGTCTCTTCTCTCATTTTTCTTCATAAATATGAATCAAAAGCTTTTCCTAAGTAATGATTTCTTATATATGTCCCCTGCTGTGAGGGACCAGAAGGGAATACACACTGGTGTCCTGCTCAGCAGGAGGCACTGTGCGACATTCTGTGAAATAAGGAAAAGTATTCAAATGTCTCCTACCCTCAGATAGCTCCAGTCAGCTGAGATGTCCTAGAAAAGTAAATAAACTATAAAGACAGTCTGGCCATATATGCAAGTGAAAAAAATCCAAGAAGAATAATAAACGGGAGTTTTTGTTATTCTTCCTTAGTTTGAACTGTATTTATTTAAAGAGATTATTTGTATTCTGTAGGATCACCACTTATTTAGAAAGCATTATATGGTTAATCCAGTTCACATTTTATGTATTCTTTGCTCTTTTCATGACTTATGTTGTTGTCTTTATTTGGCCTATAAAGGAACTGAGTCACAGTAAGTTATTTGTGAATGGCTATAGCAGAAATTAATTATTTTGCATCCGAGTCTATGCATAGCTGAAGTAGGCATATAGACGATGCTCCTAGCACTCCAGCTGTTCACGTCTTACCTTTCCTCTGTAACATTTTAGTTATTGAAATTTGCAACACTTGTTTAATCTCATTGCCCTGGTTTGCTGGGAAAGAGAAGGAGAGGCCAACACACTCCAGGGGTGACCAGCTGTGGAGTCACTGGGTGAACCTTCCAGAAGTGGAGGGCCAGGAGGCACATTACAACCAGAGACAGCGCTAGTCAAGAGAAGCTACAGCATGTTACAAAATCAAGTTAAACGACTACGCTACTGCATTTGGTAACTTCATGTAATGTGGTGTACATCTTGCTCTCAGGACATATCTGTCTCGGGCTCCGTCCTCCAGCGAGTGAGTTAGCGACCCACACTGCTCTGTGGTGTCTGCTCATCTCCCCACAGGAAAGAGCTCTTCTCTGATGTGTCACCTACTCACAGGTGACTGGTTAGAAGTAGTCACATGACTTTAGAAGACTGTGAAGGAAAGGATCACCAGACAAGGGTCAGCGTCAGAAGTGAATCCACAGACTTTCCTGGGATGCCAAGATCATTTACTTTCAGACATCAGCTAATCAATAATAAGTTACTCACTAGTTCACATTTACATGCAATATAAACATGTCACATTTATGTGCTACATTAGGGTCTTTAACAAGTAAGTAGTATAGAGTGGATAAATAGAACATTAGAGCTCTAGATGGGAGGAAAAAAGGATTCTATCTTCAAAGTAAAAGTCAGAGGGCAGAGGAGATGGTTCATAGTAATAAGCCCTTCCCTGGTAAGTGCAAGGGCCTGAGTTCAATCCCAGGTTCCACCAAAAATTAAATAAATAAATAAATAAATAAATAAATAAATAAATAGTTACTCAATATAACAAAATCAAAAGTTAAATTTTGAGTGTTTACATTAAATGGCAAAAAAAATAATGCAGGGCAAAGATACCAAAAATGGAACAGGTCAGGAAAGACTCTATAAATAGGAATAGATTAAGTTGAGTCTTAGAAATTAAAAAAAATCCTATAAAAAGAGGAGATTAGAGCACAAGACCTCCACCATCATGAGTGAACTAACGCCGTTATCATGGGAATGAGCATGTGATTGAGACACTGGTGCCCTGATTAGAAGGCATGAGGGTGTGCTGACTAGATACAATGAAATATCCTCTTACAAACTGAGAAACAATCTGTTGAGCAGCAAAAATCATTGGGGGGAAAAGGTGACATAGCAAAAATCACTTTGCTAAAAAAAAAAAAGACCTAACTTCATCCATGCCAACAGTAAGTGCCTCTCCCCTACACTACCGACCTTCACCATGAAGCAGTTCCTGCTGTTGCTATGATTCTCCCTCCCTCCCTCCCTCCCTGAGGCTCTCCAAAGCAATGAGCAACTTGATCATGGCTTTAAAACAGAACCATCTCAGAATATGTAGTAAAGTTTCACTTAACTGTTTATGGAAAATAATAAAATTGTATATCTGCTATTTCAGGTACGTCCCCTGTTTCCTAATTTATTCCTCATAATCTCAAGGTGGACAATTTTATTCCAATGTTATGTGTAATAATATTGAGGTTTAGGGAAGTTAAATCATTTTCCTAAGGTTGCAGTTGGTTATTGCCTGTTCCAAGAGTAATTCAAACCTGGATTTGTCTATTGCTAAGAATCATCATCCTTTTACTATAAAATTTCAAGAAAGATAATTCTATTAACCTTCATGGGACCATAGCTCTACTTCAGAACTTTTATAAGTTGCAGCTTATTTTGAATTTTGAAGTAATTTAACTGCTAACTTCCTAATAGAGCATTTCCTAATGTGTCTGCACTGCACGGCATCCGTGGGCCACTGTCTCATGGAAACCACATCAGGGAATCTCAAACATAATTCACTCTGTGGTTGTCAACATTGGCTCTGCACTGGTAATCTGTAAGAAATTATTCTAAGACCACCCAATAGCTTGAACTAATCCTTCAGCTATTTCTGATCCAAGTTACACTCACACCAATGACCATAAAGTAACACATGTTGAGTTCCATTCTCACGCTGCTGGACAATGCTCTTCGTTTTGAATACTTTGAAAAACATGTGCTCTATGAGCATCTGCTCATACTGCTATGCAACAACAGTTTTCAATGGACAATGCTTGAGATGAATGGAAAAGCAGGATGTGTCTATCACATCAAGCAAGGCACTGGAGATTAATGAGCCCAGATGTTCCTAGGAGTTATGTGGAGGGAACAATGGAATGCCTCTCTGCACTGGCTATTGATGTTTTTTCTTCTCTTGTTTTCTGGAACAAGCCACATAACATAATATAGTCCATAAGCAAAGCTCTTCCGTGTCATTTAAAATGTGTTGCTTTCAAGTTGCTAGGTGACCAGATAAACAACCTGTGGGTATCACAGGAAATTCCAATGCTCTGTCTTTATCAGTTCAATAAATAAATTGCAAGCGATGAAGATAAGCCAATAGCAATCAAAATAAATGTATTCCCCATGATGAATATGGTCATTATGTGTACCTAAAATGTACCAACAAATTAATAGAATGAGTTTAAGAGAAGAAATAATACATATGACACTTGGCAAAAATTGCACATTTTGATAGTCCTGTGTCTAGTAAGGAGTAGGCCAGCACCAACTGACTGTTGAAAAAAAAAAAACAAAAACCTGAATTTTGAGCTAGAATGAAAATTCATAAATTCTTAGCTATGTTGGAACAGTTAAAGTTTAATTTTTGACAGGGGCCAGGAAGATAGCTCAGTGGAATAAGTGCTTTCCTGGCAAGCACAAGGTCTTGAGTTTGATCCCTGGTACCACCAAAAAAAAAAAAAAAAAAAAAAAAGTTTAATTTTTGACCGGTTTTGCATGCTTATATCTGGTAATCTGAACAAGGACTTCGAAAACAACAATATGCACTATAATGACAATTGTTGAATTCCTATCATCGTATTTTTTGAAATTATGGGGGCCCACCAGATAGCTCAGCAGATTGAAGTACTTACTTAAGCAGATGTAGGGACAGGGTGTTTGATCCCCAGTGTGCCATGCTGGCCCCACCCCCAGGGCACACTGAGACAGCAATTGAGACTGGGTGTGGTGGCACGTGCTTGTAATCCCAGCGCTTAGGAGGCCGAAAATAGGGGGATCACTATGAGTCAGAGCTGCCTAGTGAGATCCTATAGACCCTGTACTAAGTACATTAAAATAAATAAATAAATAAAAATATAAAAAAGAAATTATACATTGCCTCTAATTTTTCTGTATAATTTTAAGAATGTAAGATAGCAAAAACAGCATTAAAAATGATATAAAATTTCACTAACCAAAGTAATAGGAAATTCACAATGGTTGTTGTATTTCATGTTATCTTCAAATTAGTTGTCTAGGTTACCAGACATAATTGTGCAAAACTAGTTAAATAAAGTTATAAGAACAATGGAGTATTGCTCAGTTATGAAAAAGATAATTTTGAGGGTTTTGTACATAAATGGATGCAACAAGAGACTGTATGGGTAAGTGAAAAAGATCAGACCTGCATGTGCAAACATCATATTGTCTTGCTAATGTTTATTTTTTTATTATTTTGAACATGAAAAAAATTGATAAGCTTACATCCAGAGCACTGCTTTTAATTTCCGGAGAGCTGCTTTAGTAAATGCCTCGTGTGTGGTCTTGCCCTTGAGAAGACAGCTGCTCCTGAAATCCTCAGTGAGAGGCAGCTCACGCACGAAGCTGCAATTCCATCCCAAGCAAAGGAACACCCAAAAAGCTGACTCAGGCAAGCTATCATCACTTGCATTTCAGTCCCCTGCACATCTCGGAAGCCAAAGGGACCGACAAGTGGATGAGAAGAAAATGCAATCACCCCTCTCACTTGATGGAAATCCCTTCTGTGGTAATCACCAGGCAGCTGCTGGGGAAGAGAGCATTTAATCTAAATGTAAAACAGAGCATATGGGTGACTGTCCAGGCTTCAGTCCATTGATGGTAGACAGGCCATCCCCTCACCTTTCCCTTCCCTGGAAATGCATCGTTGTGTTTGGCTTTGAAACTCATTAGTCCAACCCTGTTTTCACTTTCCCTACAAATAGGTAAGAAGACTGTAATTTTGACTGAGAATGGACACCCTGGAGACACAGTGATTTGTGCCAGATCATGCAATTGGTTCCAAAAATGTGAAGAGAGTGATGTGAACAATCAATCGCAAAATAAAGTTTCATCAGGCATAGTATCACGACTCAGCAAGCCTGCACCCACTGAACAGTTCACGCCCAGGACAACGCTAACACAGGTAACCAGCTCCGATGAGGCCCGCTGGCCATTGCATAACTGCATCAAAATGAAAGAGAAGCCTCAGGAAAAAGGCTAAATTTTTTCTGTGAAAAGCTTAAGGTGATTAGGAATTTAAAAAGGGAAACTTAATCTACATTTTAAAGAGCAATTTCTAAGGGGCAGCACCTCCACAATAACCCTGGGAAATTCAGAAACTTAACTTCACATCTGAAAAGGTTTCTTCTCTATGATATCATGAGAAATAAATCACTGAATAATTTCTAGATTGTCTCTCTTCTCTGTAATAATCAAAATTTGATTTAAAGCAGGATAAAAACTCCTTCAGTCTTGATAATTCCTTTTATGTACTCATATACACACACCTGTTCAAGATCTAACTGGCTAATAAGCTTTAAAAAAAATCAACTGTAAACACAGTAAGTTTGAGGAGATGGCTCAGTAGAATAAGTGCTTGCCTGGCAAGCACAAGGACCTGAGTTCAATCCCCAGTTCCACTAAATAAATAAATAAAGTAAGTAAGTAAGTAAGCTCAAACTCCTCATCTTTTCTGGGATGAGTGGCCTACCCAAGGGTTTCACACAATGGACCCCTCATTCTGATTCTCACACTAATAACCTTGTCAGGACCAGACCTGCCAAGCAGAGAAGGGCTCTGTCCTGAAAACATTCCTTTCTGCTCCAGCACTGGTTCTTGGTCTAGCTCAGATTCCTGATCTCTATCATCTCTATCTCCATCTAGCTGTCATTCCCCACCTCACTTGTTAGCAAGCAGGCAGTAGGAATTCTTTGTAATAGCACTAACTGTACCTTCAGGGTCAGGCTTAGCACGCAATCCTTTTTTAATCTAGAATCTGTGAAAGGTTAAAGATGCCCCATCTGGTGCTCTAGTATTAGGAGAATCTCTTGCTTTTCACATTAAACTAACTCATACAAAACTTATGTTTACTGATAATATAACTAACATTTAAATTTCTTATTTGCCTTATTCCTTGTCTTCTTTCCCAATTAATTGCTCTGTTAGAGAAGTGTATTTTCTATTAACCTTTGGAGAATTACGTTTTTATTTAAAAAAGAAAAGAATGACGCATAGATGTCCAGATATAAATAGAAACATGCAGGATAACATTTTGGCTTTTGGTTAATGATACCCTTTCACTTGTAGTCATGTGCATTCATTCTCCAAATCTGCTTTGTTTCTCCACACTTAACACAATCATATTGAAAGAACAATTTAAGTTGGTGCTGGACTCAACGTGCTTTAAATGAAATGGAATTGGAGTTAGAACAAGAAACACTAGAGCATGAAGTAGAGTGAGAGAGATAGTTAATACTGATGCTGAGACAGACAAAGCCTGCCAGGAACAACATCTAGCAAATCGGATCTGCTGTACCCTGCTTAGTAAATGAAACTTTTCATCTGAGATCTACACACTTTTCACATTTTTTTGTTTGCCTTTTTCTTCTCTTTTAGTGAAGTTCTAGTGTAACTGCTTAACTTAAACATGAAACTATTAGCAAAGTTTTTAATTAACTCTTAAAGCTGTTTCAAGTTAAATCCCTGAATCATAGTTACAAGCATGCATGTGCTTATGTCCCTGCCTTTGCTCTATGAAAATTTCCTAAAAGTATTTGACTTGCCAAGGGGAACACGGGAAAGGTTGGCAGCCTCATGTGACATCAAAACCTCTGAGTGTTCAGCTGCTTGGGACCCTCACCTCTCTCTGGAAGGCTGCCTCAGTTCCTCTTTGGGGCTGACACATCCATCGTGGGTGGTATCCAGACCAGCTGTTCCCACCATTCCCAAGGAGTCAGTGTCATGAGTCACACTTCCCCCAAAGACTTCAGTTTTGCTTGAGATCTTAATCATCCCAAAAGGTACATTAAAAATTCATGTCCAAAAAAAAAAAAAAATTCATGTCCAGAGCGGTGGGAGGAAACAAGGTTTGGTGGCCTGAGGATGACAAGAGTTGCCATGTAACTTCACTGAAGCAAAACGTGTGGCAATTTCAGGGCAATGGTGTATTACTTTATCCTGCCTTCCTTGATGAAACTTAATATCACTTGGAAAATTCCCTAGCAGTCTAAAGCTCATAAAAGTTATTTTCTGGGATGAGGATGTTACTTGCCCAGCAGGAGGCTATGCG
This sequence comes from Octodon degus, assembly GCF_000260255.1. NCBI lineage: Eukaryota > Metazoa > Chordata > Mammalia > Rodentia > Octodontidae > Octodon > Octodon degus. Next base: position 27,014,353 of record NW_004524585.1, on the reverse strand, counting down.
CTAAATACCCAGTAGAGTTCTCACCGACGATCTCTGCTATCGATGAAATTCTAATTCTGTCCTCTAAGAGAAGTAAGATGTCTTTTTTTTAGGGGGGTAGACGAATACACTTATCATATTTGCATGTCCTGGAGAAGTTAATCTAACTTCATGAAAATAAGAGCTGTAACTATACCTGAAATTTGGAAATCCAGCAGTTTTTGAATGAGACAAAAATATCCTAGACAAATATTTTATTTACTTTGCATTCTGAACAAAATCAATGAGCTATGTCAGGTTGCTTAGATCTTGAGGATCTGAACTAGTGTGGAATTAAACACCAAATTTTTGTTTAAAATGCTTCCCTTTCTCTTGTTATAATTTACAATATAAGTAATTTAACTTATCAAGCCCTTCACCTATCAGTGCCTTGCCTGATATGGAAAAAAAGCAAAATAAAAAATTAAGATATAAAAGATGTTTATCTACACTGCTTTCCATATTTTTTTCCAGAACAAGATTATCATTTCCAGTTTTGTCTGTTTGTGACACATCATGGTTTTCTTAATTTTGGAGATAAGTATAAAGAGAAATTAAAACTTTAACCAACTTAATCTTTATGTAAACTCTTTGTTTTTAGGCTAACTTTATCAAATGTAAAATTTGTAAAGATATGTATGATTCTTAAGTTTTTAAAAGGTTTCCATGTCCAATGTGGATGTGGTCATGCACTTGAGTGTTAGTAAGATTGAAGGCACACCCGCCCACAATAGGCAAGCAGGTCCAGAGCAGCGACTTGTTTTGGTGTGCGTATTCCCACTAGCAGTGGGTGAGTCCAAGCTTTTCTGATCCCCATCAACACTTTTTATTTGAGTCTTTTTTATTTTAGACACTCCAATGGGTTTGAAGATGACAGTCCAGGCTCAGTGTAGCTGAGGACTGGCTCTAGAAACTCACCCATGCATACGTACAGATGCCAACGTCTGAGGACGTACAGGTTGCTTCACCCTGTGGTGTTGTTGTCTACAACCTGCATACATTCTCCATGAACTTCTGATCAGCTCTGGATCACTTAGGAACCACTGTACACTCAGGAAACCCAGCTCCAGTCCATGAGGCCTGATGCCCAGGTGCCAGGAAACCAAAAAACTATTGACCCACAGCTCCGGGCCCCAACAGAGTGCAGGGAGCCAGTGCAGTACCTGAGGAAAGCATGTTCTTCAGTAGCAGCCACAAAGATTCTCATGATTTGGGTCCAAGGTAAGGGTATGTTTCCTGGCCAAGAAAAAAGTGATTGCATCTAAGACAGGCTGCAACTTAAGCTGATGTCAGAGTCCAGGCTTTCCTGGCACCGGGGCCTGGTTCTGATGCCCCACATACTCTAAAGATTTTGTCTGTTTATAATATTCTAGGAAAGTATTTCTAGTATGCAGGAAAAACCAACTAGGTTTACTCTTGGGCAATCACAGGCGCTATAACTTAGAAAATTGCAGTCATGTCAAGCTGAATCTGTACAAATGCTGTGTAAATAGTTGTTATACTGTATTATTTAAGGAAAATGACAAGAAAAATGTCTGTGTGTTCAGTACTAATGTCACTGTGTTTCAGGAATATTTTCCATCCATAGTTGTTTGAATCCACAGGTGTGAAATCTATGGCTACAGAGTGTGAACTATATCTTAGTTCTTCAAATTCAAATTTTCCTGTGAACTAACAGTGCTAAGTACCTTCCCTTATGCGTTTATAGCCCATTTCTCCATGCTCTTTTATGAATTATTTATTTTAAAAATTTAAAGTTTTATTAGTGAATTTTAAGTTTTTCTATATTTTAGATATAAATCTTTCCTTTTTATTTTATTTACGTTTTGGTAACAGGGATTGAACTCAAGACTTTGCTCATGTCACTGAGCTATCTCCCCAGGCCTATATATAAATACTTTATTAAACACATCTTGAGTGCATCTCCTTTTTGTCTATTGCTTATCTTTTCATGTTGCTGGTGGTGTCTTGGGGGAGGCACCAGAAATCAAACTCAAGACCTATTGCTTTCTGGGCAGCTGCTATATCCATGGGCCTTTAGTGGTATCTTTTGAGAGCAGGTTTTTTTTTTATTGAATTCATGACATTTTGTAATAGATACAGGAACAGAAAACAGATAAATGTTACCTAAGAGCTGGGAGAAAATTGATTGCAAATGGACACAAGTAAGCTTACCAGTTATAAAAATGTATTATATTTTGGTTATGATATACATTACAAAACTACATACATCTATCCAAATTCAATGAACTATACCCTTTAAAAAATCTTTATATCTGCTGTTTGAACAGCACACTTTTTTCAAGTAAAAAATACATTTAACCACAGAGCTCTTCATGCAGGTATCGTAAGCAGTAGGCATTCGCCTCTCCATGTGAAGGATACACAGAGGAGCACAGCTCCCAACTTTAGACACCGAATTTAAAAACTAAAATGAGGTAGGAGTGTGACTGAGTAGTAGAGTGTACGCCTACAGTGTGGTAGGCCCTGAGTTGATCTCCAACAGCACACATATACAAAAGAAAAACAATAAGGTGATCTATTTTAAATTCTCATATACGAACATAATGAAGTTTCTTTTTTTAAAAATTATTTATTTATTTATTGTGTGTGTGTGTGTGTGTGTGTGTGTGTGTGTGTGGCCAGCTCAGCCCACCAGGGGGCGGGGCGGGCTGACATGTGGTGCTGGGGGATTGAACCAGGGTCCCTGTGCTTTGCTGAGCTTGTTCTTAGTAGGTGCCTTAGACCACTGAGCCACCTCACCAGCCCCATAATGAAGTTTCTGATGAGTCTTCTACACTTGGAAATAAAAGCCAGTGAAACTGTAAAGTCAGGAATAGAAACCGTATTAATCTCAGCACTGCCTTCTAGACATATAGAAAAGAAACAAGCCAAGAAAAGGAGAGGATTCAGCCTGAAAAAATGTGGGTAGAAAACAAAGGAAAACAAAAACAGTGAGAGGAAGAAATAGAAGTTCATATTTGAAACCCACAACTCCAGCACCTTTTTCATAAGAATCCTTTTTTTTTGGGGGGGGGCAGGGGGGATATGGACCTTGAACTCATGACCTTGCGCTTTTCAGCTAGGCTCTTATGTCACGGAGCTATCTCCCCTGCCCCTCATGAGATCTCTTCAAGTCACTCAATCTGAGATACTGCAACTCTATCAGCTCCACAGTGTTCTTTTATGTCGTGATCCTGGGGCTGTCTTTATACACGAAATGTTGTTCAAAGTTGATCTAAAATAATATTCAGTGGTAGCTGGAAGAAACTATCTTTTTGCATACTGGAAGCATTGTCTCTCTTATTTACTGCCGTCTTGGACAGGCTGCATTTTCAAAAAGTGAAATTTTGTGCAAATTGTCACATCGGGCTCCAAAAGGATGTTTTTCTGTTTAGAAAGCAATTTATAACCACAAGATTACAGTCTCCATCATTTGTATCCTTTTCTTCCTAAAATATAGGTGGCCTTCGGGCAGGAAGGAGGTGTTATGTACGCACAGGTCAAACTAATCAGTGAGGGTTATCGGTGTCTCAGGTACACTCCACTTGAATTACACCAGTCAGTATCATGCTGGAAATGTAAAAATGATGGAGGTAAGATTGCATTATTATGCCACATGGGGGAAAATAACTCTGATAAAGAAAATTAGAACCTCAAATGATACAGATTATGCTGATAGCCATATTTTTATTTTTAATACTCAACGCAGCTGAGGGTATTTTACCAACGCATTGCCAGCAACAAATTTCCAAAGACACAGCGCTTCATTTGGAAGTTTCTGACAGGCAATTACAAATGCAGAGATTCCACACATAGTGTTGTCTAGTAAAATTTATCTCACAGAGAAGTGACATTGAGCCTTAAACGGTCTTTTCTCTTAGACAGGTATCCGAATTACTTCGCTATGAGAAAGCTAGGTGAACCTGTGCGGAGAAGCATGTACGTGGACGCCCTGAAAGAAATGGCACTAGGGCCTGAAATTGTGGCTCAGAAGTAGAAGCCTTGCCTGTTATGTGCAAGCCTCTGAGTTTGGGCCTTAGCTCCAGGAAGGAAGGTAGCAAGAAAGAAACAAAAGAATGAGGAGAGAGGGGCTGGGGAGATGGCTCAGTGGAATAAGCGCTTCCCTGGCAAGTGCAAGGACCTGAGTTCAATCCCTGGTTCCACCAAAAAAAAAAAAAAAAAAAAAGAATGATGAGAGGAGGAAAGATGAGAAGGAGATAGTGAAAAAGAGAAAAAGGGAGGGAAGAAAAATGGAGGGGAGGGAGGGAGGGAAGAGAAAGAAAAGCAAAGAATACAAGTAAAACAAAACTCAGAACACACCAGAGCTGCTTTCCCCAGCACCGAGTGGCTCCTGCTCTGCATCCCACTCGTTTCTTACATCTCTTCTCCGTCATCAAACTCAGAGTGCTCTCTGTGCTCCTGCTCTCCCAATCTTCACAGTGTAGCTAGGGGAAAGGAAACATCGCGATATATCAACAGCACTTTGAAGAGTAACTTCCTTCTACAATGACAAATATTCAGAAACGTATGGAATTAAACACAAAGAAACATGAAAGTAGGCTTTCAAATACTTTATATGAAGTATTCAGTCTGGTCCAAACTCACTAAGGTTTTGAAATTAGTCATTCAATTTGAATGCCCTTTAAAAAAAAATCTTACAAACATGGAAGTCAAGACAGCTCCTTTGGCTCCAATATTCTCAGAATTTAGGGCTTCCATAATATTAAATCATTGGGATTGGATAAGTAAAAATGTATTTTCTCAAAGTGTGTTACCTGCTGGAATGGCCCTGGAAGCCCTGCTGACCTGGGGGGACTCCTGCAGTTCATGACCAGAAGGCGCTGATCCTGCAGTCTCTGGTACCACATCTGCCAGCGTGTGGCTGGGAGATGCCTATGCCGGGGTAGAGGAGAAGGTGACGTCCATGTGACCAAGACCTTGAACTCTGAAAATTCCGCATAGAGTTACCTCTCTGCTTTGAATACTTCTACAGATCCCCATGGCACTTTACATTCTACTTTTCTAAATGTGTAAGATTTTCATGAGCGTGCAGGATGCACACAAAAGAGAAGGGAAAATGCCTACTGCTCCTTTTGAAATAACATCATCTATAATGCTCCACATTCACACGTGGTCCATTAACAAATACTTTACAAGAACATTTGAAAAACTCAAATAGCAGATGACCTGCTTAGGGTGTCAATATGAAGAAATGACGTTCACATCCCAGCGAACAATTACTGTTGATGACTCAGAAATGTGGGAAAGAGCAGCTCTAAATATGGAGTCCAAAAGATCATCTGGTTCTTCCGATGGTCTGAATTGCTGAAAGCCTTTCTTCTGAACAAGGTTGCCTGCCGTCGGCCACCTCAGTGTTTCAGTATCGCATCAAGGTAGAATGGACCCTTCCTTCTCCAGGGAAAACAATGCACAGGAAACCTTTACAGATTTTCTGGACATGCTTAGCCTTTCCCTGTTGACTCAAAGAAGGGAAATAGGGAACGTTTGAGTGGTCCCTGCGTCTATCAAGTCCAGTAAAATAGTAGTCTAGCAGAAGCAGTAGCAACAGCATAAATGCAAGCTCCACGCCATGTGGAACAGCAGGTAATGGGCTTCATCCAGAGCCTGGGCAGCAGCCACTTGGGTCTTTATCAGCAGATGAGTGAGCACATCGTAAGACAAAGGCTATAGGGTGTGATGGCACTAACAAACTGCTTGCACTAAGAGAGTGCACTCCTGGATTTGGAAAACAGCTTTGTCAGATTGGTCAACAGCCAATGTAATATTGAGAAAAGGTAAAGTTTTCTTCCACAAACTCTAAAAGGTGTCCTCAAACACCAGACTCTTTTAAACTATCAAAAGTGAGTTGGAAATACATCATTTAGGGAAAGGAAATAAGATTATAGACTTTAATATAGCTATCAGGAAATTGTTTTTTATTATCTCAGGCCAGAATTTTGAGTGACACAAACCTAGAAAATATGAAAATGTATCAAGCGTACAATCAAATGAAAATGCCATAGGTTCACGAATATTTTTTGGCACTTATCTGCCCCAACCAGCATTTAATCAACTGGATATATTTTTTAAGAAAATAACTTATTGTGGTGAATAAGTTCCTTATGAATTTGTACTTCAGGGCTGGACTGTGGATGCTTCTGGCCCTGGGTCAGGTTCAGTCACCTTTGCTATTTCACAAAGAGCCATCAGTGGTACAGCTCAGCAGCAGCCTTCATCCTCCATCGGGGCACCCACAACCCTCGCCAACATCTTCTTAAGGGAGAATCTGTTGCTCAAACTATTCACTGGCCTTCTTCTTCTTTTTTTTTGACATCAGTTATTTTTATTTTAAAATAAAAGAAATAAAAACAATGGTACAAAATCTCAAAACAAGATTTTAGGAGAGTAACAATGGTTAGTACATTGTGTATTGTTACTGCCAAAGTAGTTTCTCATATTACAAGATATATGCAAGAAATAATAAGCAAATAACATAGGTACAAATCTCTCTTTTTTTTAAGTCAACAGAAAATGGAAATATACTTTTTAAAGTTTCTAATACTAGGAGAAAATATCATATAATGT
>NW_004524585.1:26997816-27007177 GCF_000260255.1 Octodon degus | reverse complement strand
TCTCTCTCTCTCTCTCTCTCTCTCTCTCTCTCTCTCTCTCTCTCTCTCTCTCTCTCTCTCTGACAAGGTCTGGCTATGCAGTGTAGGCTGGCCTTCAGCTCAATTTGTAGCCCAGGCTGGTCTCAAACTCTAAAGAATCCTCTAGCCTCAGCCTCCTTCCGGTGCTGGATCACAGGTGTGTGAAACCACACCTGACTTTATGTCCTTCTTAAAGGAAAGAAAAGTAGACCCTTATCAACCAAATAAAATTTCTGCCTTGATTGTGAAGTGACCACCTTTGTCTTTTTGGGGGTTGGGGAGTCACTGACCTCCTAAAAATCATAGCTCCTCCCCTGGCCAAATGTATTCTATTCCGGAGCCAGTTATTTTTTTAAGAGGATAAAAATACAGGAAAAAATAAAAAGAAAGAAAGAAAAAGAGTGTTTAAAATTATAATTTTTTTTTTTCAGAACTGGGGATTGAACTCAAGCCCTTGTTCTTGCCAGGGAAGTGCATATTCCACTGAGCCATCTCCCCAGCCCCTTTAAAATTGTAGAAATATTTCACCAAGCTAAATAATAGATATTCAACAATGGTTATTGTATTGCATAATATGTCTTCAAATTGGTTGCTTAGATTATCAAATATAAGCATGCAAATTTGGTCATAAAACATTGTAAGAAATGTAAAAAGCATGAATAAAATCTGCTCCAATTATTAAAATAGCAAATTTGTTCATAGAGGGCTTGTATTTATTCTATACAATCTTTATTTAGAGCTGTTTATGTGCCATGCACTATGCTGAACATGTATCACGCTGTGGTTTAAAAAAAAAAAAAACCCTGCCCAGATGGAGTCTAATAAGCAAAAGGTTTTAATGGTACTAAAAGAATTAGTGTAATGGGAGATAAAAACATTTCTATGAGAAAAATAAATGAGATCTCCTTCCAGTTGTAGGGCTGGTGGGAAGCTATGTAAGCAGTAAAATACTAACTGAGATGCTAAGGCCAGGAAGTGCCACCACGGACTGCAGGCATGAGTGACAGCGTCACAGCACAGTGCTGCTCTGTGCTGGTCCTCAAGTGGCCTGAGCAGCCTCACAGTTGCTCTGGGTACGTTGTTGAATAGTATGGGAATACATATGAATACCCCTAGGTTAATGGTACAAAAAGCCTTATTTACATTAAATTTTAAATATATATATATAACTGCCAAACAGATCTTCCCCTTCAGACTGTCATTGGACAAAAGAAATACTGGAGAAGTGATTTGTTGCCAACTTGACAAAACCTAAAAAATGAGCAAGAACAAGTATTTTGAGAGAAAAATAGTATCAACTTGTTCCTTCCTATGGTGGCTTTGATGTCACTTCTGGTAAGTGTTAAAGGTAGTGTTAGTTATTGGGCTTACATTCCAAATCCACCACTCAATAAAGGGGTTTACTAGTGAGATGCTACTATACCCATATATGTTAATAAAAGTCTTTGGTTACCCAGCCCTTATAATGCCCGGGGACCAGCAGCACCAGCAAAAGAAGAAACCAGAATTCCATTTTATGAGATTGGAGTAGAAGGCTGGCCTATCTGTATTGGGAATGGAGCTCATTGCTTAAAAGCAAGCACATGAGTCTGGTTATCCATAGTAAATGATAATACTGGGAATAAAGGAGAAAAAAAGAGACTTCTTCTGCTCCAAGGAAAAAATTTTAAAGGTATAGCTGCTGATGGAATGTTTTCTCTTTATCCCCACTCCTTTGAGTAACATCCGAATAAGACGGACATACTCACTTTTTACTGAAGCAGTTTTCTATTACTCTGAGCTTTTCCCGGTGGTCTCGCCTACTCTGGGCATACGTTTCCCACGTGGTCAGCCCTCTCTTAACTCATTCTGGTCGTCTTCTGTGCCCCACATTGAGTGCCACTTGTTGTATGTTACGGGTTGGTGCCGAAAGAAATGAAGAGAAGACCTGATGAATGTAACTTCAGAGGTCTCACTGAGATTAGTCTCTCTCCAAGTGAGCCCAGAGCCTCAGAAGCATCTCACATTGATTGAGGGCTAAAGGCAGCCTAAGGAATGTGCATAATTACCTAAGTGAATATAGACTACTATCTCTATTGACTTCCACCATTTGCCTAACACTAGGTTCACACAAATGCTAACCTATAACATCCCAAGCAAGGGATCAAAGGACAGGGCGCCTGCAGGAGAAGCTGTTATCTGCTGCCCTGGGTCCCAGCTTTCCAGGAATTTGCAAACAGACAGCAACCCTCCTCAGGCTCAGTCCAGTGTTCCCTGCTCTCTTGGGACATCAGGCTTTTGTCTCAAATCTATATCTCTACAGTACGTAGTAGCGTAGGTTGCTAGGACTGCAGGGTGAGCTTGACCAAACTCACTGGCTGTGCAGGCTCTGGGTCCTGTCCTCACACCTGATTTCTGCTCTCAGCTGGGCTGGGCTGCGCCCGTCACATCTCAGGGCCTGGGCCTGATATTCCCAGCGAGGCTTTCAGAATAGCAGCCTTCGCCTCTTGCAAGATTCATGCCTCCACTGGTCCCTCCACCCACCGTGGCTTTTAATCAAGGTATTTCTGGGCCTCTGCTCATGTTCAGAGCAGGTCAGAAGTTTTCAAGCACTTCTTGCCCAGTGACAGCTCTGCCAAGTCCCCAGGCATTACAGGAAACCATTTACAGTTTTAGCTGAGTATTATAAACTTTTGGCCATAACAAATCACAAATTTGCAAGACAAAAAAGTATCACTTTAACAAGAAGGAGTGGGGGCTGGAGAGATGGCTCAGTGGTCTAAAGCACCTACTTGGAACAAGCTTGGCAAAGCACAGGGACTGCGGTTCGATCCCCCAGCACCACATGCCAGCCAGCCGCGCCCCCTGGTGGGCTGAGCTGGCCACACACACACACACACACACACACACACACACACGCTAAATAAATGTTAAAAAAAAAAGGAGTGATACTTGTTAAAAGCTAAATTTTTATTGAGAAATAAATTTGCCTTTTACATTATAAGAGTTAATTTTCATGCTGCTTTTAGAGAAGATATTTTTAATAAAATGTATTTATAACACGGAATAATTTAAAGGCATTGCAGTTGCATTTGGGAGACAAGAATTCAAGGACAGCTTTAAATATATTCAGATATAATCATCTTTCTCCATAACATGAAAGTCATAGCAAAAATTCTGAGTGTCACAAAAGAGAATTTTAAATTGATAAGTTCACTTAGAAGGAAAATATACAATGAGTCATTAATGCAGTCAGAGTTGTTCCTTGAATTGGAAAACAGAGAATAACAAAAGGTTTAGACAATGATAAGCTTAGTGCAATTCTTGCCTATTGCCAAAAATTTGAAGAAAATCTCTAAAATGGGAAAGAGAACATTTGAAAATAGAGGGCTGGCCAAATAGCTCAGTGGATTAAAGTGCCTTCTAGCAGACACAGCGGCTGGGGGGTTCGATCCTCGGGCCTGCCCTAGGTGTGGTGGCGCTCGCCTGTAATCCCAGTTTGGGGAGGCTGTAAACAGGCGGATCACTACAAGTCCAATCTAGTAGTTAGACCTTGAACACCCTTTGGACCCTTCCCTAAAATACAGAAAAGAGGTAAAATCTACAGAAGGCTATGAATTAATTAATTTTTACAAACTTTCCCAAGATAATAGTTCTGTTTACAGGAAAAAATTAAATCAAGATCATTTTCTTAATCTTCACAATTGAAGAAATGTGGTTCATAAAGTATTTATGATTTTGTGTATCCTTATTTTAAAAAGTTGAAATATTTAATTCTTATAAAAACCAAAGAATATATTTTCCAAATTAAAAGAGGTAGTTTCCTTTCTGAGTTAAAAATGTCTCTAATTCATTATGACTCTAAAGTTCTTTTAAATTGTTTAGCAATAGAAATGTAACAAGTAGGAATGGGTTGGAATTTATCACTGGTTGGTAGAATGCAGAAATTATATTCTTATCAAAACTATAATCAGAAAAATGTTTAGAGGGGCCGGGGAGATGGCTCAGTGAAATAAGCGCTTCTCTGGCAAGCGCAAGAGCCTGAGTTCAATCCCCGGTTCTGCAAAAAAAAAAAAAAAAAGAAAAATGTTTAGATACACAGGCCAAGAAGCCTCCTATATGCTATGTGCAACTGAACTAGTTTTTCTCTTTTGTTGTTCTGGAAAACTAAGTCTTGAAAATTGAGCCCTTGTCTGGAATTAAGAAGTTCCTCCACTGTGCTAAGTGCCGATTCTCACCCGGAGTTGCCCCAGAGGAGATGCCTATCTCTGCGTGTCACTGTCCAAGCCTTACTGTCATATTGGCCTGTTCCCTGCTGATTTTTATCCGATTACTTTCCCCACCCTACACAATATCCTTTGAAATTCTTTGTGTCTAAACTAAAAATGGAAAGATGTGAGAAAATGCATTAAGAGCTCTGATTTTACTCAAATAAAATGGAAAATGAAGAAGCGAACAAGGTGCCAGTTGTCTCTCTCTTCCCCTCCAAAGCTTTGAGCCCACATCTTCATTCTGCTCACAAGTCTTCAGGCAACAGACCCTGCTTCCTCCAGACCTGCAATCCTGAAGATGTCACAGGGGAAGCCACATTGACAGAGCCCATCTAGTCACCTGGTGGCCTTCTTCAGGAGATTCCTGGGGAATGTAACAGTAGTGCACAATTCAATGCAATCCTTTCACCAAATGAAACTTGTGAAAAGATGAACAGGATAGATTAATGAAAAATCTGATATCCAGTCTTCCAAAGTAAATGCAGGCCTGATTAGACAAGTGACTAAGGACTCAAGGATCCTACCCCTTGTTTATTTCCAGGGTGGTAAAAAGACTACACCAGTGAAGGGCCGCAGAAAAGTCCAAGCAGTGCCAGAGCTAGATTTGCCTTTATAGCATTGTCAGAAAAGTGCATACTCCCCTTCACCTCCCTAGACCCCGCTGGATAGTTTTACAGTTAGATCCACAGTCATGCTGGACCCTAGCTTTTCTCAGCTGTCTCATTTCCCTGAGGCTTCACTTTCTAAAAAACTTATGATATCAGTATCAGGCAAGTGTGAAGTCACAGCTTCACACATCTAACATCCTAACAGAATTTGGAGAGTTCAAAATAATTATGACAACTCCAGAGGTGAGATTCCAGATTTTACACTACTTTAGCTTGTAAACGGTGCTCAAAATGTAAAAGATAATTCTAATGCTTGATTCAGCAAAAAAAAAAAAAAAAAGGTATGCCTGTGAGCACTGATAGCCTAGTTTTAAACCTACCATATTTTGCTATCACTATAAATTAAATGAATTCCAAAACTTATAACAAAATTATCTAATTAAATCAATCATATATTCAGTGATCATATGTTTTGCTTCTTTGAGAGGAAAGAATAAATATTTGTGAAGTCTGAAAGGCAGCATTCACAGCTGGGTTCCTGCAGAGCTCATTGTCTGTGTATGAACCATAACCTCCTCTTTGGTTAGCTGAGTAGCTGCAGTCACTTACGGAAGTCTACATTCTTTGCTTTGCTCACTTGTAAAGTGAGAGCAATAATGATGTTTCTGTCATGAAGTTTATAGATGATTAAAGAAATTAATGTGTGAAAATCAAGAGAAATGCTAGATTCATATCATACACTAAAAGAATGTAGATATTCTTCATGTTGGTGTGACTTAGTTACTTTTTTCTCACTGCTGAGATAAAATACCCAACACCCAAAACCAAAGAAGGAGAGGTTTATTTATCTCACAGTATGTGGAGGTTTCAGTCCATAATCAGCTGGCTCCAAGGCAGGGTGGCATGGCACAGAGGCTACAGTTCGAGGTAAAAGAACACAGCAAAGCAACAAGAGCAAAAGTTTGAGGTGAGGGAGGCAAGCCTCTTTTCCTCCCTTACATGCTGGCTATCTGCACTATCCATCTCAGTGCCCTCCTCTTCCAAAAGCTCAGGATGTATACAAAGTGAGGACCCTGCATCCCACTGCTAAGATAAACTTCTAAAATTCTCAAGTGGACCCAGTGTATCAACCATTACAATCCACCCTTTGTCAACTTGTCAATCAGACACATCTCTTTAAGCCAGTTTCCAGATACAAAAACAGGCTTGTTGATACCATTTCACAAATTGAACATTATAACACAGGCTTAATGTTCCTACATATCAGTATTAAGTCTAGCAACCTTATATTATATTAGAAGTGTAACATTCCACTGACTCCTAAAGACTCATACACATTCCTCCATGCAAAAGGCAGTTAGTCCATTTGTAAGAGTTACCACTGTGCAAACATTGTCAGCACTGCTGAAAAGTCCAAGTCTGAAATCACCTCTAAAGATGTAAGGTAACTCTTAGCTGCAAGCCCTTATACAAATGAAAGCAAAGTCAAACACTTCCAACTTTCAAGTGCACAAGATAAACGTTTGTGTTCCAAAAGTTACAAATGGAGATACAGATGATTAGGACTAAAGCAAGTCCAAAATCCAGCAGGACAAGCATTACGTCTTATGGTTCTACCTCCAGCATCTGAAGCAATGTGTTGCAAGTTGTGAGCTCCCAAGAGACTGCATGGCTCCACCCCTATGGCTCTTCCGGTGGTTGCAGATCCACAACTTCACTCCAGGGCACCTTTGGCCTCTCACTTACAGCTTCATATACTACTCTCTGAGGGTATGCTGCCTGGCCTCTGAGGCCTTCAGAAATCAGGGGGAAAGCTTTTTTATTATTTTTTTTAATTTTTTATAGTAATGGGGATTGTGAAAGCCTTTTTAACCCACAACTCTTTAACTCAGTGTGTACCTAAAACCAGCATCACACGGATGGTGCCAAGGTCGGCTGCCAGTTGGAGCAGTAGCCAGGCTTTTCCTTCTCTTGGACATAGGGGCTGAGAGGCTTAATTGCTGGGCAGTCTGAATCCAATTCTGAGGAACAAATTTTCTATGCTTCCACCATTCTGGAACCTGGTATGGCCACCTCCATTCTGGAACACTGGGCTTTCTTCTCAGAGCAGTCTCATTTTTGTAATTTTCAGGTTCCAAAGGGTGGAGACCTGCTGCTTCATGTGATATCCTCCGGTCATCTTTTCTATTCTATTTCTTCTCAGCAATTGAGATCTCCTCAGCTCTATGTTTGCAATTCAGAGCTTTCTTGGTGCTTCCTATTAGCCAGACTGAAATTTTAAATCATCCTTCTGGGCTCTTTGTTCTTGATTCTCAACATGTATCTGACTGAAAGCTCCTAACAATAGCCATGCCACAGCTTCAAAGTTAAACTGCCTTGAAATTTCTTCTGCCACATTAATGAGTCAAACAGCCTTAATCTCAGTCTCGGGCAAAGTCTTTGGACACAAGCAAAATGCAGGAAAACTTTCTGCCAAACCATAACACACATTGTCTGGAGTCCAAAAGCTAATGTCGTCCTTCTTCCCAGCAGAACCCCCCCAATCCTGGACTTCACTGGCAGGATTTCTATCAGCCTTCTGGTCTTCTGAGCACCGACCAGAATCTCCCATACAGAACAGCCTAAAGCATTCCAATGCTACTTTTTCAGGTGACATCTCCAAACCTTTCTAAACTCTTCCCTCAACCTGTTTCCAAAGACTCTTTAATCACATAGTCAGGTATCATCAGAGCAATGACCCCACTTCTCTGGTGCCAAATTCTGTCTTAATAGATGTGTTCTTGCTCTTTGGTTTGTAGCCATGAATACCTTTCTGCCAACTGAAGTGGGATTTGAGATGATAGTGGCAGCAGGCAATTTCCAGGACAAATTACTATTTGGGCTAGGGAAGAATGATTACTGCATTATTGAATGATCTCATTCACCCGTGGCTACAGTGCAGGGAAGCAATCCAAGTGGCGCTGGACACCTTCTGTGAGTCTCTCTGCTGAGAACACAGGTAGATGCAGAGGGAAGGTGCAGAGCCTGTGCTATAAGAGCAGAGGGAAAATTTAGCTGCATGTGCTAACAAATTCAATATTTCCATGAAAATGTCTTCATAAAACATAACATTTTTCCTGTTTCCTATGGCAATCATATCAACATCAGTATATAACCACTTAACTATTTTTTCGTACATAAATACAAAAATAGGTTTTTGTTTCCTATGTCATTTTAAAGCAGGTTTGTTTTATTTGAAAATTGTGATTTATGACTAGCTTTGCACCTCAGGTCTGTAAAGACAAATGCATATTTTTAAAACAAAATTACCATATTTTCTTCATAAATGAAGCTATTTTTTTTTTTACAGTTAGCTTGCTTCACCACAGAGGGTAATGCTACATAAACTAAGTAAATGCCTAATAGAAGTGTCTTCAGGTAGAAATGAGTTGAATTATTCTTCTTTATAATTTTTTGTATTACAATTCCTAAAACATGCTTCCAAGTTATTTTAAGCAATTAGTGGCTTAGCGTTTAGCTGTCTTCATACACTCAGTGGATGTTAGGTATTATTAGTGTTGGGGTTTGGAAGGAAACAGCACTATGTTTCAGATTTTGAATTTGTAAGTTAGGGTAAAAAGTATGTAAATGAAAGAATGAGAAATATTACAGCCATCCACAAGAATAAATTAAAACAGAGGATCAAGAACTTCAAACTTTAAACAAATATCCAAAATAGCACAGTACTGGCACAAAAACAGACATGATCATGTTCATTTTCAATTAATAGAAATAGCCAAAAGTAGTATATAATTTAGCAAACAGAAGGTATTTTTGTTACACAAAAATGCATTTTGTAAATATGCAAATTTAATATCCATGAAGGCAAGATATTTTGACTTCCATGTAAGATTCTCACTGTAGGAAAATCTGTGGCTTTCTGTCCAAAGCATCCCCTCTGCGGCATGTGGTGGCTGCAGCAGGGCTCTCACCCCCTCATCCTGGTGCTCTCTTTCCTAAGTTGACCTTTCTTAGCAAAGCGTTAGATCTGGATGATGGAAAACCTTCATCTCTACATAGTCTCAGAAATCACCAGACTTCAAAGATCTCTACTTCATATAGGGTATTTCTATCAACACAAACTTTTATCTAAGTTAAAATTATGAAAATAGAAAAGAAAAACATTTATATATTCATTCTGAAATAACCATAGTAACTGCATTCAGAGTCAGTATTAATAGCATATTTTATGAGAAGTAACTCAAAACCAAGAACTTTCATGTATATTTTTACCAGTCCCTTAAGTATTTATATCATGCGGATAACCCGCTATTACTATAGATTACTGGACTATGTTGGATTACATTGCTCAATTCATGCACCTACAATATATGAATGGCAATGGAATACCCATCTCTGACAAAAGTAAGCAAAAAAGGGGAATATAAATGAAGGTCCATTGGGTGGTGAAAAATATACACATATCTATATATGTATACAAAATAG
>NW_004524585.1:26942931-26990691 GCF_000260255.1 Octodon degus | reverse complement strand
TGTATGCAGTGTATTATTTGTTGAAACTGTACTTTCAATTTGATTTGAAACTGTCTCATTGCTATATGTTTATCAATAAAACTTTGAAAAAAAAAAAAAAAAGAACAGATCTAAGGGGCAGGCCCCCTGAGAAGAAAGTTTTGAATAGTGTTTAGGCAAGATATCATGTCTGCATCTTGTACTATGAGTAACTACTACAAAGACAACAATATGCAATGTATTAATTACCCTAACTTCTAACTAACCTTTTTTTAAAACTGTCTCATTACTACATTTTTCTCAATAAAATTTATATAAAAAAATTTCGATTCTTATATCTGCTTATGCATTATCCAGCTTCAATATCATTATGTAACTTTTCAAATATTCCACAGTATATTTTGAGGAGTTATAAAAGGAAAAGCATACCCTATTATTATCATGAAAATAATTTTGAAACTTTCATATATCTCATAAGTATTTGGGGCACTTGTTGCATTCCCAGGACTCCACTGGAAAAACTGCTGTTCTTAGTAATTCCTTGCTGTTTAGTCAGCATTTCTGCCATACTGCTATGCACCATGGGATATGCAAGAAAAATAAGATAGACATAACATTTTGAAAAAGTCATATCCCAAGCAGGCCAAATATCTTAGTGGATTAAAGCACCTGCAAGCAGGCACAGGGGTTAGGGATTGGATTCCCATGCCTGCCATGCTGGCCCCGCCCCTGATTTGTGCTGAGACAGCAATTGAGACTGTGTGTGGTGGTGAGTACCTGTAATCCCAGCTCTTGGGAGGCTGTAAACAGAAGGATCACTATGAGTGCAAACTAGTAGTGAGACTCTGAACACCTACAGAGCCTTCCTAAAAATTTAGAAAAAAATAAATAATAAAAAAAGTAAAAAATAAAAAACTCATATCCTTTCTAAAGAGATTGAATAGGGCTGGTGAGATGGCTCAGTGGTCTAAAGCACCTACTTAGACCAAGCTTAGCAAAGCACAAGGACCGCGGTTCAATCCCCCAGCACCACATGCCAGCCCGCCCCGCCTCCTGGTGGGCTGAGCTGGCCACGCACACAAATAAATAAAATTAAAAAAAAAGAGAGATTGAATACACAATATATACACCCATCTATTTCTGCATGTAATCAAATATTTGAAGACAGTTCCTATTTCTTTTACTATCCTATGCTAAGTCTATGTGCATTATTTCCTTAGGATAAGACTACAGGCCTATAGGTGAGAACTAGGCATGGTAGTACACACTTATAATCCCAGCACTTGGAAGGCTGAGACAGGAAGATTGCTACAAATTTGAGGCTGGCCTACGCTACCAAGTGAGTTCAAGGCAATCCTGTACTGCATAGTGAAACCTTGTCTCAAAAACGTAGAAAAAACAATTACATGTGAAAAATACTGGACAGAAAGTCATAATAGTTCAAAAAAGAAAAAAAAATAGCTGAAGGCTGAGAGTGTAATAATGGAAAAGGGAATTGATTTTTTTATGTTTAGCTTACGTTTTACTTTTTTTATTAATATTATTGAGAAATAGATAGCAATGAGACAGTTTCAAAACCGATTAACAGGACAGTTTCAATAATTAATACATTGCATATTGTTATTTTCTTAGTTGTTATTCATAGTACAAGATGCAGACATGATATCCTGTCCAAATACTATTAGTACAAATCTTTCTTCTCATTGAATTAAGAGAAAGTAGCTGTATATCTATCCTAGCTATTTTGTATATACAGATACAAAATAGTCCTTCTTTTGTATCTCCTTTTTTTGTTTAGTTTTGTTAGAGATGTGTATTCCATTGCCATTTAAATATTTTAGGGGCCTGAATCCAGCAAAATGATCCAATATACTCCAGTAGTTCATAATAGTAGTGTCTTATCGATTGGACTGGCAATGCCAGAAGTTGTTGACTTGAGCCTTTTACAGCTCAGCATATTAATATGGCTTTACTTTTCATACCTTCTTTTTATACTTTTCTGTTGGATTTGTAAGACCAAGATAAAGCAAGACTTACATAACAAGAAGTGTACCTTTTGTATCTGATAAGGTCAGTCAAGTACTATCAGGATTCATCCTATTACCCTGTACCACAGTTTGCAGTCCCTTCATCAGTGTCAGCCATGTGGATGAGTCACAGCCATTGCTTGGCCAATTTGCTCTCTGGGAATGCCTGACAGAATGTTTTCTCTCCATGTGACTCTCCTGAGGCACACTCTACGTCATCGATCATATTGCTCTATGGCCCCATAATCTCCTTGATCAGAAAATTTGGGACACAATTGAGTTATATGGTGTTACATTATAGTTCTCCTATGTCCTGAGTCCTCACTGACCTTGAAAGGCTAGGACTGAAATGTTGGCTGTCCTTGCAGCCCTTCTTTTTCTCTAATGTTTGGTCTCTAACTTAGTTTGTTAACCCTCCTGAAGAGAGGCTTCTTATTATTATTATCCTACAACATAGGCAGTTGAGCTTAGCCTCACTATCTGTCTGAATATCAAACATCATAGGCATAACATGGAACAGGTATTTTCCATCTAGGATTGATATGTTAAACTTTAAGTGTTTACAGAATATGGAGAAAAAAATTAAAAATATTTTAAAAATATGAATAATTACATACTTTTACACATAAATTTAGAAATCTAACCATATACAGCATTGTAGCAGGACAGTCCTGTGACATTTTTATTTCTTGGGTTTTTTTCATTTATTATCTTTCTTTTAAAACAAACATTTGCTTGGGAGACAGTATGGCAATAATTGGTATATCATTAGAAGCAGTACATATTTAGAAGAACAGAATGACAGGCATTCCAAGTGTGACCCTTCTATTACATATTGCTTTCCTCAGTGCAGTTGTTTAATTCACAGGTATCAGCATATATAGCTAGTCAGGGTGAGAATCCTACCAATTAACTGCTAGTTTTGAAAATCTGCTGATGCTTCTCAGGATCACTGCCTCACCCATCTTGTGTGTATAAATGTATGCCTTTGCCTTTGTCATTTTTCCCAGCTTTTCTCCTTGCCCTCTCCTAGTTGTCTAATCCTCAAATTCATTCTTTCCTTTTAATTGTGTTATACCATTCTATTTTTATTTCTTCTTTTGAGTTCTTATACTAGGAAGGCTGTACAATATTTACACATGTGGGTCTGGTTTACTTCACTTATGAGTATATCATCAAGTGGCATCCACTTAAATATAAATGCTTCAAGTTTATCATTCTTTACAACTGAGTAATGCTCCATTATATAAAAATACCACATCTTTTTCATCCATTCCTCAGGTGACTGGCATCTTGGTTGTTTCCAAGATTTGGCTATCACAAATTGTGTTGCTATAAACATAGGTAGGCATATATCACTATGATATGATGTTTTCAGATCCCCCAGGACTTGAGCTGCACTGAGAACATTCATTAAAACACAATGGTGAAGTAAACATTGTGAAGGAGATTCCAAATAACAAGAGCATAGAGTGTTTTATTCCAGGTATTTCTAAAAGAAAATGAATTGGTAGGAAATTTACATAATAGCAAAGTAAAAATAAGATCTGTCTTATTTTTAATTATGGAAAACTTTGAATTTTACACTGCAGATGGGGATGTAGATCTTTAAGAAGATTATGTGGATCAAAAGTGTCTTTGCGTGTTAAAATAACATGAAACA
This sequence comes from Octodon degus, assembly GCF_000260255.1. Classification (NCBI taxonomy): domain Eukaryota; kingdom Metazoa; phylum Chordata; class Mammalia; order Rodentia; family Octodontidae; genus Octodon; species Octodon degus. The sequence continues at coordinate 26,987,022 of NW_004524585.1, read as the reverse complement.
AGTATGTGCTTAACTAATGGAAGATACTGAAAGAAAGGATGGGCTAACAGAAGGAGAGGTGGGAAAGAGATGCAGTAAGGCAGTCACCATACAACCATGCAAGGATGTTTCAAGGTATTCCAGGTATCACAGATTAAGTTTGGATGACATATATTCTACCAATAATTCACCCCACTATGCCAATATCACTAACCAAGCCAACTCACCATAAAAAGCTAGGAAGGATGAAAAATCAATGAGACAGTATCAATACTATTCACATAAATTCTGAATAGGAACAGTTCACAAAAATCTATAGAGTGCCCTATAATGCAGGCCTCAGGGAATCCCGTTTCCAAAAATCGCTGTCTAAAAATCATTAACACCTGCAGGCTCTCCCATGACTTACTGTTATGGTTTGTGTGTAGTTGTTCCCCCAGAGCCTCATGCAGTCTTTTTTCTTTTTTCCATAATTTTATTGACAGACAAATAGCAATGAGACAGTTTCAAATCAAATTGGTAGGACAGTTTCAATAATTCACACATTGCATACTGTCTTCCTAGTGGTTAATTGCTGTACAAGATGCGGACATGATATCCTATTTACAAACACTATTACAACAAATTCCTCTATTCATTAAAAGAATGTAACTATATATCTATCCTAGCCATTTTGAATACACAGATACAAAATGGACATTCATCTGTATCCCCTTTTTTTGTTGAGTTCCGTCATTTGAATATTATAGGTGTATTAACTCAGCAAAATATTCTAAAAGAGTCCAGTAATCCATAATAGTATTGAGTCTTCTGCTTGACTGGCAGTGTCATAAATTGTTGACCTGAGTCCCCTATCTTGTATAGTTTCCCTAGTATAAGAACTCAAAAGAAGAAATACAAATAGAAAGGTATAATACAACTAAAAGGAAAACAAGAACTTGACTAAACAATGAAAACAGAGCAAGAAGAGCTAGGAAGAATGACAGGGGCAACTCACGAAGTCTTGGGGCGGCTTCTGGAGTTTGTGGTTGATTATTGTGGGTGTGGATGCTGCACCTACCCTGGGGCAGGTAATTTGCATTATAATGTAAAGTGTGAAGAGAAGCTAGCTGCTTGAGCTGCTGCTGTTCTTCTCTTCTGCTCTTGCTCCTTGCCGCTGCCATGAAAGGTTGCTTTCTGCTAGGTGCTGCTCTACCTTGGACCCAACCAAATATGGATGGAAACCTCCAGTAACTGTGAGCTAAATAAACCTTTCCTTCTTTCAATTTTGGCATCAGGTATTTGTCCCAGCAAGGAGAGAAGAGTAACTGAGATACTTACCTACCCCCAGGAGGGGTCTGCCAGTCACTTTGGGGCTTGCAGTGTGATCAGCTACCACTGGCACTTGCTGCAGTTTCTAGAGATGCTATTATTAAGATTTATCTGACCATTTTGGTTTTCATGCCAGCCTATATTTGTTACACAGAAGGACTAAACAGGGAGTGGGTATGACTACCAGCAGGCAACATTTGCCATGTATAGTGACCTTCTCAGTAACAAAATGCTTGTTACTGTTTATCATTTTATTGAGTGCTTAGAATGACTCAAATATTTTCCTAAGCAAATAAAGTGAAATTGTGTTTTTCTCTTTTAAGATACTTTTCCATATATATTATGTGGAGATGTTTTTGTTTTTGTTTTTAATCTCATTAACTGAAAGTGAATACAAGACTTTCCTAAGTACAAGAGAATCTGAGAAGGCGAATCCTCCAATCTTTCAGCCTTCTAGTAAAACGAAAGTGGAGAAAGGAGTTTGGTCAGTGACTACAGGGCTAACAGCCACAATCATCATGTCACAGTAGCGAAGCACTATGACTTTCGTTGTCTTTGTGGGTCTCTTCCTTTGTAGAAAGGAAGATGTTGACAGAGAATATACACAGAGAAATATAGAATATTCAAAAGAACTATAGGAGATAAGCAGAGTATATAGTGACAAAATTACATTCAATTACTACATTTGGATGGATGCAAATACAATACTTTTTAAAGTTTACTTTTCTCATTTTAAGTGAAATTGAGTTTTTCTTGAGTACTCTATAAGTATTACTGGTTATAAATCTCTGGGCTACATGAATAAGTTGACCCTTCCTATGCACTGTGTGTTAAACACATTTGTGTTTCTCTTTCCCAACTCTCCAGCTTCTTCCTTCTTCCACTCTACTGTTAATTGCTTGTCCCTTCTCTCATGTTCAACCTATGTTTTCCCTACAGCAAGAGCTCCTTTATGAAAACTATTCATTTGGTTTCAAGATATTCTCTTGGAATAATCCAACCCCATCTAAAAAGAACCATATATGAATAATCTTGAGAGTGTTTCTTTCCTTACTTTATTCACTTCAATGCTAATCCCATTAATAGTAATCAGGGTTATTTCCTAGTACTTAGAAAACTCTCTGGTCTGGGAATAATTGTGACTTTATAATTATTGTTACAAAAAATCATATCTTTAATCTTTCTGGACTAGATCCTTCTTCACTCTTTCATTGACAAATTTCACCTTCCCTTGTCTCCTTCATGGACCGCTTCTGACAGATGTGCATTTTCTCTAATTCTGTCTCCCTAGGACTTCAAAATTGCCTGATGCCAGATTAGTCTGCCATGCACTTGTTGGAAAAATTGGTGACAGACTGTTGTGTGTTGGTTAAATTGAAAGCATAAATTTGACTTTTTAAAAAGAGAGTCCAAATTAGAATTAAAATACAAAAATTTACAAGTGATACAGAATTTCACTTAAAGTAATATGAATTCCACAATATTTGCTGTAACACATAGTATTATCTTCCAACCAGTTATTCATATTACCAGATATATGTCTGTAAAATTGGAAGAAAGACAAAAAGAAAGAAATGTATAAAAAATAAAGAAAAGAAAAAATGCAAACAATTGAAAAAAGGAGACAAAACAAATTAAAACATTAGCTGCTTTTTTCCATAGACCAGCAAAAATGTATAGCACAGTTGTCCAAACCATTCTGCTTACACACATAGATAAATCTCTTTCCCCCACTCCCTGTCCAGTGCTTATCTACTCAGTAACTCTTTCCTTTTGAATATGTAAATCTGACTTTGAACCATTAGTGCCAGATATTTAAAGGATTTCTTCTAGACTTCCTCCTCTTCCTCACTCCCTCCTTCCCTCTCTCATTTCCTTTTTCCTTCTCTCTCTCTCTCTCTCTCTCACCATTCTTCCCTCTTTCCTTTCTTTTATTCCTTATTTATTTCTTCCTTCCTCTTTTCCCACTTATCCCTATGTTCTGTATTAGCAGTCTTCCCCCACAAAGTGCCTATTATCTATCAGTGTTTAAAAACCAAAAACAAAAAACAATTTAAAAATCTTATACAGAGATCCAGGGTTCTCTCATTGACCTGACCAGGTACATGGAGTCCACTTTGAGTCAGTTAAAGTCCATACCTATTTATGTTCCTTCTGTCAACCAAGCCTGGGTTGCATATTTACTCTCAAAGTCAGGGAGAAACAGTTGACCTAAGACTATGAGTTGACAGCATGGACAACATGCATAGAGGGGATGTAGTACTATTAAAAAGGGCTTCCCTCAAGCAAAAAATATATAAGTAAAACTTCAGTTTCCTCGTCCTCTATCATTCCTCTTTCCTCATTGGTCACTGGTCACTGAATATAATTGCATGTGTACTTGTTTCTGCCTACATGATTAGGTTTCTTTTTATACTTGGAGGTCTATTAGGACCACTAGCATTTTCTTTTTTCTCAGGGAGCTGATGTTGTTTCCCTCAAGTCCCTGAGATGCTGTGGTGAACCTGACTTCAGGTGTATTATGAAAGAGAATACCTATACACACTCCTGGAGTTTATATTAGAAAAAGTATCTTTAGAAACTCCACATTCAAGCAAAATTCCATGTGGTAATCCAGGTCAGTGGCTAGTGAATAAATAATAAGCATAAATTATCAAAATGAATGGTAAAGATCACTGTGAGAAGCAACCCTTGAAAACATGAAAAGCTTATCCCTAGTGTCAATGTCTGGGATCCAATCAGGACAACAACAATTGTGTACATTTTCTAGAACATGGAAAGTAGAGTAGTAAATGTAGGTAGGAATTTGTGTCCATAACCTAGGTGCTGGCATTTCTGTAGCATATAGAATAGCAATAATTGAACTAGATGTTTATATATTTAAAAGGTATATAGAAAGTTACATTGAAATCCTATGGAAAATTTCAACTTTTAAGGTTTTGGGGTTTGTTTCTATAGGCTATATTGAGTTTACCTTGTGCTTTGCAAATGAGTCTAGGTGTTATGACTCCAGAATGAGACCAGTAGAGCTCTGTTGTTATTTTCTTGTGGGGCTGAGAATTGAATCTAGGATCTTTGTACTGTGCTATATGCCCATCCCTTTATTATTTGGTTTGTTTGTTTTTGAAATAGTATCTTGCTAAGTTGACTTGAGCCAATGCAGGGCTCAGATTTGGGTTCCTGCTGTCTTAACCTCTCAAAGTGATGAGATTACAGGTATGCTCCACCATATACAGCAAAACCAAGGATTTTGTATGCTCATAGGCCATGGACCATGGACCTCCAAGCCACAGCCTTCTTGCCCCAGAGGATGTGAAATACAGAATGCCAGTGTTTCTCCCAACTGGGATATAACACGTGGAACTACATTTAGAAGTATTTACATAAAATGGATAACATCAGTGACCTAGGGAGCAGGGCCTCTTTCTTCATACACATCCATTTTGTCACACATTATTCAGAGAGAAACATAAGGAACTACAACCCAGAACAGTGCTGAGGCTCAATTCAACCCCCAGATTTTCAAATCAAATGAAACTGTGATGGTGAACATTGAGAAACACACAATGTATTCATTCTATTTCTGTTATTAAGAGAATAAAGTATTGCCCATAACTAGCAAAAAGGAATAAAAACCAAGAACTATAATCTCATTGATAGATTGTATTAAATTATCTAATGGTATTTTTAAAGAGTTCACATTATGGTCCAACTGATCATGAATCTGAATTTTGTTTTCACCCTAAAATTATATTCAGGAGTCACACTAACTTGCAGTGGTGTGAGAAGGCTCACAGCTAACATAGATGTCTACTTCTGAAACATTTTATTTTTTTTTTTTGGCTACTTTCGAAAATCTAGAGCTGAAAAACTACAAATACTAAAAGCAAATTGGATATGATGACACACTCCTGTAATCCCAGAACTTGGGAGGATGAGGCATGAGGACTGCTGTGAAATTAAGGCCATTCTCAGCTATGGGATTTCAAGCCCAGGCTGCGCTACATATTGAAACCCTGTCTAGAAAGGAAGGAAGGTGGGAAGGAAGGAGAAAGGGAGAGTGAGAAAGGGAGAGAGGCAGAGAGGGAGAGAGGGAGAAAAGGAGAGAGGGAGTGAGAAAGACACACACAGAGAGAGAGAGAGAGAGAGAGAGAGAGAGAGAGAGAGAGAGAGAAACCTAAAAGCACCCAGACTTGCAATACCAAACTCAAAGTTAAAATAAGCATTAAGTAGTTACTCTTTACTCACCTGATTACGGGTGAATGATCAATGAGGCAAAGGAATCGGTGGATATTTGTTTCAAAGAAATAATCTCCAAGATCCCAAGTAGTAAATAAAAAAGCATTTTATCCTGGATCTTTGTTTTTCCTACTAGTATGAGGAAGAAGAAAGCTCATGACAACTTTTAGATAATATTCTGCCCAAGATTCACCCTGAATCCATTCAACCTTCTTGAGACCTATTAAGATACACAAGGACAGGGAAATGTGGTAAATGGTACCATATGGTGTACAGAAAAATTCATAATGTGGGACTCTAGAATACCAATAAGAAAATCACTTGAACAGATAATTCCTAAGGAAACTATAAAAGAAAGATAGCCTATCATTAATATGACAGGGAGAAGAATAAAGTATAAGAACTGAGAAAATTGGAAAAAACTGATCACTTAATATGGATAACATTAAGGAATTAATATTATTTTTAAATCCAATATTTTGCTTATATGAGAAAGGAAAGGAAGGAAGCAAAGAAGAATTAGGATGTGTTACATACGTGAAACAACTCCTGGTGAATGTCATCATTACATACTGTGAACATGGCCTAATAAAAATTTGGAAAGAATCTCTTATCTCGAAAACTTATACTGAAGAATTTGTGCATAGAATTGCATACAGCCATGAACTCATTTTGTAATTAATGCAATAGGTTAAAGAAATAACTGGAGGTAGAATAAAACTTAGATCAGCTATATGCTACTCAGTTTTGAAGTTGTTTGGTATATATGGTGCTTTATACTTTTCTTTTTCTGATAATTTTTAACCATAATTTACTAAATTGAAAGCTCCACATAATCTATCTAACACAAAGTAAGTACTTAATCAATGCTACTTAATTAATTCTTAAAAAAAGGAAAAACAACCCCACTGTGGCTGGCATTTACATGTTCTCCTTATTTTATGCACGTGCATGTAAAATGTACTTCAATTTTTAAGAGTTCATATTTTTCTTCTGGTTTTGGCAAAATGGTTTATATCAGATTAATTCTCCCACTGATAATTAATGTACACAATAAGCAAAGTAGTTAAAAAATAATTTGAGTATGCTACAGGAAAATCAAAAGAAGGCACATACCAGAGAAGACATAGTTCTACCTGGGGAAAAATTGAAGCGAAACAGACAAACACCACACTGAATCACCTGAGGGCCCTGTCTTGTTTTCAATGGAGTTCGGTGAAGTAGCTCTCAACTAGAAAGCCGTAGCTCTAGCAGTCTAAGGAGAAATCCTTTGATCTGTCAGAAAATTTTGGGAAAGAGAAATACACACAAAGATCAAATTATACATAAAATTTCTTCAAACTTGTCTAACTGTTGAACTACTTATGTATTAGGATATAACTCAGAAGGAGCCAGTGAGATGGCTCAGTGGAATAAGCACTTCCTTGGCAAGTGCAAGGGTCTGAGTTCAATCCCCGGTTCCACCAAAAACAAAATAAAAAAAAAAAAGCTATAACTCAGAACCCCTAAGCAAGCAACAGGCTCCTGACGGTTGTTTCATCCATCAGCTGCCCAGGTCTGGCGGTCTACAATTTGGTTCTTAAGTCCTGCAATGCTAAAGGAGCTTGGTAAAGACCTAGAGTTTCCATTAAAGCCCCAGGAAGACTATATGTTAAGAATAATGTTAACAGTAAAAATCAAACCCTTGAATTAAGAAGAAATCCAGAACAGTTTCACACTTCACCAATCCACATCCAGGTACCAAAGGCAGCAAGGTAACTTCGCAGCAGAACAGAGTTCAACATCTTTACAGAAGGAAACAAAATCTCTACAATGTATCTGTCGTGTCCCATATGCAGTCCAACAATACTAGCCATGCAGAAAATCAGGAAAATTCAACCCATATTTGAAAGAGAGGGAACAAGAAGGGAAGAAACCACCCTATAAAAGTCACTTTGTATTAGCAAGCAAAGGCTTTAAAACAGCTGCTGCAAACATGCAAAGAGATTTATAGGAAGCGATGACAGAACGGGGACTCTCATCAGAGAAAAATGAAAGTATAAAAAATTAAATGTTTATTTTCAAAAGAAGGAATTGTTTAACTGGAAGAAAAATCAAGTGGTGAATAAATGAAGAAAACAATATGTGCATGTCCTGGGCAGCACATCCCAGCTTAGAAGTGGAGAGAAGCTTTGTTGCCGCTCTGTATGCCATTCGGGCCGAGCTTGGAAACAAATCCAGGTAGCTAACAGCTCGTGGGCTGTAGATGAAGCAGGTGGCTTCCACACTTCCATAAATGGCTGAAATTAAATATTAACCACAGAGCTATCAAATCATAACGACAGATCTCTATCTCCTTATGTCACTTTATATTTAGCAGACACTACAACATATATGGTCCCAACCTTCTTTGCCAGAACTAGTCAGGGTGAGAAGCATGCCACAGTGACAGGGTACCATGTAGTTATATTCCTCAGATGAGGCTTCAAGGATGACTATGCCCTTCATATTCTAAAACGATCACTAGACAGTTAATTGGTAAAAAGCCCGGGCTTTATTACTAAGAGAGGCATCACTTCTGAGCTAGGGGACCATGAGCATATGGGGGGACCAGGTGATCTATTTACTTCGCAATTATCCAAAAGTGCATGACTAGAAGGTAATTGACAATCCCTTCGGTACTAAAGTCTGACTTAGGTCATAGCTTCCATTATAGGGTTTTTTCTCACTGTGATCTCAAAAATCATTTTAAGAATAAAATGTGATTTATTCATGTACAAATCCTCCCATATGTGAATCTAAATTCTAACATTATTCAAAATTTCTAGACTCCCTTGATATATATTAAAATGTTAGGTACTGTTAAGTTTTCTTTTGCAAAATATTTTACTGTTCAGATGGCTGCATCCTTATATACCTTAACTTGCTGTTCTGATGTGGAAGATCATTTTGAATCAGGCATCATACAATAGAGACAGGAGGAGAGAAAGTCTAAAGACAGAAAAACTCCTAAGTGATCAAGTCATTTAGGACAAATCCAGAGGCAAAGTTTAATGTCCTACTAATGGCACTTAAATTGGTTCCTAAAGGGTACACTTAGATTCCATTGACAGGTCAAGTCACTGAGAAGCTGAGTTCCTATGATTCTGTACCAAAATTCTCAAATTAGTTGTTAGAACAAAAAGAATTATGCATTGTCACTTCCCAAAAGCTATGTTAAGAAAAAAGGACATTTTCTCTATCGTGTCCTCATCAGGAGAACTTGGATGTTTATAGGATCCTTGACATGAACATCCTGTATAATTTATTAAAAGATAGTCTAATCTGTCATTTAAAAACTATTAAGTGATTAACTCTTTTAATAGGTGATGTTCTAACTTTAAAAATCTAACTTTATTATTCAAGCTCACAGAGAGAAAAGTGTACAACCTTGAGGCAAATGGTGATGAAATCTGGGAAAACTCAGTGAAATTTCATGGAACTTCACACTGGATGCACTGACTTAGAGTAAAACCTATAACGTCATTAGGAATTTGCCATTTTTATTTAAAAAGTTTGTTAAAAATATAAGAGGGCAAAGTTGTCCTTAGCACTGGCCTTGATATATAAAACTGCAATTTAGTGTTTTGTTTAAGCAATGGTAGAGAAACTATTAATTTCATTTCTAAAGATTAATCAAGAGATTGCATTTGCTGATCCAACTACTTTCCATTTAAGGTAAGCTTCCACCCTTCTATTCTGACTTCCTAGAAAGCTCTAACTTGAATAACTTCCTAAAACAGAGATCCAAAACTCATTTCCTGGGGCTTCTGGTGGCCATAGACTCAGTGGGCACAGAGGTCTAGAAGCTGTACTCAGGACTTCTAAACTGCTCAAGAAAGGCAAGGCATGCATTCTTTGCAAATTCATTCTGTTTGCTGCCTACATGACAATCCTTGGCCAACTCAGCTGCTAGAGTGCATGCTCCCAAGCCAATCTGCGGTCAAGTTAATAATATTTTTAAATATACAGTCAGAAACTTTCTCAGATAATGTCAGGATAGCAACAATTAACAATCAATTTCAAAGTTTATGAAAAAGTAATGTGTTCTTAAACAAAGAAATTATTTACAATGTATAAGAAAAGCAAAGCCATTCTTTTGTTTCCCTTGTCCTGGGTTTCAGTGCAAAAATTTAACCTATCTAAGATTTATTTCCTTCATCCACTACTATTAAAAAAAAAATTGCATGTCATGAGAGCTGATCTTTAATGGTATGAAAGACTGAAATGAATTACAACTGTGAAAAACTAATGTGTAGTAAAAGTCACATTAAGAAATGACAAAGGCATTTCCTAAGAAAGATCCTATTCTTTTGTGTGGCATTTGTAACTAGCTAGATGTAGTTCAGTTGTTCTCTCCGAAGTGGACCAGATGTCACTCAGAATGTATCTTTCATTCCACACTCAGGATCCAGATTGGAAAGGAATGAGATTTGTCCCGGCTGAACAAAGAATGCAGAGAAAAAGAAGACAGGGGCTATATAAACACAATGATAAGGCTGAGGATATAGCTCAGTGGTGTAAGTACCTTCCTGACAAGTGCAAGTTCCTGAGTTCAATCCCTAGTACTGAAAAAAAAAAGACAATGATGACAGAATTTTTTATCTTGCTTCCTAAGGTTTTTGTCATTCACAGAATAAAAAGAAGGTAAGGAAACCAGGGGCATTGTAAGAACTAAAAATGGCTGATCTCTTCTGCATTAAGTCAACTTTGGAGGGTTAAATCTGGGAAATAAAAAGTTGTATGCCTACAGCAATGAAAGAGAAGAAAGTACTGACTGCAGAGTATCTTCGTCCTGAAATTTGACAAGCATTTAGAAGCTTACAACATGTTTCTGTATCTTCTACAAAACTGGTATTCAAAAGAAAAGATAATAATGGATAACAGTATACCAATAATCATATCTAATGTGTGAATAGCTCTATGGTAATATAATTTATCCTTTTTATGATTTGATTTGATATTAGTTGTTCACAGAAATGATGTGGAGACTGAACCCAGAGGGACTGAGCGTTAGAGGTATGAACAAAAGGCTCCCAACCGGAGCTTGAGTCGCTAGGTTTTTATTCCATGTGTCATAGCTGCTTCTCCAGCCAGGAAAAATAAAAGACTTAAAACAGTTCTTTTTCCTTTTTGTCAATTGAATTCAACTCCATTCACCAACATTAATTGAGTTCTATTGCATTTTCAATACTATGTCATGCATCCTGCAAAAATATTCACAAAACCTAGTCTCCTCCCTCTTTGAAAATCTCCAAACCAATTCTAAGAAGGGAAAACTGTAAATCTATAAAACTTTAGAAATCAGTACTAAAAGATACATGTGAAATATTATATATACATGTTAATAGAAATTTTGTTTATTGTTTGGTTTTTGTGATTCTTTTTTGCAGCCCTGGGAATTGAGCCTAAGGCCTTTCACACACTAGACAAGATCTCTAGAGAGAAGAAGAGAGACATATGGGGTCAAGGAGAGACAGATAAAAAAGAATGAAGACTGTTAGAGACAAGGAGGTATAATCAGGGGGCCCAGGCAAGGGGTGCAGCCAGAGGAGAAAATGAAAGTATATCAACTAAAATACATCTTGAAGGGCCAGGGAGATGGCTCAGTAGAACAAGCACTTCCCTGGCAAGCACAAGGGCTTGAGTTCAATCCCTGGTTCTGCCAAAAAAAAAACAAAAACAAAAAAACAAAAAAAAAACCTACATCTTCAAATCTATCTGCTGATACTAATAATACACCCAAAATTGTTGATATTCTTAATTACTAAAATGAACCAAGCATTCGCTTAAATGCCTTTATCTCATATATCATTGAATCTTCACAACTCCTTAATATAAATGATATAAATATGTTTTCTAAATAAAAAAGTAAAATAATTTGACCAAGGTCATATTGCTGATAAAATACAGTCAGGATTGAAATCCGGACAGAAAAATAGACTCATAGATCAAGATTTGTTTTATAAAATCTTAAGTAACTAATATCCATGAGCCTGAGTTTTATAGTTTTCCTTCTCTTACTAAATCAACAATGAAAGTAGACAGCTGTACTTTTATATTTAAGAAAAGCTGAAGGCGCACCCAGCCCCAGTGTGCACCTGAGAAAACTGGTCACCTTTTATGACAGCAATTCTATCTATGTATGAAATCCAACAATTATTCAGGAATGATTTCAGTTGTATCAAGAGATCAAGGCAAGACAAAGTTTCTAGTTTGTTTCTCTTAACATAGGCAAAATTACAAAGATTTACTCAAGTGATTGTTTACGAAACAAAGAATTATTGAGGGTCAGTTGCAGCTTGCATCTAAGAGGAAAGAGTCTAGTTATTTTTGCTGTCCGATCTTCTACATAATCAAAATCCTGCTGTATGGAGCTGGGTCATATATCTATAGGTTGTTAACATCATCATTCCAAAATTCAGGAATACTAAACATGACTTACTAAAAGATTACAAAATGTCCTGAGCAAAAAAGAATTTCATAAGGGGTTTGCTTCCAAATCCTGCCAAGATGTGGTAATGGGGACTGGGTTTTCCTGGCCACCTGAAACAGCCATAAAGGTAAAGAAATTAAGAACCAGTGCTTTGCAAGCCACTGGACACCAGGTAGTAGAGATCAGTGCTTTCTGAGACATGGAAAATGGGTGAGGCAGTCACTAAGATTGCTTCAGACTTCTGCTTTGGTGATAGAAGTCACAGCCCTGAGTGCAGAGAGGGGACTGGAGTAGGGATTGAGGAACTCCCTGGGATGAGGAGGTAATGCGCAGAATCTGGAGAGACCAAAGAATATCCGAGAGGACACAGAGCCTTAGGGAAAGTGCCATCTTTGTTTCTCACTGTGATTCATTTTGTAAAATTTCTATTGTTATGCCATTAGCAAATTCACTCATATTTTTGTCTGTAATTATCTGTTAACATATTTTTCTAATCTGTTTCTATTTCTTCAAATGTCTTCACTAAGATCTAATTTGTAGACCATAGACTTCATCCATTTAAAGTACAATCCAGGGAACTTTAGTTTGGCTGTACAGCAGTGCCACCAGCCCCACAGTTTTAGGACATTTTCAACAGTGAAGGAAAGAAACTTAACAACCATTAGCAGTCCCCTGCATTTGTCCCCTGCCCCACCTGCCCACACCTGCCATGCCCCCAGCCCCAGGCAACACGCTCGCTGCTCTTGGGACTAGCATGAAGCAGCCAGACACACACTGCATTAGGTGAAATAGGCACAGAAAAACAAAAACTGCTTGACTCCTCCATGTGTGGAAACTCTGATCTCATAGAAATAGACAGTAAAGTGGCAGTTACCAGAGGTTGTGCCAGACAAATATGCTAGCACAGAGCTATGCCCCAGCTCTATATTCCTTTCATATCACTGGCTAATATTTCCTCTTGCCTTCTCCCTCTCTCTCTTCCCTTGGACACAGGTTGCCTTCTTACGAAGAAATAGTGCAAGGACTCTGCTCATTGATCAGTTGCTGGAGTTCTAGACTAAGCCCTCATCTTGGCAGTAGTGAGCAGTTCTGCAAGACACATGTGAGCGCAGATGGCTCTTCAACAAATTAATCTCATTTCCTTTGGATGCACACCCAGTGGAGGGATTGATGGGTCATGTGGTCGTTCTGTTTTTAATTCTTTGAGAGTGTTACATATTGTTTTCCATAGTCTCATATTAATTTACTTCATCAACATTGTGCTGTTTTTTTCTCTGCATTTTTCCACGTATGCTTATTGTTGTTTGTTTTTAAACTTTTATTTTTAGGCTTTTTAATTTTTTCCCAAATTCTCCGTAATTTCCAAAAATTTATTTTTAGACTTTTTTTTCGATAACAGCTATTCTAAATCTAATAGATATGAGGGGATATATCATTTTGGATTTTATTTATATTTTCTTTTGATGTTCAGCATTTCACATTCTTATGTTTTCTTCTATGAAATGTCTATTGAAGCATTTTGTAACTTCTGCTTCTAAATTTTTTGGCTGGGGAGATAGCTCAGTGGTCTAAGTGACTTCTTGGCAAATGCAAGGACCTGGGCTTGATCCCCAGTACCGTATGCCATGCTGGCCCCCAAACTGTGTGTGGTGGCTCACACCTCTAATCCCAGAGCTGGGGAGACTGAGACAGGAGGATCACTATGAGTCCGAGCTGCATAGCGAGACACTGTATCAAATGAATAAATGAATAAGTAAATAAATAAATTTAAATTTCTTTTAATTCTAAATTGTTTATTTGGTCTTTGCTCTTACATTAAAGTCCTTAAATATTTTTTGATTTAAATTAAACTGTAACATAAAAACATGAAACCTCAGGAGGATTGCTGTGAGTTCAACGCCAGCTATACCATATAAAGAGTTCAAAGCTAGTATGAACTACATAGTGACACCCTGTCTCAAAAATTGAATGACCAAACAAATGAAACAAAAGAGTCACAAATAGTATGCCTTAACAGTGATATATAGCATGAAGTTTAAATTAAGTTAAATATATCTGTCCTTTCAAACACTTATCATTTATTGGTGGTAAGAACATTGAAAATATTTTCTTATACTTTTCTTAGATACACAGTACATAGCTGTACTGTCGTCTGCTTATTTTTATCAGGTGTGTTCTTTGCAAACATATTCTCCTGTTCCATGGGCTGTCTGTTCCCTGAGTTGCATTCTTTGTTGTGTAGAAGAAACTTTTCTTTTTCTTTTCCTTTTTTTTTTTTTTTTTTTTTTTTTTTTTTTTTTTTTTTTTTTTCAGTACTGGGGATTTAACTCACAACCTTGTGCTTGCCAGGCAAGCACTTAGTCTACCGAGCTATCTCTCTGGCCCAAAAGTTTTCATTTGAATGCAATCCCACTTGTCCACTTTTGCTTTTGTTGCTGGTAATACTGAGGTCATATCTGAAAAATCATTATCTGTATCAGTATCATGGAGTGTTGCCTCTGTTTCCCCCCCGGCAGTTTCAGTCTCTAACCTGACCTGTAAATGTCTAATCTATTTTAACTTGATTTTTTTTTTTTTTTGTATCTCGTATAATGATGTTCTTCTTGAAATCCAGCTTTCCTAACAGCATTACACTGAAAAGGACTCTATTTCTATTATGCATTTATGGCAACTTTGTCAAAAATAAATTTGCTATAAATGTATGAATTTGGAGTTCTGTATTATATTTCAGTGGTCCATGTGCCTGTTTTTATCTTTACCATACTGTTTTGATTATTATACCTTTTTAGTTTATTTTCAAATCAGATAGAGTGACACCTTAAGCTTTACCCTTTTCTGTTTAATATTGTTTTGTTGGTTTGGGATCCTTGATGATTCCAAAAATTTTCTCAGATTTTTTTCTGTATTTATGTGAAAGATATCACTGGATTTTAGTAGTGATTGCACTGAATCTATAGATCATTTTGATGTTTTAACATTGTTAGTTCTTCCTTCAGTGTTATATATCCTCACATGTAAAATACTCAAAGAACATAGTTTTTAGATTACAAATCCATTACATCCTTGGTAGATTTACTCCTAAGTAAATATATTTTTGGTAGCTATCATAAATGGAAACTTTTTCTTGATTTTTCTTTTTGGTTCTCTTATTCACCATATGTGTGTGTTTTCACATCTGTGTATGTGCATGTCTGTGCCAAGTATAGTAATTCTCAAGATAGATTTGATATCTATCCTTCTGTATTTTGCCTATCTTCACTCAAATTTTTGAATACATGGAATGCAGCCTTACAAATCATTTGAAATCTTCTGCTTGCACATTCTAACATTTGTGTCAATTCTCAGATGGTTTGATTGATTTTGCTTCTCAGTAATGAAAAACTGGTTCTGCTCCTTTGTATATCTGATAATGATTGGTTTTGTGCCAGACATAAAAGTTTGCCTGATAATGCTAGCTGTACTGCATTTCTACATATTCCCCGTAGGACACAATGAAGGCATTTAGAAACAGTTTTGTCACTAAACATCTTGTTTATGAGATTTGATAGATGAAAGTAGAAAAATTCCTCCTATGGAGCTAATTAATTCCTGTCACCCAGTACTCTCTTCTTCATCCATGCGTTATGAAGCTTGGCAGTGAAGTGAAGCAGTGTTCAGGGCTCCATGTGGGAAGCAGGTCGTGTCCCGCTCATTCTTTGCAGAAATTCTTTCCCCAGTCTTGGGCTGCTTTTTCCCCAATACATACTAAACGGTAAATGTTAATGATATTTCAAATGATATTTATATGACAAATTGTAAAGCCTTAGCAGTATAACATTTATAGTGTCACAAATATAATCTAAACCAAGTCAACATTTAAAGAACAAGAGAAATGTTACCAATACTCAAAGGCAATCAGCAGAGATGACCCAAATGTTCAGATTGCTACATGAAGAGTTAAAGCAATTACTATAATTAGGATCAATGAACCAAAGGAAAATATCTACATATGAAGTCATAAGTGAGAAATCACAGAGAAAAGTGAAGCATAATAAAAACAAATGGAATTTTTAGAACTGAAAAAATAAAATTGATGAAATTTTTCAAGTTCCTGAAGGGCATTTATAGAGAACTGAAGATATCAGAGAAAAGAATTTATATATCACAATAGATGAAAGGAAATTGTCTTTTCTGAAAAGGAAGGAGAAAAAACACTGTATAAAAAATAGTATCATCATTCCATGTGATAACAGCAAAAGGGTAATTAGAATTTTGGAGCAGGACGAAAGTAATGAGTTTAAAAATATTTGAATAAGTATTTGAAAAATGTTTAAAACTATTTGGAAAATACTTGAATAACTTTTTCTTAAATGATATATATATATATATATATATATATATATTACATATATAATATTCAAAAAATTCAAATCCTCAAATGGCCTAAGTATGAAAAAAAAAACCTGCTGAGACAAATCAAACTTAAATTGAAGACTTGATGTTCTAGTTTGCATCACCAATGTGGCCCTAAATCCTGCTGTCCCTTTAGGCAGGTTTCGAGGAGCTGGTTGGGTCCTGGGTCGAAGCTCAATGCGCTGCTGGGAAGTGGGGCCTGGTCAGGACAGGCCCGTCCCAGAAGCTATGGTCTGGAGGGTGGAGCTATTTCTCCACCTCCTTCCTTTGCTATGCTCTCTGCCTCTGTGCCCTGAGCAGCTCTCCTCTACCAAGATCCCCCACCATGCCTTCCTTCCTGCCTTAGAGTCAGCCAAACTTGGACTGAAAATGTGAGCTGAATTAAACTTCTCTTCCTTTAAGTTGCCACAGTACCAGATGCCAGGTACTGTGTCTCAGTGACAAGAAGGTAACTAGAACTGATTCTGGTACTAAAGCTGGGGTAGATTCTATGAATGTGCTGATATTGTGACTCAGAAGCTTTTGGAACTGCTTCACAGGAGGAATACAGAAAAGTTTAGAAAGACCAAACAAGGAAGCCATTGAATGCAATAAATAGCACTTGAAGGGATTTTTTGGTTGGAGCTCAGTTCAGAAAGATAAAAAAAATTCACTAAGTATACTGTAAATATGAGGTTCATGAGGTTTCAATCAGGAATAAGGACTTCACTGGCAGTTAGACTTGAGACAATGTGTCTTATGCTATGGCAGGTTATACCCTGAGGTCCATAGATTAATCAATTTGGCAGAGGAAATTTCAAGGCCATTGAACATCGAGGCTGTGATATGGGTACTGCTGGTGGCTTTGATCCATCTGTATGTTAACAAACAGGACCAAAACACAGAGCTGAAAATTTTGAAAAATTTTGCTTACAGCCAGAAAGGAAGCTGCTATAGCACTGGGGACTGTATAACTTGTATCTGTAAAGCTGGTGTCTGTAAATTTTTAGTCAAGAAGAGGTTGGTTGTCGAAAACATCAGCATGAAAATGATGCCAACTGTTGTGAGTCAGGACAACAGGAAGGACTCCAGGAGCAGCTTTCTTCCAAAAGGTTCTTCCTGCCCTGTCCTTGCTTTGAAGTCATCCAACTACGAAGTGAAAATATGAACCAAAAGAAACCTCTACTCTAAGTTGTGTGTGTTGAGTGTTGCCTTTCAGTGACAAAAGAATAAAAGGGTAAAGTTAAAAAAAAAAAAAAACCTCAAAACAAAAAAAAAAAAAGAAACAAAAAGTAACAATACAAAGAAGAATAAAGATGTAAATGGACGTACCTATTCCTGTTAGGAAGTGTAAAGGCTAGAAGACAGGAAGCAACACTTTTAAAGACCAAAACAGTCAGTACATTGTTATGCATAAAATGAAAGTGTCCTTTAAGTTGAGTTAGTATTTTTAAATCTGTGTGGTGAAAACACATTTCTTAGTTTTTACCTTTTTAAAAACCTGAAAATGCCTGTATTTTACCCTCATTCTTAAAGTACATGAGGCCAGGAGACATGCAGATTTTCAGCAACAAATAAAAGTCAGCATAAATGTGCATTGCTAATAAGTTATACCTTAAGAAAGTTCATATATAAAATATTGAAAATGTTAAATAACTTAGCTAACATAGTACAAAGTAAAAAAAAAGTTTAGAAGGATGAGGTACAAATATGTCATCTGTTTTGTACCAAAATGACTCAGTGAGGATTAGTATCAAGTTTCCATTTGTTCTTTCTGAGATAAAAATTACTTTTGTTTCTATTAAGAAGTAATGTGTAGTTAAATTAAAATTTATATTCTAAGTAAACTATAGATATAATACAATTTTTTAAGAGACATTTCAGTGCCTTTAAAATTTAACACTGGAATAGCATGTAAGAAAAGCTGTGAGTTCTCTACCACTGTCCAACTTCCAGTTCTTCAGCTAGAATGCTAGAAGTGTGAGAATTAAATGGTGCAAATTCACGGGGAAGCCTAAACAAGTTTTTCCATTTGTAATAATCCGAACTCAGAAGAAAGACTTTGCAAAGGAAAGCTTAGAAAATCAACTTACACGAATATGAAAAAGGAGAAAAATTTTTAAATGAGGAATTAAAAATACAACAAAATTAAAATGAAGTTATTGAAGACATTAATCAGCAAAGTTACTGAAACTGGACCCAGTTTTCTTTCTTGCAATCCAAAGGACCATTTCAGGACCATTTCATTTAAAAGCAGAAGCTAAATAGCTTGAGCTTTCAGAACTTCTGCTAGAAATCACACTGTTATTTCAAAAAGAAATTGTGGAACATATTGGAATATGAATGATGCACATCTGTCATTCTTTAAATGCAGTAATTGTATGTATTTAATTCTATGTCTTAAGAAGGAAGATGCATTTGTACTCCTTTGCTCATCTGCAAATTCCAAACTTCTCAAATAGAATCTATGTTTATCTGAAGAAAGTTTCATAGCTGTAAATACACATTTTCCTATGTTGGTGTTGCTACATGGGTTTTCCTTGTTTGAGTAAGCTCCTGGACTAGGGAGGAATATTGCTGATTTGCCTTTGAGTTGCCAGTTTTAGCATATAAGAGACACTTAGTGAAGCTTTGTTTACATATTGAATTTCGCAGCTAGTTGTGTTGGACTACCTGCATAAGTTGAGAGACCCATGCATAATGAACACAAGAGGTTTACTGCCAACAGGACAGTGACTCCAGAACATTGTATCAAGCCTGGGTCTGGCATATTGTGTGGCTGCCCTGAGTCATTCTCCCAGGAAGCCTGCCCTACATCCATGCTGCCAGCTCCCTCACAGCACACATTGGTGCTCCACAATAGGAAGCAATTCAGAAATGGTTGCACTCCCTACGGTTTCAAAGAAAACAGTAATAACGATAATAATGGATTATAAAGAAAGCTATTGTGTTTGGCTTGTTACATATAACATAACAGGAAGCAGACATATAACAATCAAAAAATGGGAGTTTCCCAGATAAGATTACCTATGACTACATATTCAAGATTTTATAAACAAGCTTTGTATCTGTATTCTTCTCAAATATAGTAGTTTTTAAAAATGCATTATTAACCTGGATATTCTATTAGGGTAACATTTTTAATAATTTCAAATGGCCGGGGAGATGTCTTAGTGGAATAAGTGCTTCCCTGACAAGCGCAAGGGTCTGAGTTCAATCCCCGGGTCCCCCCTCCAAAAAAAAATTTTTTTTCGAATGTTTTCTATATTCATATATAGTATTCTAAAATCAAATATTTAGACTATTAAAAAGTCACTGATAATAAACACATTTAGGATTTCTTGCATGATTGAAAAGCCCCTTTGACTCTGTCAAGGTCACAGTTATGATGTATCTCTTTCTCTTACTCTTCAGGAGCAGAGGGTTGGGTGGATCACGCTCCTTAGCTCATGACACAGTATTTATTTTTTATTTTTTATTTTTTTTATTTTTTACTTATTTTTTGCCATAATTTTATTGATAAACAAATAGCAATGAGACAGTTTCAAATCAAATCAGTAAGACAGTTTCAATAATTAACACACTGCATACATTCTTCTTAGTGGTTAATTACTGTACAAGATGCGAACTCCACATCCTATTTACAAACACCACTAGAACAAATCATTCTATTCATTAATGTAACTATGTATCTATCCTAACCACCCTGAATACACAGATACAAAATGGACATTCATCTGTGCACCCTTTTTTTGTTAAGTTCCGTTATTTGAATATTATAGGTGTGTAAGGCACAGTATTTTCATTGGGCTATTTACAAAGGACCTTCTTGCTTTATTTGTGTTGTTCCCTTTCCTCTGCCCTATTCATGATTCAATCTGTAGACTCATTCCATTATATTCAATGTGCTTCATTTTTCTTCTGTGTCTTACGTGGGCAAAAATGTGATGTTTGGGTTGAATGAATACATAATGAATTTCAATATATGAATTTATTCATATAAATAACTTTTGTGTGCATTGCAAGTTCCATCTTTTTTCACTGAGAATGGGTTTTTAAGTTCCATCTGTATTTCTGCATGAACATGATTCATTGTTTCTAGCCACTACATATTACTCCATGGTACGCAGCTACTGAATTCTATTATTTTCTCCGCTAGCCATGGTAGGCACAACTCCAGCCACCATAAATAATGCAAGAATTAGCATCCTTGTATATGCACCTTAGTGGATTTTTGACACCCTTCTTGGGATATCTCTTATGGAAAAGAATAGTTTAGACATGAGAATGGGAAAATTTTATTTTAATCAAGTCAGTGTATGCTTTTCTGAATAGATACATCCTCCACCAGCAATAGACGTGAATTTCTGTATATGTATAACCCTTCCAAATAGGCATTACTTAGCTTGTTACTTATCCCTGGGAGTACAGATATAAAATAATACATCATTGTTCTTCTACTTGCACTTTCTGCGTTGCAAATAAAGTTGAGCATCTCTGTTAACTTCTGGGTGTTCCTTTATTGAAGCTGACTTTCAGATTTGTGTGCATTTTTTGGAACTTCTATCCATTTTTTACATTTTCCTCCTTCAGCCATTATGTTACCTGTGCATTATCTCTGTGATGTCCTTCCTTAAACACACACTTATTTGTAATAAAAATGTATTCAATTTTCCTCTAGTGCTTTACAACTTAAAAGTTCAAAGAATTTCCCTATTGCTATATCACCAAGTATTGTCATGCAATTTACTCCATTATTTTTTTCCATTATTTTTTACAATCACTTTTTACATATAGAAAATTAACTTCTAGTACTATATTTTAAGTACTCTACATAAAAAGTCAATCTTTCTAACATGACCAATAAATACCCCTCTATTGATTTGTGCTACAGTATCAAAATGCTTTTCCTGTAGAAGTTAAATGCTAAACAAGTTGACTTATTGCTTTTGAGATTAAATAAGGTATTGTATTATTTTATAATTTGCCTCTGAAAAGCTGAGCAAAGAACAATAAGTGGCACATTTGGTAAAAAAAAAATTATATAGAAGTTGAATAATAATTAAATCCACTCATCACAGGCACAGGTGGCAAAAGAAAATAGGGAGCTCTCCACCAGTCCTTAGAAAGAGGCTGAAAGTCTGTTGATAGAACCCTTATGTTAGATGTATAGCTGATAAACTGGTCCTAACTTCTCTCACATCCAAATTAAGAGGCTCACTCTATCTACCGTGAAGCCTGACATCAGATTAAATTAAATGCTTCTACAATTTGTCGCTTCAAAATTTTCTCTCCTATTAAAGAAATGATATCAAATTATACCATTTTATAATTTGTATCAACATTATGTATTTATTTTTAGGGGTTTTTGTGTATTTTGTGCAGGATCTCACTACACAGCTCAGACTTGCAGGAATTCTCCTATTTTCAGCCTCCCCAGTGCTGAAATTACAGGTGCACACCACCATGTCCAGACTCAATATTGTTTATATTAATATTATTTATATTCATTTTATATCATTTTTATAATTCTAAATATATATGTACATATTTCACTCTCCTATCCTTTGTGTTTCTATGAGTGTATCAAATCTGTTCTAGAGCCCGATGAGGTAAGAATGCTCATATTTTTCTTCACGAAGTACCCAAAGAACACTGGCAAGAACTCAGCAAATGAGACGGACCGTCCCTTACACTCATTCATCAGTCTTGCAAACCTCTACTGACTTCTGGACCAGCTCCTTCAAATAAAGAATGCATCTCCCGCAAAGCTTTCCAGAATGACAGACTATCCTTGCAGACACTGGTTCATTTGGAGGACAGCTCTTCCTTTCTTTGTAATTAAGAGCTCCTAACACATAGCAAGTATGCAATAAATATTTGTACATTCTACTACTTTGTAGTGGTTATTTGAAAGACCCCCAATTAGAAGAAAATATGTTATATATGGTGAAAAAATAAAAAGTCTACAAATCTCAGTTTCAAATATTCCTAGGCCAGAAGAGAAAGCATACTCCAAAAGCTGACATCACAAGCAGCAGGACTACGCTGAAGTCTGGCCTTGTTCTGCCCCTCCCATGAGTTCCTTAATATTAAGCTACAGAAAACTTAACATCCAAATTGCGTTTCACATTATTTTGTCTCTGCCTTGAGACCTTAATGATACAGCTCTTGTCAAAAAGGTATCTGTAGATCTCCATCAAACCTAAGTAGGAAATTCAGAGGACAACGAGCCCATGACCAATAAATAAGTGCATTTGCACAATAATTGTGTCGGGAAGGTTGCATTATAGCAATCTGTAACTCTCTGACACTACTAGAGCCAGAGTTATTACTTGGCAATGAAATGACTAGAACAACAGTAAGATGCTGTGGGATTTTCTAATTATTATTAAAGATTGCCTCCTGAGCCCAGCCTGGAAGGCTCCTGTTTGAATCCTCTGCAGCTCACGCAGCTTCTCATGCATTATACATTAAACCCATATGGTCGTTTGAGGTGGAGAAGGGTCTCTGGAGGGATATTTCATGCTGCTCTTTTCCCTGCAGGACTGAGAATGGAAAACAAAAAACAAAAACAAAAACAAAAAAAAAGGAGCTCACTGGGACTAGGGCTAGTGGTTGGGAGAAAAAGGTGTGACTGGGTAAAGTCCAGCTCAGGCAAAGGTCTATTGAATTAATAACACATGCATCTCTAAGTAGCTAAAAGAGAGGCTTTTTCGTGTTCTTATAATAGGAAAGGATAGAAATTTGAAAAATGATGAATGAATTAGCCAGATTTGATCACCCCATAATGTATACACCTATCAAAATATCACATCATATCCCATGGCTATGTTCAATAATTTGTCAGTTAAAATTTTTAAAAAAGGGAAAGTCACTTGCAGTAGATACTTTGGATTGAATTTTTTTTATAGCTAAGTTTGTGGGAACTGCTGAGTAAGGCTGCTCCCGGAGTCTAAGAAGCTTCCTGGTCCTACTATCTGCCATGAGGAGAAAGAGCTGAAGCTGTGCGGTAAGTGGATCTACGCAAATGAGGCTTGACTGTTGCTGGACGTATTTAAAGCTGACATTTAAAGGGCACCAGGGACTGGGGAGATGGCTCAGTAGAATAAGCACTTGCCTGGCAAGCGCAAGGGCCTGAGTTCAACCTCCGGTTCAATGAAACAAACATAAAAAAATAAAGGGCACCAAAGCAGTAGAACACATCCAAAAATATTTAACTAAGTTTGATCAAGTATACTTAATTTAATTCAAACCGAAGTGTAGAAATTCTCCTTTTCTCAGAACTGCCCATACCTCCTTTGAGCAGAGATAATGGAGCATTGATTCTTCAGAAAGTAACCATAAAAAATAATTCTTTCAGTTATTCTTAACAGAAAAATGCAATACTACTTTTAACTATGCAAATCTTGAAAGTTATATTTATTTATTAATTATATCTATTTTTTTCACTGCCCTGAAACCACTTATATTACTCACATTGGACATTGAAAAATCACCTACTGGCTAGAGAGGGTAGCTTGGTGTTCTAAGTGCCTGCCTGGAAAGTACAAGGTCCTGAGGGCGTGCTGTGCTAGACTCGAAACTGAATATGGTGGCACATGCCTGTAATCCCAGCCCTGGGGAGGCTGAAGCAGGAGAATCATTATGAGTTCAAACTGTGTGGTGAGACCCTGTATCAAAAATAAATAAATAAATAAATAAACAAAAATCACCTACTGATGTCAAATAAGAATTGAACACTAATCATGTGCTAGGCAAATCCTGAATGTTGAGCTCATTATTTTATTTATTTCTTAAAATAATTCTATCATGTGTATATTCACATTACTGTTCTTATTTATACTTTACAGAGGACAAAACTAAAGCTCATGTGTTTTTGTTTAATATGACTCAGACCTCTCTAGTAAGTATTCTTTAGATATTCAAAACATCAAAGCAATTTTAATTTTTGTTTCAGAATTATATATATGGATGAATATATATTCATTTTATTTTGATTAACTGTGTTACCCACAGAAATGCAGATAGTCCTCTTCCTTGACCCACCAAAAGTGCTTCCCTTTTCTTCGAAGAAAATAAAAGTGCAGTAGGAAACCACCAACAACACAAAACCAGCTGGAATGTTAGCAACATTCACGTTAGGCTATTAAATGACATCTCACTCCCATTTTCATCATCAAAACACCTTCCTGTAAAGTACATTGTTTTTGAAATATCAATGTTAATTTTCCAATTAAATATCATTTAAAATGTCACTTAAAGCATTTAATATGAGTTGGCAGCACAGGGTGGGTAGAACAGAACCACACAAATAGCTCTGAACAAACTCCTCATATTTATCTTGAAAACGAGCAGGACTCCAAGGAGGCATTACATTTTATTATTCCCATAAAGGTGGTGTTTTTTTTCTTTACAACTCTGGCTTCTTGCCCCCAGCTCTGTGTAGCCTAAGTGAGGGACCTAAGTGAGCTCCAGACCTTACGTTCTCACCCTCACTTTCCTCAATGACAGACAAAGTCTCTTTCCTGCCCATCCCTGATTTGACTTTCCCCGGCCACCATGTGTCCCTTACAGTAAGGATGACACATGCATCTTCTTCCCAAAGGGACTGCATCTGTGAATTACAGGTATGAATGGAAGCTTAAAAACATTTGAATAGTAACCTGTTGTGAAAAATCTGAAGAACTTTTCCTTCTGAAATAATATAATCTGAAATTATTTTGTTTCCTTGACAGCAAATGATCCTTAAAAATTTAATTCATTTACAATGTTTAAAACATTTAAAGGTGGCATATGCTTTAAATGTCCTTTGACTTCATTTTTTAAAGCTAGAGAACAGAAACTTAAAATTGTTTAACAAGAATAATTACATGTTAAGGGGCCGGGGAGATGGCTCAGTAGGATAAGCGCTTCACCGGCAAATGCAAGGATCTGAGTTCAATCCCCAGTTCCGCAAAAAAAAAAAAAAAAAAAAAAAAGAATGATTACATGTTAAGTAGTTACTTGTTTCTGTATTCTCCACTATACTAAGTCAAGAAAAAAATTCATTTAGGTTACAATATCCCGTAGTCTTCCTCGTGCTTCCTGCGAGGTTTGCTACATAGAAGATGCTCAACAACTTTTTTAGGTGAGGACTAACATGGAGATAAGCAAATGAAAGAATGAATGCACAAAATGATAGAAAAGAGGGTAATAAAGACTACATAGCTGGATAATGTAGCTTCACAAAGAAAACATTGGAGACTTCAGATGTAAAATGTTATGAGATCTGGTGAATGACAGAAGCAGAGTTGAATCAAACTCCTGCTCAGCATGCTTTCCACAATTCCACGCTGAAATTGTCCAGCACATCCACAAACAGAAAAGACAGAAAAAGAACCTGAAATTAGAGGCATCTTTGCAGAGGGAACAAAACTTACACAAATGGAAGAAGACAGAGAGAAACACACAAGTATACTAAAATAGAACACAAAGGTTACATTTATAAAAAGGCATAACAAGCTAATACCTTTACCTTGTGATGTTTTATGTAATTAATCTAAAGATTTTGGGAGTTCTGTTGCATTTCACAGCATTTTAAAGCCTTGTTTTGACAGTTGGTATATACTTCAAGTCCATGAGGAGGAGACCAGTTGGATGAATTATGGCGCAGGTGCATTATGGGATACTGCTACACACATATGTATTTGTATTCCTATGGAAATTCTTTTAAAAAGAGTAGAAGAATAAGAATTCTAAGTTACTAAGGGGTAAGAAGTAGTGTATGAAGCACCAATATTTGGATTGATGATGCTTATGGCTACCAGAATGTCTCTGAATAGACAAAGTAGAAGACATGATATGATTAACTTTCAGGAAGCTGTATGACCAGGGATTAGAAGCTGATGATTTGTATTCCCTATGGCAATGCTTTCATGCCTCACTAGATGCAGATAATCAATTTCAAATAAAAAAAAAATGAAAGAGAGGACTAGTTGGTCTCATTATCTAATCTAATTTCATCATTGATACTCCTCTTTGAACTTTCTAAAGTTTCACCTGGATTTTTTAAGGACAATATTTACACATAAATGAAACTAAGGCTCATACCAGAGATTCTCAGTTTGGTGAAGCTATATATGCTCACCCAAAATGCAGAGCTAGACATCAGGTAAACAACATATCTTAAAATCTGGCGCTAATCAGTGAGTTACATACAAGAGTCACCTTCACCTTCCTCCTGCTTCCGGTTCCTCTTTCACAAATGTAACCACTGCTCCTCAGTGCATCCAAATCAACATTAACAGATGGGACTGACCTTGTTTTGAAAGAAATGTACTATATCACCCCTTCAAGGATGATTCTGATCAGTGAGCCTGGAGACATTATTATACATGTGGCTTGAGTGACCGTTTAAATGAACACATGAGACTGAGCTCAGCATTTTGTCTCAAAGATGATGTGTAGAGTAACTCTTGAGAAAAAAAAAACATTTCTGAAAGGAAGCAGTAAAACAGCGAGAGAAGGAAAGAGGGAGGCAGGGAGACAGGGGGAGAGAGAGAGAAAATGTAGAAAAAATAGCCATATCTTTGAGACTCTAAGCAGAATGAGACGAAACATCTCCAGTTCCAGCTGCTTTAAATCTGTCACATAGTAAGTAAAATACTAATCAGATCTTATCAATCATATTACACATCTCCATTTAAAAGGAAGCTAAGATGCTCATTTTTCCACGACATAACCTGACTGAACACTATGGACACTCGGCCCTTTGATGGAAAACGTGGAAGTCCCCTTGCTGAATGCAAGCATTTTTGGAAAACTCAATTAGGCACATTAAGGTATTTTTCAAAACTAAGTCACTATACACACCTATCATCATTGCATTAGAGTAGAAAGTCTGTATGATTGGGAACTGGAAAATCAATTCTACTTCCTTTTAATATTTGTTAGAATATTAACTATTAT
The DNA here is from genome assembly GCF_000260255.1 of Octodon degus. Taxonomy (NCBI): domain Eukaryota; kingdom Metazoa; phylum Chordata; class Mammalia; order Rodentia; family Octodontidae; genus Octodon; species Octodon degus. Next base: position 26,959,718 of record NW_004524585.1, on the reverse strand, counting down.
ATAATACTTATAATTCATAAATGATCTAACACTAGTCAAAATATTGTTTTTACTAAAATCCAGAAAATACTGACTATAAACTTTGATAATGAAGAGTTACGCCAAAGATGCCACAAGGTCCTGTCTTCAGTTGAACTTTTATAATTTCTTCCCAGAATTATCACACCTATATCCAGTAATATCTTGATTCATGAACCCTTCTGTTTGTGAACAGTTTGGTTGCTAAACAGAAGCACCTAGCAAAATTTGCATCTGCTCACAATCACAGCCATCTTCCCCAGAATCACAGAACGAATAAAGTCTGTGATACAAGGTTTAACTGTATACCTTTGGCTTAATAATAATCAGTTTTCCACTAGTGAGTAAGTCTCAATTCTATAACTGTACCAATGTATCACACGACCAGACTCACAGTACATTCTTCCACAAAAATAACTATAAATGATATTATTAATGGGGATACTAGGAATTAAATATAACTGCATATTAAATAATAATACAAAGAATTAAAATTTTAGACAACAATAGTTGAACTTTGGGTATGTAGAAGACAGATGCAAAAAATGTTTGGGAAGAAGTACCATGGAAGAGAGAAAGAGCCCGAGCACACAAACACCTGCGGCAAGGTGTCAGAAGCTGGCAAAGTTAATAAAGAGCATCGAATCCTCGCACTTTTCTGTAGCTTTGCAATATTTAAAAATAAAAATGATGCAAAGATAACGAAGTTATTTCTTCTTCCCTTTGTCTTCTAAGCACAACTCAGTATAAAATGGATTTTTCTTTAACGCACCCAGGTTTGATCACCGAACTTGTCTTCTTCACAGGGCCCAGACCAGCGCTTGAGATTAGCCCTCCTTGCAGTTCTCAAATTTAACTGGCCACCAAATCCTGCTGACTGCTGGGTTGTACACTCATTACCTTAGTATAGAGAAATCAATGAAATTAACGTCCTGTTTAATTGTTTTCCAATTCTTACTCATTCCAGGTTGCCTTTTCCGAACATCAATTTGTTCATATCCCTCTTTTCCTAGGAAACAAAAAACCTTCAATAATCTATTGATGCCTGAAAGAATAAAATCTCTACTAAGGCAGGCCCTTCCACCTTCCTCCACCTAATACATGAACCAGGAAGTAAATACCCATTTTTAAAAAATCATCTCCTGTTTCTTTCTGTAACAAACTATCTTAACATTGCTATACTGTGCTGAATCAAGAAGTTATATTTATAATTTTTCTAAAAAATTATCACTAACTATGTAAGAAGAATCAAAGCCTGCATTGCATGGATCTACTTAGGTGCTGCTTCAGAAATGCAAGGAGTTTGTGTGAAGATATGGATTTCTCATATGCTGCTTTGGATTAGAAAATGTTTCTTGCTAGTATCATTAATCAGAGTTAAAATATTGCCTAACAAAGCCCAGTCCTCCCAGACACCACCTATCTCTTTCTTAGCTGCTTTCTTGTAAAAGCATGCCAGGGGGAATTTGATTAGCACCTTACTCTAATCTATCTGCTCAGCCCTACCACCTGTTTTATAAATTATTCTTATCAGTCAGGGATTGGGGCTGGCTTATTTGTCTTCAGGAAACAAATACCTAGCAAAAACAGGTTTCTGGTCTAATGACATATTTTTAAACAGGTACACCCATCCAGTCTCATGGACTTGGCAAGGCTTTTGCCTACAAATTGTGATAGCGGATACACAGCAAAATTATTTTCACTCTGAAGTAAATGTAGATTGAGCCATTTATCACAGAACATCAAGTGCTGACTTAAAAGATAAAATGAATTGTGGTTCAATTGCCTTCTTCATTTCCTAAAAGTGGAGAGTCCTTATCAGTATCTAGCATGAGGGTTATTCATGCACACACCGAGTCCTCTTCAGCAAATTTAAAATTAGAATTCTTACCACCGCACCATACCCAACACACACACACACACACACACACACACACACACACACACACACACAAACACACACAGTACTTATTACAGTTTGAGGACACCGGAGTGCTCAATATACATTTGAAAAGTTTCTAATTCAATTTCTTCACCTTATCTTCTGTATAGGCTACATATTTTATGAATTATAATACTCTAATTTTATTCTTTTAGCTATAGTATATGAGAACTATAGAGTTCAGAGGCAGCTTCAGACAAGTCACTGAATGCTGCTGCTATTTTCCAGATGAAACACTGAGGTTTTAAGGGATCGAGAAGGCTGTGGAAAGTCATGCAACTGAAGAGTGAGTGGAGAATCTGGAATGAGTCTTATACCAATACTGTCCTCTCTGAACGACACTGGGCTTTCTCCCATCAGAGGAAACTAACAGGATCTTCAAATGGAACCTCATGAACTTATAGCAATGAATAATATGTTTTTTTTGGCTTCAAATGAAAAAATATCTGTGTATTTTCAAGGCCTACCTCTAGCTAATCTGAATATATTAAAAAAATAGTTCATTCACTGAAAGACACCAACAATCTCTAACATAATCGCAATAAACTATGGAGAGAGAAAACTCTCTGTCCTTCTTGCACTGATTCAGAGAAGGACTTGCAAGGCAAATTTATAACCCTATGTAGAATCTGAAGGGAGTACAAAGACATAAGACAAAAAAAGTAATAATAATGTATTGACTTTATCTTGACAACCAGAAACCTTTATAGAATCTACTTTGCCAGACTTTGTGTAGAACAAAAATAAACAATGGGTTTGCAAAGGTTTACAAGCCTTGTAAATGAAATACAGTTATTTATTTTTTGTGAAACATATAAAGACATCACGCAGACTAAGTATCTACGTAGGCAAGCAAAGGGACCGGGGTTCCATTCCAGCACCTCATGCCATGCTGTCCCTGCTCTTGGACTCACTGAGCTGGCCACTGAGTCTAAGTTTGGTAGTGCATGCCTGTAATCCTATCACTGGGAAGGTGCAGTGAGACATTGTACAAAATACATTAAATAAAATAAAATAAATACAGCCTCACAGACCATAAAAGGAATTAGATTGCTACATCAGAAAATGAAGTCTCTGGGGCAAGTAAAGGAGGCATTTTTACGCCCAAGTGTGTTTCTCCTCTTGGAAATCCAAACAAGCCTAAAAGAGGAATTCCTTGTAGAATGTAGGAAAAAATGATGTTGGCAACTATCACTTGCCTCCAGTTCACTGGAGACACCAAATCTCTACCATGCTGTACTCAAAATATTTGATCTGATCATTTCATTAACACCATGAGTGCGAGAACATCAAAATGACAAAATGAAGATGGCAATGTAATTCTGACTATCCTGACCTAAGGAAGCTATATTGAAAAACAAAAATAGCAGCTTCCATAAAAATTAAAAGATAACTAATAATTATGAAGATTATCTCTATTGCTATTTATTGCATCTAATCTATACAATAACCCCTTTGAGATATTTATTATTATCTGTCAAAACCCATGCTATTGCACTTTGAATAAACTTCCTTAGATGAAATGCTTGGTTGCTAATTTCATCTAAGACACTTGGCATATTCTGCTTTGATTTCTATGTAGCTACCTATCTCTTTCCTAATTATAGACAAATTGCAGAGGAACAGCAGTGAGAACATAATAGTGTTTGCTACTTAAGTGAGAACCAGTAAATACTTGTTGGATGCGATTGAATAAATTTCAGTAGAAATATGCCTGGGAAAGGAAAGTCCTGTTTGCTTAGGAGTTCATTGACAAGTAACTGTTCAACTTTTTTTCAATCATCACAACATCCCTCTAGCTCTAAATTTAAGCCAAATAGTTCCTTTTCCTTTCTATTTTATTATAATTTGAAGGTTTTAAATATTACACAGAGTACGGAACTCAAAGTGTATCACTTCCAAATAGTTAAACGCAATATGCCAAGTTATAAATACTGTAATGAACACCACTATGACAGGGCATGGAGGAAGCTTATTAACTGAAATCATAAAGCAATTACGTGAACAAGCAGTTTTGATGATCTCGCCCCCATTAACACTTTAATTTCATAAGCATTGTCCTGCATCAGAGCTTTTAAAGCTTGTGTGTCATGCAAAATTTCTTCTCCTTGGATTGTATTAGAAAGCTGGATAGTTACTTTGTTGAGAAAGAAGCATACTTAAGAAATCAGCATAACTCTCTCAGGAACTCGATGGAAGCATGCTACTTATCAATGCTAAGTATATTATAGTCACTAATTTATTCTAGCCATTGGCTGGCACACCCTGCCCAATTTTTTTTTGAAAATATATTTACTATTCTTTTGTATGTTTTAAATGAAGGGAATTGCTCAGCAAGTTTTGGTGTTGTTGTCTTAAGGTGAATCTTGGTGAATTTTGGAACTATACATTTTTGTTTTGTATATAGCACAGGTTGCAGAACAAATTAGAGTAGTTTAAAATAGCCTCTTGTAGATATTCATATAATGTGTTTCCATTTTTTATTGCATACCTTTCTCATTTGGAAGAAAAGCAAATCATGATTAAATTCAGAAAAGTTCCTAAACTTTTGGATCTGTACTGTAAAATATCTGTAGCTTTCAAAATATTAAATGTGATTCAGGATAGGAAGTAATTTTACACTGCGGCTCAGCCACACAAAAACTATATGTATGGAATGAAACTTACTTAGTTCAACAAATTTTGAAATTTTCTGTTAAGTACTACTCTATTCTTTGTCTTTAAAATGCCTGTTGTAATCCTAAATAGGTTTCATAACCATTAATGGGTCACAGCCTCCATGTTTCTTTAATGCCATAAATATAAAAACAGTGATTATATTAATTAGAACTGTGCTCTCTTTAAATATATTCTTTTTTCCAGAAATTCTCTATACATTTCTGAAAAGTTATATGGTACAACGTCAGTGAAAGTCTAAGATGTGTAGCTGTACAGAGGAATATTTGCCTGGAAAGATAATAGAAACACTTCCCATTTTGAGTATGTGATATATTGATTTTGGTTCAGAGCTATAAAACCAGGCAACTGTTAGCTACAGATATGAACACTGAGGGATTTTTCCCTATAGAGATGATAGTTCTGGAGATAAACAGTGAGGTAAGAAGAAGAGATAAGAAAGATTAAGAGATACAGCTGAGCTGAGATAAAAGTTCTAATTTCCCCTTCCCCATCCTAGCAAATGGGACCATCTGACCAAGTTTTTCTTTTAAGTCAGTAGCTATTCTTATGAAGAAAATTAAATTTTTTTTCCTCAGACAATATTTGTGTAAAGGTTTAAAGCAGATGTTGAACAAGAAAATCACTGAAAGAAGATGCAAAGATGGAATGTTTTTTTATACTTCTAAAAATTTTAGGACCCCAGGGAGAGAGCTCAGTGGTCTAAGCTCCTGCTTGGCAAGTGCGAGAACCAGGTGTGGTGGCACACATCTGTAATCCCAGTACAGAGCAGGCTAAGACAGGAGGATCAACGATGAGTGTGAACTGTATAGAGAGACCCTATACCAAATAAAGAAATAATAAAATATTTTTTTTCAAAATTTAAACATTTTGTGCCTGTAAATTCAATTTAATGCATGAAAATCATTTAAAACATGTAATTTGATGCTTGCCTTTATGTCACTAACATTTTGTATAGAAAAATTTACGGTATTGAATTAAATGTGTTAATTGATATGCATCCAACTTCTGTAATGACCATTCAATAAATATTTTGTTAATAAATGAAAATATCTCCTAAGTCAACAATTTACATTAACATTGACTAGTCTTCTTAAAAGATAATCATATTTAAAATACTTTTCTTTAATTGTATCTGTTTATTAGCCCACTCAGATGTAATATCAATAATATCTCATTTTCCTAGCTCTAACAGAAGTCCAAAGGATGAAACGAGTGCAGATGTGATTGGGTCTTTCTCCACACTATGTTTCTGGGCACAGCTATGGTCAGAGTCTTCCTCCCTTAAGTATTCATTTCTCAGACGACCTGCTCTCTCATCCTACCTGGATTTGATGGTCCTACGAAGAGTCCAACAGCACGTTCTGTCTAGACTCCCCTGGGATTTTTGTTGCTCTCTTCCCAGCAAAGTCTTTTAAAGGTTTCTATCCCCAGAAATGGACCAAGTTTTATTGCACTAACCAGGCCTTCCACTAGCCATCCACCTGATGGATGTTGCCATCCATGTAGCAAGTAGTCACCTTTGTGAGTATTTTGGGGTGTTCTGATGGTCAGAATAGCACAGTTAATCTCAATTAAACATCTCCTGGGAAAAGATAATTCCTTTAGGAAGAGAGATTTATCTTTTTCTTATCTTGCTATCACTTAGGAAGGCAAAGATTGCTCCCTGAGTTTTTAATTCAGACAAAGATTGAAAGCCCAGTTTGTTCACATAACAGCTACATAAATTCATTCAAGTTATTGAGCTGAATTTTTCTCATCTGTTATTATATACTTATCACAAGATCTACTAAAGGCTATTTAGATTTATGCTTGACTACAAGTGCTTAGAAATATTAGCTATTATTATCATAGCCATTATTCATACTGGTTCTTAATAAGACTTCTTATCACTTTGGAAAATTCTCTTTCCAGCTTGAAATATGCAGTACTGATAGGATTGTGAAGTGAGGTCTGCTCCGGAGCTGCATTTTCCAGACCATGCCATGAGCTAGATCCTTTTCGACCTCAGAGTGAAAGTTTGCTACTTTCAGGGCACAAATTTTCAGACGGTTAGTGGGAGGCCTGGCTTAGTGCAGCAAAGCTCAGCCCATTTCTGGGGATAAAACCTTTAAAGGACATTGCTGGAAGAGAGCAAATTTTCAGGGTGAACGACATCAACTTAAAGCTAGTTTTCATTATGTTATCCTGGATAGTAATAGTAGAGTTGCATCTGTGAATTATTTTCAAAAGCAGGTTATTGGGCTTGCAGGTTGCATTCTGTTCCACACCTCACTCTTCTGGGGAGTATCTTGGTGCCACTGCTTTTCCATTGGGTTTGTCTGTGGAAAAAAAAAAAAACTCTGGAATTATGCTTTATAAAATGTGATCTCAACTCTTTGTCTAAGAGAAGAAAGATGCACGGGCCAATCAAAAACTACAGTGTGTGCTTAAATTTTTAAAATTATAGTTAAAAACACTTCCCCATTAATTCCTTGCAGGGTAATCCCTCTTCACTACCAACACATGTATCCCACCACTCTTGCCATTGTGGGAAGCAGTTCTGGAAGTCTACTTTCATGAGTGAATTTACAAGGTCTGATCAAACATATGGATGATGCTTGCACTCAGTACGATGCGACAGCAAGGCAGACTCCTCAGAACAGTAGCGTTTATCCCCTTCCTCCGGTTCAGGAGCTCTGACACTGTGACTTCTAGCTCATCCCTCAAATTAAAATGGTCATGAAAAGGAAACATTTTGAATCAACTAGGGCATCCATGTCAGCGTAACTAAAGACACTCATGAAGGACAACTTCTAGAATCTCTTGAAAAGGCTGCAACAGTGATAGAATACATGTGTTTAAAGTGACTCCCCCCATCACAAACTTATTGTGTTCAAATTTAAGGAGGTGGGACTCCATACCGTTTTCATTTTCAATGTACTCACAAGTAACTGAGACACAGAGAGCTCGGGCACAATCTTTGAATGGTGCCACTACACAACACAAACGAGTGTGTGTGTGTGTGTGTGTGTGTGTGTGTGTGTGTGATCTTTGCTGGAAGTAGAACCCAGAAACTCACACATTCACACACTGTAGGCTAGTGTTTATCTACTAACCTGGATGTATTAGCTACTCTACTTATTCTTCTCTCGTTGCTGGGACAAATACCCGACACTCAAAATGAGGGAAGGAATGATTTATTTAGCTCAGTTACTGGAGGTTTCAAGACACTGGAGGTGTCTGGCTGGTGTGCTGCCATGTCCAGGATGACCCTCTCTTCCTCTCTGAGAAAGCACAGACTAGCCAGTTTAATGTTTGGCACCTCTCTGGCCCCACACCTCGGGCCCCGCCCTGGTCCTCTGGCCCCGCCCCCCTAGCCACTCACTGCTTTGGTCTCATCTACCCCATAACCTACATGAGGTTTTGAGGGGACAACTAGACACCAACCATGACATTAGACCTCCAGTCCCTCAGAATTTGAGATGACAGAATGAAGCCACATTAATCGTGCTTTATCTTGGACCACAAAATCTAGATTGGACATCATTCACCAAAGAAAACTGAACTTCTAAATCATTAAAATTGGAGTTGGGAAGACAGTTCAGTGGCATAAGCATCTGCCTGGGAAGAGCAAAGTCCCGAGTTCAATCCCTGGCACCAAAAGGTAAATAAATAAATAAATAAATAAATAAATAAATAAAATTTAAAAATTAGATTACTAAAATGAAACTGCTCCTGGGTTCATGTGACACAGAGAAAAGTATCACTGAACCAGTTATGATAATGCTGATTCAGTGGCAATATAGTTTTATTTATAACTTTATTATACTTCAGGATAGATTTTAATTATCAGCTATTAGTTTGGATCACTGTCATTTTGACAGTTTTTAGATAGCTCTTTGAAATTCAGGATGATTTGGTTGTTGTTCCACTGATTTATGCTTCCTTTCTTGGGTTTTGTTTATCTTATAAAAATTATGCCCAATTCGCCCTCCTCTAATAATTTATATTCATTGTGAAAATCTAGGAGGTTGCATTTCTCTTCCCACAATCTAAATCATCGCTAAAATATTCACCATGATGACCATTTGTTTAGAGTGAGCCTCCTGGTTCTGTCTGCTTCTCTTGCTAGCTATCACAGGCTTTATTTCTACAACATACAAGCGGAACATCTCTGCATTCTAAAATAGATTAAGAAATGTAATCTATATGGCCACGTAGCTTTTTGTGATCTAAAACATCCATTCACGCACGACCAAGAATTCTGCCACAATTAGAAGGCATCTCCCGTAATTCTCCCATGGGCCCTGTAGGCATCCGTTCACTCGTGTCACCTTGAGTCCAAGATCCTCCGTATAGCCTGTTACTCCAGAAAGCCCCTCTTTCCTCCGACAGCATCATGCCCTGGACCACAAAGCAATGCTCCTGGAAATTTTGGTGAAACTTTTCTAGAAGTTTCTCTTTCGTTCTGTTTGAAGTTTTCCTTCAAGCTACCGTCTCTACATTTCCTTGTTTCCAAATTAAATGAGTGAAGCACTAACTTGTGGCCTCTTCTTTTCTACTGTGAGAACTTAAGGAACTGACAAAAGCTCTTAGGAAATACGCACTCCCAAGGGGCTGTAAGCCACTCCATGCAAGAGCATTCTGAGCTTATCAAAATCCTTAGTGTCCTAAGAGGACTGGGTTTATGGAAGAGTACAGCTTTGCTGCTCAGATATCCTGATTCTTCCCCTTTATCTTAACAGATTTCCATTAAGACCTCAAAATTTAAAACTTAGTTGAAAATACAGTCAGGTTTTTACTAACTTCTTGTGAGACTATAAGATGCTCAGGACTGGTATACTAGTTACCTATTGGTGAATAATGAATTATTCCCAAATACAGTGACTGAAAAAACAAACACTGGTCCTTGTCATAGTGCTTGTGAGTCAGAAATCTGGGGTAGCACATCTAGGAGGTCTTGGAATCGAGGAATTGGCCAGGGCTGTGGTTACCTCCAAGGCCATCTAGAGGAGGACTCGCTTCCAAGATCCCTGATATAGAGACAATTGGGGTTCTTCTGGCTCTTGGCCTTTTTTTTTTTTTTTCTAGGGATTGAATTTAAGAGCTCAGCATGCTAGGCAAGTGTTCTGCTACTGAGACACATCCTCAATACTTTTAACTTGCTTGCTCTTTCTTTCTTTCTCTTTCTTTGTTTCTTTCTTTCTTTGTTTGTTTCTCTCTTTCTTTTTCTTTCTTTCTTCTTCTTTCATAAATGTAACAAAGTTGCCCAAGCTAACCTCAAACTTGGCATCCTCTCCCCTCAGCCTCTAAAGCAGCTGGATTACAGGTTTGTCATGGCCTTGTTTACTCCTGATTGAAGACATGAACTCCTCAGCAAGAGCTTCTCTCCACAGAGTTGCTCACAGCACATCAGCTGGGCTCCTTCAGAGTAAGGAATCCAAGAAACAGAGATAGAGAGAAAGCGAAGTGGAGAAAGGCTCATAATCCCCAAGCCTGCTTATGTGGATTTTGTGTAACTTAGTTCTCCATTGTAACTTGAAAATTTCAGGTAAGGGTCATATTATAGTATTTATAAGGAAATTCTAAAGAGTACTGGGCTAAAGTAGAAATGGCACATGACACCTATGTGAATATTAAATTAATTTATTCCTATATCACTAAATAGCGGAATGCCAAATTTATCCAAAGTAATTAGCTGTTTCAAATCATGTTTGCAAAACAGGCTGTGGTTAAACTGTAAATTGCTTATTAGCTTGGCAGTGGCAAAATAGGGCAGTTTTATACCAAAATAATTTTTTTAAAAGCTCTCTGCCAAAAATAAAGACTTTTCCTGGAACTGATTCATAAAAGACTTTGTATAAAGGCATACCACATGCAAGGCCAACAATGCCATGTTTCAACATTTATGCTTATTGTGGTAGGCTGAAGTATTCATTCCAATCGAAGATGTCACATCAGAACCCCTGGGAACTATGAATGAATACATCACCTTTCATAGCAAAATGGACCTTGTAGATGTGACCAAGTTAAGGATCACATGATGGTAAGGTTATTGGGGATCATCTGGATGGGACCAATGCAATGAAGAGCATCCTTAGAGACACAGGCATTGTCAGAGCCAAACAAACATGTGATGGTAGAAAGGAATTTGAGAATGCTGACTGGTGGCTTTGATGAGGGAGGAGAGGCCTATAAATCTGGGATCCAGATGGCTGCCTAAAGGCCAGAAAAGGCAAGTATCTGGATTGTCTCCTAGAACCTCTAGAAGGGACAAACTCAGTTGATGCCTTGACTTTATTCCTTTAGAGTATATACTGAGCTTCTGGTCTCTGAAGTCTGAAAGTGTAAGTCTGTGCTGCTTTACGCATCTCCATGTGACTTGAGTCATTCCTTACAACAATGAAGGGAAAGAAATATGTGCATATGGGGATGGCTAGGGATGCTCCACAGTTTCATGGTGGCTTCCAGCAGAATCTTTTCAACCTCACAACAATGGTAGCCAGACTTGTTCCCTAAATACAGGGTGAGGCACCACTTCTGCATAACAAGAACTCTGTCTAGCAGAGATTACTCCCTGAGCAGACATCTGCCTCCACTAAGTGCAGGCTGGGCAGGGAGGACAAATGAATGTCAGTCAGCTGTGGTCCTGCACTGAGGGACAGCAAGTGCACAGACCCCCTCAGTAAATCTTCTCTGGGATCTTGCGTGGCCAGAACGTGGGAAGCAAAATCATCATTGTATCCATAGCAACCCACAGATTTTGGCAGATTATATAGTGGCTTCAGTCCTACAGGGAATGAGGATTATCCACCCGTTTCTACAAATACATATAAATGAAGGACTATAAAATATATCTGTGTCTCCTGTGACCCAAGTTATGTACACCAATCCTTCCCAGACTTTTTCATTTCCTGCTGAATTGACCATGAAATGCAATTTTAAACAGGGTTCTTAGAATTCATGGCAAAGGGAGTTACTTGGAATGCAAAAGTAGTTATTTCCCAAAATATGTACATCTCCTATAAAAGTACTTCACATAATCTCAAAGAATCCAAACTAATTTATGAGACAAATCTTAAAACATATTTCTAGCCATGGTGGCCTTAATTAGTCTGTTTACATAATGGCATTTGACTACGACACTTAGCAATCCACTCATGCCTGGAAAATAAATGATGAACAAATCTTTATGAAATGCAAAGGCCTCTATGGGGCCTCATAAAAATCTTGGAATTAAAAGTACATGACAACACATCCGGGGAATGCAGCTGACTGTTGGGGAGTGAGGTTGGGAGGTAAGACAAGTCTTCAGCTCATGACTAGTAGGCCATGGCCTCATTCTGGATCTCCAAATTAAGAAAAACTTCTGGGCATGGTTGATGAAAGAGTCAAGAAGTAAACCTGGACATGCGTGCACTGCCTCCAGCTCCCCACCCTTCCTCTGCAGACACCACAGAAACTCCAGCAACAGAGATGACTGATGTGACTATTCTATAGCAGGTTGATGACTTCCACGTGGGAGTCCAGCATGCAAACCACTGCATAAACTCAGGAAGCCTGTGGTTTATAGCTGGAAGAGAATTTGTCAGGGCCCTGAATCTCACAGCATTGTTTCCCTTAGTCTGAGGATAAAGAGAAGCCCCACATCACACCTCTTATTATAAACCATGATAAACACAGGCCTCTCTGAAGTGGCACCTACCTTCAGAAGGACCTGTTCCCATCCAAGTGACCTCATGGAGATGAACCCGGAAAGACAGTGTACCTCTCCATCAAGGTGTTCCCCATTTTCCCTGGTCATCAATATCTTCTTTCTTGAGATCCACAACATCAACAGACAGAGAATCCACAAGCTACAGTTCTTCAAGCATTACCATCCACACTTCCTGCAGAGGAATGTCATCCTCAGACCTCTTCCTAGTTTAGTCCATCCCCACTTTGGTGTTCCCAAAGCCCTGCATTTGAAGAGTAAGCACAGAATAGATTTAATAGTAATGTAATTTTTGTTCTTCAAAACAAAAGAGAATTCTTCAAAACTGGTATTCAAGGATCTTTGAATGCACTTCCCTAGATACTCTGAAAATACAAGTGGGAAGCTGTCTCCTGGTCCCTTATCTCTTGAAAGGACCTTGAAAAGCAGAGAATTTTGTGTGGGAACCCACACTCATGCAGCAGCAGGTCTCATTGCCTGAGTATAGAGAGCCCAGAGCTACATTAAGGAACTGTAGTGACTGGACCAATTAAGATTGATAAAGCTATCAGAGTCAAGGAGAATATATGCCCTCTGTTGCTTCCCATGTAGTTAGAATAGATTCTCATATGGTTATATAGATTCTCCTGAGTACCTGTGATTGAATGGAGTCCTATATGACCTCTTCATCCATGGCTGCACCTGAACCCCAAATGATATTTTCAGTAGGTTGATTCTGCTTCTGTCAAATGCTCGGTCCTGTGAACTTGCTTACATAGCTCCAGTACTGGGGCATGGATATTCAAGGAATGAATTTATGCCTTGTAGGGCTTATGTGGCAACCCACATGCTTGAGTAGCTCTGAATTTAATCACAGTCTGAACATAAAAACTCCAAATAATCAAGTTATTCAACAATTTTTTAGTTTGCCTTAACTGCCTTAAGATGTTCAATTTCCCATGTCACTGATAGATTATTCTTAAAAGATAGGAATTTATTGAGCATTTGCTGTAAACCATTTTGCCAGTTGGCATGCCCATCCCCTTCACTCTGACTTTAGTTTAACTGAACCGAACTCTAGACACCAAAGATGAAATTGATTGCCTCAAGAACTGGATGCCATCCTAATGCATGCACACACACACACACACACACACACACACACAAATATCGGATCCAGTGAAAGGAACCTGCCTTATGTGGCTGTTGTTATCAGAGCTTTCTTTGAAATATGCAAGTCAGGAGTTCTCCACAATTGTCTGATCTTGTCACTGGAGCCCTGAGTAGTAGGCAAGGAAAGGCACAGTTACCAAATTCCTCCTGGAGAAGATGGAAAGTTTATCAGTACTGCAACTGTCAAATAATTTCAATCTGCACAAGCCACATAAAGGCAAAGAATGGAAGCTGTTGTATGCAATTATGCATCTTCTCAGGATAACAGGCACAGTACACTGCAGCTTCTTCCATGTGAAAGGCTGAGAACTAATAGACTTGGCAGACATTGCTTACTCGGGGATTTGACCATAATTGATGGTGGCAGGGAGTTGTCATTCTTCCATGACTACTTGGGCATTGCTTAAGCAGAGGTTGGTCACCACCCAGACATGCTGCTCTCATCTCTCCATATCTCTTAGCTGCTCTAAGCACCGCCAATATACTCAGCCAAGAAGTCTGCCTCCGTGTGCGTTCAGACTTGTACTTTAAGCAGTGATTTCCACTTTAAAGCCTGTCCCAAAAAGCATTGTTCAAATTATGTGGCTTTTGCACATCCTGAGTGTTAACCTTTGGATACAACCTATAGTCAGATGGACTACATTAACCCAGGAGGAAAAAAAAAAAAAAAAAAAAAAAAAAACCACCCATTCCAATTGACCTCATGTCAGGAAACATGTGAAAAAATATGTCAGAGAAGAAATTACACTCAGGAATCACTGATTATGTGTAGGACACAAATGCAAACCAACAGTCTGGGGGCCTCAGCTCCAAACTGATGAAGAATTTCAAGATGGTCCCAGCAGAGCCAGCCCTTGGGGAGCATCACGTCCACTGCCCCAGTCATCGGTTTTCACGCAGAAGCTGCCAGAGTATGTCAGACCTCACGCCTTATCTACTCAATAGAATACAAGAAGCCATTGCTCACTCCTGCAGAAGAGATCTTGAGACTCGGGGGTATTAATCCTCACAGGCTGACGCAGTGCAGCTACACCTGGACTGTTTCATTACAAAAAAAAAAAAAAAATCCTGGCCTGGGACGAAATTCCAGACCTCCCTTCCATGGCCAACTTGCTTGTGCTTGCTCCGACTTTGTACTTTCTGCCTTCCTGGCTCCATAACTCTGCTTTGATACCTGATTCTGGCACCTGGCCTTTGGTAACCGGATGCCCCCTTCTGACTCCTTAGACTAATTTCAGCTTTGACTGGATTCAGCCCTGCTGGCTTCTCAGGTTTTGAAAGCCTACATCTTACCTGATATAATTTTTGCCCGACCCCCCCCCACACACACACACATCCCACTACACACACCCCACATTTATTTCCATTTAGTTGCCCTGGATAGACTAGACTCCTTTTTCTTATTAGCCAGGAAAAATTATGATGAGAAGCAACTACATGCAGTGATGACCTTCCAAAATAGCCGGGGAGAAATCATCACCACTTTCATTCTTGTTTTCCCACTGAACTTCTTGAAGTGCTCTCCTAACGCCTACGTCGCTGTGGGTCGTCGCCTTCCCGGCATGCTCCGAGGGGCCCTCTCTTGCTCCTGTCTCACGTTCTTACACCTACATGAAGTCTCCCATCTGAAGTAGCACACCTGCTCTTTCTTACTTTATCTTGTCCTGAGGTTGAGACGGCTGTATGTGGTACAGGGCGCTCATCTCTTTTGTCTGAGTTCATCAGCAAGTTGCCTTCCATCTTCTATATGTTAACGATTTATTAATTTTGTCTTCATCCCTGATTTTGCCTTAAATTCTGGCCTCATAAATTCGACTGCCTGCTTCGTGTATCTCTGGCTTTTGCCTGTCCAATTAGCACATATGGACATTTTAAGAACTGTTTCTTCCTGATTCCAGCAAGAAGCGCCATAGAGTTTCTCAAGCTCAAAACTAACCGTCAACATTTATAGCACTCTGGAGTCCAAGCCCAGGAGTGTGTAGAGCTTCCGCACTCCCCTGCACCCTTGGACCCCTCCAGACCCAGCCCAGGACCAGCCTGTGAGTGAGAACTTCTGCTGTACTCTCAGGATCCCTCCGAACACCTCCAGAACCAGCCCAGCCCCAAGCTTGGCATGTGAGTGATAACTTCAGCTGCACTCTCCAGACCCCTGCAGACCCTGCTCAAGCCCAGGCCCGGAGAGTGTGTGGGAGAGCTTCCGCACGCCCCATTGCCTGCGGGATCCCTCTGGACCCAGCCCAAGCCTACTTGTGAGTGAGTCCTTCTGTCTGGACCCACCCGGCCCCAGTCCAGGCCTGGCATACAGGACTGGGGTGAAACTCTGCAGCTGAAGTCCCTGCAGTGAGGCTAGGAGCCAGAACCACCCAGCTAATCCAGGAGCAGAATATCTTGCCAGATGGGCACAGCAGATTCACTTCCAAGGGCTGCAGCAGGAAGAAGCTGAGCACAGCAGCCAGGTCGAAGCCAGGCACAACTGGATGAACTTCATAGATATGTACCCGAATTTCAGTAGGTGCTAAGCACCAAAGCTCTACACCAAAGATCAGAGAACAGTGCTATACAAAATACGCTGTCCTCCTTACTCATTTAGTCCCATTCCTCACTAAGGCTTACTTCTTATAGTTCCAAATACATCCTTTCTCAATACCCTGCTCTCCACAGCCTCTGCTGCCTCACTTATCTGAACTCCATCAGGTCTTTCCTGAATTACATCAATAGTCTTCTAAATAGCTCCCCCTTCTTAAATACTTCCCATCTAGAATCAATGTCTTAGATAGAATCAGAGTGAGTTTTTGATGATATAAATTAGATGATGTGATTGGTCTACTTAAAACTCTCCCATGGCCACCCAATGCATCTAGAATAAAAGCCAAGTGCTTTACAACCTTCACAATTCCCTCTCCCAATGTTAGCATAACATAAGATAATTTTTTCAATAAACTGCACTGCTCTCTTATCTTAATCACACCGTGGGGACTGTGGACCAGTTTTCTGCTATTACTGAAATATTTTCCTCAGACTTTTACATAGTTGTATTCTTCTCATTTATCATCTTGGAAAATTAGTTGCTACTTGGCTATAAAAGGTGAACTGTCGACCATATGATTTCTTGAACTCACACATCAAAGTCCTCCCACAGGCATGTTCTAGTTTCTTTCCTCCTTCTCCCTCCCTTCCTCACTCCATGCCTCCCTAACCCTCCTTCCTTGTCTCTTGCCCTTCCTTTAACTTTTCTTTCCTCCCTCCTTCTTTCTTTTTTCTTCTTTACATTTGCATTTATCATTGACTTTGTTGTAGTTTATT
>NW_004524585.1:26937083-26940741 GCF_000260255.1 Octodon degus | reverse complement strand
TGGGCTAGGACTGGGTCTCCCCTTCATAAGTTTTTAAAAGGATGAAAATTACTGTGACTCATTTTAAGGGTGAACTTTTTGCGATGAGAAGGGTTAAGACAGAGCCCCATGACTGAAAACTGGTGACAGTGCACAGAGAAAGAGAGAGAGAAAGAGAGAGAGAGAGAGAGAGAGAGAGAGAGAGAGAGAGAGAGAAGACACACAGGGGATTGCCTGCCAAGGGGTCCCTGCCAATGCGAAGGTCATCATCACTGAGCATGCAAAGTCTCTTAGCCTCAAACTTCCCAGCTGAAATGCAACCAAGAGGTCAATCAAGTGTGAGCAAAAACATGAAGGTATCTTCTGACATGCAAAATATTCAAATTTTTACAGCCTAAAATCCTGCCTACAGAAGGAGACTGTGAAATAAACTTGAACAGATAAAAGGAAAGAGACATGGTGCTGGGGTTTAGATCAAGACTGACCCCAAAAGGTCTCATGTGCACCAGGGTGGGGCTTGTGGGAGGTGATGGAGCAGACTTGCCCTTGGAAGATGAGGTTGCATCAGCCCAGATAGATTGCTGGGCTGTGACCTAGAGGGGTGAATCTCCTTTCCTGGTTCCATGCTGTCTCTCCGCTTTCTGATGCCATGATGGACAACTTTCTTATCTAGAGCCAGAAGACCAGGGCCTGTAACTTTGTACCACAATCAACCTATCCTCCTTTAAGGTGCAGGTGTCAGCTGTTGTACCTTGGTCGCAAGACAAAAGCTGAGATACGAGACTCAGAAAAAACAGGAGACTCAACATATAACTACAAAGATGAGTTGTTCCTCAGTGGTAATAACACAGCAAATATTGACAGCAACTACTTCAGATTTAAACAGAAGGAAAGATCTCCAAAATAATTCAGACAAGTGATTTATTTTGAAATAAAAAATACAGTTTCAAAGGGAAAATGCTATAAGAGACAGTATAGGGTTAAATGATACACTTGGGATATGAACTGGTATTTACCTTACAGAAATGAAAACTTTTATTCATATAAATAGTTGTATAAAAATATTCCTAGCTTCTTTGTTTATAGTAATTCCAAACCATAAATAAACTAAATACAACCCAATGGACTAATAGAGAAACAAACTGTGATGCATCCAAATAATAAAACAATACTTGGCAATAAGAGAAGCAAAATATTGATAGAAACAACTTGGATAAGTCTCAAGAACATTATGGTGAGTAAATAAAATCAATTCCAAAAATTCAGATCTTATGGTTCTATTTATATGCTCTACCTGAAACAACAGATCTATAAAAAGAAGACAAGAGTACGGGTCACAAGGTGCAGCTTGAGGGTAGAGTGTGAGACAATTTTATACATACTACACACACACACACACACACACACACACACACACAAATAAATCTGCAAGTAAAAACTACTAACATCCAAATTAGTGTCTGCAGTTCGTAACAGTAGATGTTACTGTCAATCTCTGGAGTAGATCATTTTATTAAACTTATCAAAATGTTATCATTGGACCAAGCTGAGGGACTGGAACAACTCCACACTGTTTTTGATGATTACATGTGTGTTTGAGATTTTAATAAAGGTTTCGCAAACATGTGTGCACCGACTTCCAGAGCTTCTCCATCATTAGGTCTGGGGCGGGTGTGGAAGTCCCAATGGTAGCCATCTACCTAGGTGGTCCCATGAGCCGGTACAATTGAAAGTCCCTCATATAATGCATGACGTCTTCCTTCTTGGCACTGAAGACCCCAACAGCTTCACACAACAACCTCCTACAGTGCTTCTTACTGCATACTTAAGGCGTCATGCCAAAGCCCAAAAGCACAAGCCGAGGGGAAAGGGTAGAAACAGAATCCGCTGTGTTCCCTGTCATGGCTTGGTTCTGGAGAGCATCTAGACTAAGACACATGGCTTCCAGTCTTTCAGCAGCACGCCGTAAGCATTATATCTCACCTTCAAACTTCTCAGACAATGTTCCGTGCTAACAGTCAAGGGCAGAGGACCATGACATCACACAATGTGGACAGGAAAGGCAACCTCTTTTTGTTGTTGCTATTCAACAGAGGTTGTTATATTGTGCATTGTAATTACTCAGATGACAGATATAAGCATGTAAAATTGGTCAAAGTAACAATTTTAAGCATTAACTGTGTTATGTTTTGTGTCTCGGTGTTCCCCAAAAGCCTCATGCAGTCATGGGATGGCTTCTGGAGTTTGTGATTCATTCTTGATCCAATGCTGGGATTGCATGTGTGAGTGCTATATTCTGGCCCTTTTGTGGGTAATCTGCACTACAATGTGAGGAGGAGAGAGAGGCTAGCTGGCTGCCTGAACTGATGCCCCGCCCTCTGCTCTTGCTCTTTGCCGCGTGCCACTCTGCCTTGGAGCCAGCTGAGAATGAACTGAAATCTCTACTAACTGAGAGCCAAGTAAACCTTTCTTCCCTTCATTTTGGGTGTGAGGTATTTGTCCCAGCAATGAGAGAAGAGTAACCAAGACAAACTGCTACCTTTAAAAAAACTGATCGAAATTAGTACTACAATCATCTTAGCTATCCTGTGTATACACACACCTGATATTTCCTTCTTTTTTTTTCTATTTTTTCTCCTTTGCCTTATACAAATGGTTTATTCCTTGTGTTCATTTTCTTTCCCTTTTTGTATATCTATTGTCCTTTTCAGATTTTATTTACTCTTCCAGGTTCTTGCGCTAGAAAACATATTTTTAAGACTATTCAGAGGATTGCTATTTGATGGAAGCTTTGAGTGTGGGAGACTACTCTCAAGAAGGTGGGCTAAAGGAAAAGCCGTTGACAGAGTGAAGACTTAACTACATGGGATCCACACAGAATAAAGGATAGAATAAAGTGAGTAACTGAGGCCTTACACATTTATTTTAATTTAAGGAGTCTAAAATATTATTTAGCTTATAAATATATGTTACATTGAATGAGCAAAGTGCACTGAATGGAAGAAGTCGGCATTTCTTTATTACTTAATTAACATAAATTTCTACTATATAAAAATGTTACTATCATGAAGAGAATGACAATGCCCAAATATGAACTTTTGTTCTCTTAAGTATTACTATTAGCATGAAAGTAACATGGCTACTATCAGTAATAATCACTTAGGAGCTCATCTAAGCATAAATACTGGTTTTTTTGTTTGTTTGTTAATTTTTATTTTAATTTAATTTTTCCCATAATCTTATTGATAAACAAATAGCAATGAGACAGTTTCAAATCAAATTGGTAGAACAGTTTCAATAATTAACACATTACATACATTCATCCTAGTGGATAATTGTTGTACAAGATGCGGACATGATATCCTATTTACAAACACTTTCAGAACAAATCACTCTATTCATTAAGAGAATGCAACTATATAACTATCATAACCACTTTGAATACACAGATACAAAATGGACATTCATCTGTATATAGTCTGTTTGTTAAGTTTCATTATTGGAATATTATAGGTGTGTAAACTCAGCAAAATATTCTAAAAGAGTCCAGTAGCCCATAATAGCATTGGGCCTTCCGCTTGACTGGCAATGTCAGAAATTGTTGACCTACAGCTCAACATAACAGCATGGCTTTACTTCTTATATTTCGTTTTTATATTTTTCTGCTGGATGGTTAAGA
>NW_004524585.1:26929122-26936983 GCF_000260255.1 Octodon degus | reverse complement strand
TCTAAAGGAAAGAACAGCTGAGATAGGGAAAAGGAGAGAAGAAAGAAAAAGGAAAAAGAAATATATTACATAACATATCTATGGAATCTAAGAATTGTACTAATTTCCACTGGTTTAGTAAAAGGAGCAGTTAATGCTTGCTTCTTTGATCAATTCTGCGTGTCTGTATCTGGTAATCTGAGCAACTACTTTAAAGATAACAATACGCAATAAAACCACCATTGTTACTTTTCCTATCATCTTGTTTTAAAATTCTGTATCTTTGATTTTTCATTCTCTTTAAAACAAAAAAGAATATGATGGTGTGTATTTGTTTAAATTTTTTACTGTCTTATGGCACGGCTTTCACACAACTCTGTTGATAAATCTCAAAAAAATTAAAGATATTTAAAATCTAGCAATTTAAAAAAATGCTTGTTGATCCCTGTAATAATATATGCCAGGCCAAGACGGCATTCAGATTCAAAGGAATAGACAAACATCTTCAGGAATAGTTCTTGAAAAGAAATTTTAATATTCTGTTGTAGATGCCTCTGTCCCCAATTTTATAATGCACACACACACACACATACACACACACTGAATCTTCTGGAGTCCCTGAACTATAGCAATTCCTGGGGCACTGGTCACTTCTGTTTATCCAGGCCACCCAATACAAATGCATCAATGTGTCATTCTGTGGGACATCAGAGAATACAGATCTCTTTGGAACACACTGTGTCACAGAAGCCAGTGTTGCCACAACCAGGGTCTAAATTTCTTCAACCTACACTGTTAATGCAAGTTATTCTAGCAGGGTTTCCACAGTCAATGTGGCAGCTGTCTATGACTGGCACTTCATTGGGCTTGTGATAATCTACAAGTTGAGCTAAGTACTATCACTTAGCTGCCAGATCTCTCCAGAAGCTGAATGAACCCTGAAGAATATAGGTTAATGGAGTAAGAACCACCATCCTTATAATCTTTAGGTCCATAATTAAAGCACTAACTTCCACCACTGCCTGCAGCATGTAGTGATTTTAAAAAATTACAATATCTTGATTAGAAATCTAAGATATGTACCTTCCATTTGCTCCTCATGGTTATGACCTTCCTCACCAGAACTGGTACTTCGTAAGTCGTAAGTCAAAGACACAAATAAGTATTATGCTATGTCCAGGTCTAACATTTCCTATTAGGTGCTCTGAGACTAGGAGATGATTATCAAGTGGTTCTACCTGATGACCAAGCAGCCACTGACTCGCTTGATTTGCCAGCACTCCGCTCATTATCTGACCCCTCCTACTTCTTACTCTTTCAGGAGGACCAAAGAGAGGCTCTGGTCTTTTCACGTGAGTATAAACTCAAATTCTGAATGCAATGATTTCTAGAATGTCCACATACAGCCCCTCTTCCCATGTGAAGATACTCAAGGAAGTAGCCCTGAGCCCTCTTAGATAAGAACAGGCATAATCATTATACGATACACTTGTAGGTCTCTTCTGTAGGAATCTGACCACATCTCCAGGAGGAGCAGTTTTATTTGAAAATAAACCCAGCCTAGAAACTGAGCAAAACATTATTGAGATACCAGTCCTCGACAGTTAATTCTTCTATTCTTAACACATATTGGCTATAGATAATAAGCAATTCTTTAGCTGGCTGTTCATCTATGCTGCTTATAGATATCAACCTGCATGATTGATTTATCCAAATCTTGAGTGTCCCACTCATCTTTCTGGTTGTTGTAATAATTGTAGTCTCCTGGTTTCTTCTATAAAGCAGTATACCCTGGCACTTATTAGTCTGAGGTTTCATGATCCACAAAGATATTAGAACATCCAAGTCTACCAACTTCTCACCTCTGGTCAGCCTAGATCTACAGAAGAAGATCCTCTCTCCCCAGCACATTTCTCCTGGCCTTGATGATGGAACTTAATCATCTCACGGGTACAATAGTAGGATTCTGCTATTTTCTTATTAAGCCCATTTGCTTTGCTTGCCTCTCCTGAGGATTACATTTTTCTGACTTCTTAAAGGAACTGGGCCATATGACTTTGCTTTGGTTCACAGAATGCACACTACTTCAGTACCCCAGGTCTCTCTGCCTACTTCTGAGGCAAACAGAAAGTTCCCGTGTTGAAGATGTATCACGAGCAGAAGGAACAAAGTGGCCCTCCACTGGAAGGGAAAAATTTGGCTGTCGTCAACTATGTTATATAACGAGCAATAAATCGGGAAGGAATTAAAAGTATGACATTTGACAACTGTTTGCTTTCAATAATTAGCTTACATTTCTTGATAGAGATATTATTTATTTATTTATTTGGTACGGAATCTCACTAAACAGCTTGGACTCATAGTGGTCCTCCTGTCTCAGCCTCTCCAATGTTAGAATTACGGGCATGTGCCACCAGGGATGTCGTAGCCGGGTTCTGGGACTGGCATGGCATGCAGTACCAGGGATTGAACCCAGGTCCTTGTGTTTGCCAGACAGGAGCTTAGACCACTAAGCTATCTCCCCAGCCAAGAAATACTTGTAAATGAACAATTTCAAAAACCTTATTTTGATTACTTAGCTAGAGCTGACACATAAAATGTATGATAGAAAGACTAAATGAAGAGGAGACAGAATACAGAAAATAAATGATTTCTTAGTTTATACAGGCTGTCTTTTAAATAATGACCTATCACAACATAACTGAGCAAAGTTCTAAATAAGTAGTGCAATATGAATTTTTCAATTTTCTGTAGGAATTATTTAAAATAAACTTTAAAAATGCATTTTTTAAATATCATTTACTAACATTGTCTAGAAGTGTTTCCCCTACTGAAAGACTACACAATTTCTAGCAAACATCCAAGTCATTCTTGTTCAGATCATGTCAGAGGGTAAGTGAGATAGCTCAGCAGAATAAGCACTTGCTTAGGCAAGCTCAGGGACCGGCGTTCAATCCCTGGCACCACTTGCCTTGTTGACCTCAGCCTCAGGCATGCTGAGCAAACCACCAACCTGGGGTGTGGTGACACATGCCTGCAATTCCAGGGCTGGAGAGACTGAAAACAGGAGTACCACTATGAGTCCAAGCTGCATATTGAGACCCTGTAACAAATACACAAATTAAAAATAAATAAGTGAATACCAACATAAATAAGAAAAACAAAAAAAATCAAACTATGTCAGAAGCAGAATAGCATTTTAAAACATTTTCAATGTTTTCTTCAATGGTGTATTAGTGAAATAAACCTTCACCTGGTGCCTCCCTCCACAATGACGAGTGAAGATTGTGTGTAATGTTGCACAACTACGCAAATGGTTATAGAAAGTCTTATTAAACTCAGTGAAATAGACACAATCAACATTGTTTCCAAGGTGTCTAGTTTTTAATATGTAATGGTTGAGTCATTTTTACGTGAGATATAAATCTAGGCAGCAAGTGCCAAATCACATGTGAAGGCATGTCGAAGAATCTGTAATCATCTTAAAGCTGTTATATCTCACCTGCCTATGCAACTATGATCTGAACATTCTGTCAGTTGCCAGAATGGCATGTGTTCAGCATATCATAGAAAACACAAAAGCTATTACTTCATTCCATATTTTAAAAATTCTAGAGTTTTCTGAGCTATCAACTTAAAGACACAAAATTTCGTTCTAGGAATGTATTAGCGATTGCACTTTTAACAATCTCCTCTAATAATTACACCTAGATCAACTCACCAATTACTCTGTTTTAAGATTTCCGCCTTCCTAAAAAAGAAAAAGAAAAAAAAAAAAAAAGAAAGAAAAAAATTTCAATCCCTGGTGCTGAAAAAAAAAAAAAAAAGATTTCTGCCTTCTTTAATTTGTTTGTATGTACGGAATGTTTAATCAGTTCCAGGCAGTGTAGAAAACACTAGAGCATCCTAAATTAAAGGAAACAGGCAAAAGCCTTGACTTTAAGAAGCTAGAGAGACCAACGCTAAACAATAATGTAAGGAAGAATAAACTGAAAATCACCAGCGAATATGTGCTTTGAATGAATTAAAAATCGGGTGGTGAAGTGGAGAATGAGAGTGTATGATGAAATGATCTTAGATAAAAAGGCCACAGATAGATTCTCCGGAGGACACACTTTAGCTGCAATCTCATGAGGGGACTGAGGAAGCCCCGTAACTGCAGACACTAATGTCTGCGCAGAGGAGAGCAGAGATTACAACAGCCCAGAGCAGAAATGAGCCTGGAGAACTGGAGGCAGGAGAAGAGACCAGGATGCCGAGGATGCAGCGTCCACAGAAATCACGACAGACGACACAGGAAGGTCTCTCCAGAGTTGGCATCCTTAGCTAGGTTTGCGGTTTTATAAAAAATTTAAATAACTTTCTAACACAGTAGTTATTCATTCTGACATATGACCAGAAAAAGCAACAATAGGCAATACATTTTGATGACTATTTAAAAGTCTCAAATATTATCACCCGGCAACGGCAAGGTCCTGAGTTCAATTCACAGTAATGCAAAAAGAAAAAGAAAAAGAAAAAGATAAAGGACTATGTGTTCTGTACCTCTGTTCTCAGTTCTAACCACAACAATAAAACCTAGGGACTTGCATAATAATTAATAACATCGCTTGATGAAGAGGAGTGGAGGAACAAGAACTGAAGGCCATGTAAGATGAGATAGAGAAGATGAAGAGAAGGAGGGAAAGGAGGGAAAGGAGGAGGAGATTAGAGGAAGAGGGGGAAAGAGGAAAATTAGGAGGCTATGTTTTTTATCAACTGATTCAGGATGAAAGTCACCAAGACATTAGTCGTCATTTTAATCAAACTGTTTCCAACAAGTACAAAGACTCATCTAGCTATCTTCATTTGTTTATTTTCTGTTGTTTACATTTTTCCCAAATTTGATATATTGTTCACAAAAACAGTGTATCATGCTAAAGGAAAAAAGTAGAAAACAAAGCAAAAGGAACAGTAGAAAAGAGAAGGACCCATCTCTGACAAAACTAAACAAAAAAGGGGACATAAATGAAGGACCATTTTGTATCTGTACATACAAAATAGTTAGGATAGATATACAGCTACTTTCTCTTCATTCAATGAGAAGAAAGATTCGCACTAATAGTTTTTGGAATGGATATCATGTCAGCATCTTGTACTATGAATAACCACTACAAAGACAACAATATGCAATGTATTCCTTATTGTAACTGTCCTACTAATCAGTTTTGAAACTGTCTCATTGCTATTTGTTTCTCAATAAAGTTAATAAAAATTAAAAATTTTGAAATTAAAAAAAGAAAAAGGAAGGATAGCAATATAAAATAAAACCAAGGAAAGGCAGCAAGCTACTACTGAGAGTCTAGCTTCATCTTGTTTTCTGGCTACTGTCTATGGGGAATATATGGAACTCTACAAAGAAGGCATTTAAAGATGAATGGAAACATTACTCTGACTGCCCAAGAAACAGAACCATAAGGTGAACCTAATTACCATAGGCTAAAGCATCACAGTGCCAACAAGTCAGCTATAGATCCAGTTTAACATGGCAGGTTGACTAGAGACATTTATCTTTCCCTCACTGAACAACTTTAAGATGACAGTAAATAAATTTTACAGACAAAGTGGACAAATAATGGAAAATAAGCAGGAAATTTCAACAAATGTTATGGAGATTGAAGGAAGGTCAGGGAACTGACAATGAATTTAAAAAGCTTCAAAGAAAAATACCATGGAGAATAAACTAGATTAAAACACAGAATGCTCAGGATTCAGAGCCATCAAGCATATTAAGGATAAGTAGGTAACAGCCTGAGCCAGAAAAAATTATTAAAAGCCTACATAAAACTCATTATGGGAAAAAATTTAATTGTCAAAGGTCTAAACTATAGCTCAGTGCCAGACTGCTTGATTAGCATGACCAGGGTCCCGGTCTTGGGTTTGAGTACAGAAAAGGGGAAGAAGTAGAGAAAGGGAGAGAAAGAATGAAAGAAAGGAGGGAAGGAGGAAGAGAGAGAGGGAGAGAAGGAAGGGTAGGGGAGGAGGAAGACTGATTTGAACTACTCTCCTCCCTCCCAAGCCTAGAGCCTCTGCAGAGCATGAAGAAGAAGAGATGGGACTTGGAATTACAGAGGGAGTGACTGAGCGCAGCTCAGCGGCAAGACTTGCCCCTCCTTCCTGTTCTCCCTGCCTCATCCCTGGCCTCCAGGCGCATACCCTGATGAATGACCCACTGAAGAACAGAACATGTCCAGATTACAGGCCGAATACTAAGCCAAACAACCAAGAAGGGGGATGACAGATTGGCATATTTTACTCACTGAAGAAAAGCAGCTTTGTACTGCCCAGATGCCCACTTTGGACGACACCAGTCACGTGTTGAAGTTTGTTATCTGCTTAATTATGTTT
Organism: Octodon degus; assembly: GCF_000260255.1. NCBI lineage: Eukaryota > Metazoa > Chordata > Mammalia > Rodentia > Octodontidae > Octodon > Octodon degus. The sequence goes on along the minus strand of NW_004524585.1, from coordinate 26,930,617 downwards.
AAACATGTGCAGTGAGACATGGGATTACTAGAGCGGTGCAAATCTCCCACAGTAAGGAAGAAAACAAGAATAAGAACAGAACCAAGAGACAAAGACAATGCCAGAGATACAATTTCAGAGCTTTACATTTCATATCCTGAAATGTAACTATTTCTTGCCTAGAAAGAATAGTACTTTTCTGTAATAATAAGAGGATAAGTACAAGCTTCTGAAAAACGTTCATAGAATAAGTGAAATTTAAAAATGCATGTCTGAAAATCAAGGAAATTTTCAAGGAAGTGGAATAAGAATTCAAACACATAACAGGTCAGGAAAAACAGGAAATTTGTGGACCATTTTCAAACATTAAACACCCAACAATGGGACTTCTTTAGACAGAAAATCAACATAAATAGAAGACTTTTGGTACAGAGTCTCGCTATGCAGCTCAGATGTATGCTGTCCTCCTGTCTCAGTTTCCCCAGCACTGGGATTATAGGCGTGCACCACCATGTCCGGTTTCAGTGGCTGGCTCAGCATGGGGCCAGCATAACATGTGGTACCAGGGATCGAACCCAGGTCCTTGTGATTCCCAGGAAGACATTTAGACGGCTGAGCTATTTCCTCAACCTGAAGAGAAGGTATCTTATGCAAAACATAAGAGCGCAAGAGGAAAAAATTCTCAAAATTAAAGGGTATTAGAGTCCAGAAGGAAAGATTCACTGAGCATCATCACAAGGTACTGAAAAAATTCTCTAAAAGATATCACTGTGAAATGTTATGATGTCAAAGATGGAAAGGAAAGTTTAAGCACACACATACACACAAACAGAGAGAGAGAGAGAGAGAGAGAGAGAGAGAGAGAGAGAGAGAGAGAGAGAATGAGATCCCATTCAAAGGTTATGGATCACAGTGGTACTAAACTTGAACTCCAAAAACTAGAAATTAGAAGGCAATTACTATGAGTTGTCCCTTCTGGAAACTGTGCTGGAATTTAATCCCGTTCATAAGTTTTTTTTTTATTGTGTCTTCTTTTTTTTTTTACAAAATTTTATTGATAAACAGCAATGAGACAGTTTCAAATCAAATCGGAAGTACAGTTTCAACAAATAACACACTGCATATATTCTTCTTAATGGTTAATTGCTGTACAAGATGAGGACTTGAGATCCTATTTACAAACACCATTAGAACAAATCATTCTATTCATTAAAAGAATGAAAATATATAAATATCCTAACCACTTTGAATACACAGCTACAAAATGGACATTCATCTGTATACCCTATTTTTTCTAAGTTCCGTTATCGAATATTATAGGTGTGTAAACTCAGCAAAATATTCTAAAAGAGTCCAGTAGACAATAATAGCGTTGGGTATTCTGTTTAACTGGCAATGTCAGAAATTATTGACTTGAGACCCCACAGCTCAACATAACAGCATGGCTTTACTTCCTATATTTCGTCTTCATACTTTTCTACTGGATGGTTAAGACCAAGGTAAAGCAGGACCTGTG
>NW_004524585.1:26918057-26920362 GCF_000260255.1 Octodon degus | reverse complement strand
TGACCTTGGAAGGCTAGGGCCAAAATGTTGGCTTTCCTTGCAGCCCTCCTTTTTCTCTAATTTTGGTCTGCAAACTTAGGTTGTTACCCATCCAGAAGACAAGCTTATTGTTGTTACGATACAACTTAGGCTGTTAAGTTTAATCTCACTATGTGTCTGCATATCAAATATTTTAGGCATAATATGGAATAGGTATTTTTCATCAAGTATTGATATGTTGAACTTTAATTCCCTACAGAATATGATAAAAAAAATTTAAAATTAGAATAAATTTTAAAACTAGACATAAAGAATTATATACTTCTTATGTTTATACATAGGTCCAAAAATCTCACCATATACAACCTTGAAACAGGACAGTCCCACAATATTCCTTTTCCGGGCTCTTGTTTTCATTTACCACCCCCTTCTTTTTGAACAACCATCTACCCAAGACACAGCATAGCAGTAAAAGGCATGTCATTACAAGCAGCCCATTTCAGAAAAACAGAATGACAGGCACTCCAAACATGAAACTATTATTACAGATTACAATCTGCAGTGCAGTTGCATAGTTCACAGGTATGAGTATATATAGTTACTCAAGGTGAGAATCTTTCCAATTAACTGTTAGATTCAAAAATCTTCTGAAGAATCTCAGAATCATTGCCTTGTCCATCTTCTACATATAACTGTATGGCTTGACTTTGTCATGTTTCCTAGCTCTACTCCTTTCCCACTCTTGATTATTTAGTCCTCAAGATCCTGCTTCCCTTTTACTTGTATTATACCTTTCTATTTGTATTTCTACTTTTGAGTTCTTATACTAGAGAAACAATACGATATTTACACATGTGTGACTGGTTTATTTCACTTATGAGTATATGTTCAAGTGGCATCCACTTTAATATAAAGGCTTGCAGTTTATCATTCTTAATAGCTGAATAATACTCCATTATGTAAAAATACCACATCTTTTTCATTCCTCAGGTGATGGGCATCTTGGTTGTTTCCAAGATTTGGCTATCTAAAATTGTGCTGCTATAAACATAGACACACACATATCACTATGATACAATGTTTTCAGATCCTCTGGGAAAATTCCGAGTAGAGGAATAGCTAGTTTAAATGGGATTTCCAGTCCTAGTTTTCTAAGGAGTCTTCACACTGATTTCCATAACGGTTGCACCAGTCTGCATTCCCACCAGCAGTGGAGAAGGGTTCTGTTTTCCCCACAGCTTCTCCAACATTTGTTGTTGGGTGATTTCTTTATGATACCCATTCTATGAGACGATATCTCAATGTGGTTTTAATTTGCATTTCGTGAATGGCTAGTGATGTGGAACATTTCTTCAAGTATTTATTCGATTCTTTAATTTCTTCCTCTGAGAACCGTGTGTTCATCTCGGATGCCCATTTCTGGATTGGGTCTTTAAATTTTGGGGCCCTAGTGTTTTTAAATTCTTTATAAATTCTAGAGAGCAGACCCTTGTCTGAGTACTTATTTGTCATGATTGTCAAATTTGTAGGTTGCCTTTTCACTTTGTTGGTAATTTCTTTTGACGTGAAAAAAACTCTCAGTAAGAGCAGGTCCCAGTTGTTAATTCTTTCAACAGTTTCCGTGCGATTTGATTTCTGTCCATGAACTCTTTGCCTACCCCTATGTCTTCAAGAGTTCCTCCCACTTTCTCTTCCAGGAGATTTAGTGTCTCTGCTTTAATGTTTAGATCTTTAATCCATTTTGACTTTAGTTTAGAGCAAGGGGATAGACCTGGATCAAGTCTGAGTTTTCAGCATGTAGAGAGCCAGTTTTTCCATCACCTTTTGTTGAAGAGGCTATTTTTCTTCCAGTGAGTATGTTTGGCCCTTTTGCCAAAGATAAGGTGGCTGAGTGTGTTCGTAGGGGCTTCAGCATTTTACAATCTATTCCATTGATCCTCAGGTCTATTTTGATGCCAGTAAAATGCTGATTTTATCACAGTAGCCTTGTAGTATAATTTCAAGTCAGGAATTGTAATGCCTCCTGCCTTATCTTTATTGCCCAGAATTGCCTTTACTATTCTAGGTCTTTTCTGGTTCCAGATTAATTTTAGGAATGATTTGTCTATATCTGTGAGATATTTTGGTGGTAGTCTGATAGGGATTGCATTAATCTGTACAGAAATTTTGGGAGTATGGCCATCTTTACAAAGAGCATGGAATATATTTCCACTTTCTGAAATCCTCTACGATCTCTTTTTTCAGAGTACTGTAATTTTCCTTGAAAAGATCTTTGACTTCTTTAGTTAGATGAATTCCAAGGTATTTCATTTTCCTTGGTGCTATT
>NW_004524585.1:26887189-26915288 GCF_000260255.1 Octodon degus | reverse complement strand
GATCTATTTCTTTCCTGTATTGCTCATTCAAGGAATCTGTCATTTTTCTAATCTCCTCTAATTTTTGTCCATGTCTTCTTTAGAAGCAGTTATGAATTCTTTTACTGCAGTGTCTTTTTCAGATTAGGTTTCCTCCCTATGTTTCTGTTGTTGCTTCTTTACTACAGATGCTATGAGTAGTGAGAATTCATTTTTTATTTCAGAAAAATATTCCACTCTGATATCCTCGATAACTTTCTGCTGTTGCTTATTTATTATCAATGCTATTAATTCATGCATTTGAGCCGAGCTAGTGTCCTCTGCACTTGTTTTGTTTGGTCATTGGGTTTCCTCCATATGTTTCTGCATTTGATTCTTTACTGCAGATGTTATTAATTCAGGGATCTCTTTTTTTATTTCCAATCTCAGTTCCCCTATACCTTTCTGCACCTGTTTCTTTATTTCAGAAGCCTTTGATTCATTGCTTTCAGCTGTGTGATTCACAATTTGTTCTGTGTTAGTGTCCTCTGCACTTGTTATGGGTGGTCTTGGGTTCTGAGGTTGCATTTTGTTCCTTCTTGTCATTTTGTTTAGCACTGTCTTCTGACCTTTGTTATAGATCTTCATTGCAGTTATAACCTTAGCATGTACTGAAGTTCAGGTGCACATCTATAAACTTTGGATTTATCCAGCTGTGCCTGGCTTGGGTCTGGCTGCTTGCTCAGCTCCTTCCTGTTGCTGCCCTTGGGGGTGAACCTGTTGTGCCCCTCTGGCAAGATTTTCTGTTCCTGGACTAGCTGTGTGGTTCTATCCTCTACACTCTTTGCAGGGATTGCAGCTGCAGGGTTTCACCCCAGGCCTGTATGCCAGGCTTAAGCTGAGCCTGGAGGGGACAAGGTGGTGTAGGGGGGATAGGCAGCTCTCCCACACACTTACTGGGCCTGGGCTAGGACTGGGTCTGGGGGTTCCCAGAACGCTCCAGAAATTCCTACACAGCGGGCTATGTGGGGGAGGTGCCGTGGAGAGTTCAGGGTTGTCCCAAGGGTGTGGAAGAGGGTCTCACCCATGCTCCCCCTGGGCTGGGACCAGTAGTAGGTCCCGCTGGTGCAGAGTAGCAGGAAGCTGTCCCACACACTCACTGGGCCTGGGCTAGAACTGGGTCTGAGGGTTCTCGGGATGTGGCAGAAATTCCTGCATGGAGGGTGGGGTGGGGGAGGTGCTGCAGTGTGGTGGGGGTCATCCCAAGCGGGTGGGAGATGGTCTCACCCATGCTGTGCCTGGGCTGGGACCAGTAGTAGGTCTCGCCAGAGCAGGGTAGCCGGAATGTCTGCCACACACTCACCGGGCCTAGGCTAGGACTGGCAGCATAAACGTTGTTAAAAGAAAATTTCATTCAATAGGTGAAATGTTTAGCATCTATTTTTATTATATGGCAGTTACTATGCATGACATGGATATTCCAGCATAAATAGTACCCTGTTTCTTTTCTCAAGAATGCTATCTTTTGCAATGCAAATAATTAAGTCACCAGTTACTGCATCAACCTTGATTGTAGTGGGATGGTTCTTGATCTGAATCTTAAAATCTGGGGTGAATTTAGAGAGATGATGAGGATTTTAGGTATTTTGCATGGAGCAGGCTAACCTATGTGGAGGTATATCAGAACTGAATATGGCAATGTGTTCTGGTAGCACAGACTAGGGCAGTTCCTGTGGATGGATGGCAGAACTCAGAATGTCGGTGTGTTCAGGCAGCAGCGATGATATCCAAAGTAAATGAGGCAGTAGAGTATGAGTTCTCACCCTCCGTGTCCTTAGCATGATACGGGCATGCAAAGTCATCCTAGGAATGTTGAAGCACTCTGAAAAGAGCGACTGTAAGTAGTGTTGACAATGGACTCGAGTCTGGTTAAACTAAAGGCAAAGAAACAAAATTATAGAACCAGCAAAATAGCTTAGGTGCTAAATAATTACCCATTACATTTATGTGCGTCATCATTATGATGTAGACTGGTCTTCACACATTGAAGCCACACGTTTGGGAAATCAATTGATATTAATTAGTCAAAAGTTTTAAAGGTTAGTCACCTTAAGCCTATAGCCAAATCACTGCAGACAATAATTGCAAGGGGAAAAAAAAAATATGTACATCTCTAAATCTCTGTGAAAAGAAAAACAACTGTCTTTTGGATTAAAAATACCCATCTGGATCATTTCAAGCTTGCCAGGCCTCAAATATAGCACTAAAAATATCTAAAGTCTGAAATATATAAACAAGAAAATGTTAAAAGAGATTTCAAAACTTTAAAAAAGAATTCCTTTCTGTAAAGCAGGTTGGCATTTTTCACTCTGCACCTGCATTTTCTTACATTAAAATGTCATGTTACTTCCTAGAACGGATATTGCGAAGATCAACATGATCGCATTTTAAAGCTCTTTGAGTTCTTCCAAAAGTGCAACTCTGTGAGTATTACAGAGAGTATCACTCATTTCTTGCTGCAAGACCATTTGAATCTCAGACATGAGGCTCAGAGTAAGGCAGACTCAGCTTCATTTCTAAGGTCTTACTATTTATGTGAAATAGAGGAAAGAAATTTTTCTGCTGGGACTTGGAGTTGATAATGCTTAAATTGTTTAGAAGAAGAGAGGAGGGGAAAGCAAAAGGTTTAAAATGCACCATATACATATACCAATATCCACAATGAATGTAAATATTATCTGTCATATATAGGAACTAAAAATGATACTAAAATTATGAGAGAAATGAAATCTAGAGATGGAGGGAGATGGATGGAGATGGGAATAGTAATCAAGATATGTTCTATACATATTCCTACTTCCTAACAGGAATGTACATGTTCATGTGTAGCAAACATGTACTAATGAAATATAGTTAAATAAATAAAGGAGACCCATTAATTTAAAAATATGTTCAATGGCTATATCCATGTTATTTCTAGGTTTGCGGACAGACATTTCTAAGCACAGAAACAGATATTTACCCAAGTCAGGATAAAGGGGAATTTGTTCACTGACTTTTAAGGTTGAGGTTAGTAAAAAAAGTACTATTGAAGTAAAAACAAACTGTATATTTTGTAAATATAGGCAGATTTATTCATTTTAATCATTTCTAGTTAGGAAACTGTATACATTCTTTGATGCTAGGCATTGTGAGAAATTATAAAAATCAATAAATTCTACAAAATGATCAGCACCTTGTGCTTCTTTTTAGATACTTAAATTTCAACCTAATTGAAAATATTACAGACAAAAGTTGTTTGATCTGTGCCAACTTCTGCTATAAGCAAAGATTTGATCTTTTTCACCTCTATTTATTCATTCAAAGAACATGTATTGTTTACAAACCCATATGAATCCTGTTGAAAAGCAGTTAATATGACTGGTATCATAAAACTTTTGTTCATGCAAATGTTCACTAAGACCCAAACACTTGAGGTAAATATAATAAATTCTGCTTCATATCCTTAAACATTTCAATAAGAAAGTGAGGCATATAAATATATTAGTCATCTTATATGCAAGGTACAATAGTTATTACAATGTGTGAACAACACAATGTCACTAAAACACCACAGCAGACGTGATCAAACCCTGCTGCATGCTAGAATCATCTTTTAAAGCCAAAACACACAGACCCCTGTTCCACATCTCCACCCGCCCAGAATTCTGATTGAATTGGTCTACAATGGGCAGCTACATTGATTCTAATTTGCAGCCAGGGTTGAGATTTCACCACTCCTATGCTTAGTAGTTTGCTTAAAAGACTGAGGAAGAGATAGGCAAAATATTATGCTGGAACCAAGAAAATTTATACAGGGCAAGGGAAACACTTCAGCATAACTATCTTTGAAATTGAATGTAGTATGGGGAATACATTGTACAACTCAGAAGATAGAAGAGTTGTGCATAATATTTCTCCCATGCAGGAGCCTCAACCTGGGACCACATACAATGGCAAAGTGTGTGAATATTTATCCTTGGACTCTCCAACTCCAAATTCTTCTAATTATTCAAATATCATGCTAATTAAAGCCTCTGAGAAAAACTTCCATGTGTTATATTTGAAATAAAACATTAGCAATAGAAACTGTCAAGTCCAAAGAAACCACATTTTAAAACAAAATTAAAATCCCAGAGATCACTGAGATCAGGGTATGTGCTCGTGCCCTGGACAGACCTTCCTAGAGACTGTAGTTTTGTAGACACGGTGCTGTGTCAGCAGTACCGGGAACTACGGTTCTGGAAGTTGGGGGTCTTGCTCAGGTTTTTTTAAATAATAAGACACAAAAAGGAAATCAAAAGAATTTCTCAAGAAAGCAAACTTCTGGCTGTTTGTGAGTGCAAGGTTTACTATGTCCCTCAGCTACCATGAGAATACAAATCAGATAAAAGGTGACTCTTTATTGAGCCAAGCAGAGAATGGGAGGCTTAATATAAGTAAAACCTAAAGCAGTCTACTGAAATTCTCAGTCATGAACTATTCAGAAGTCTGAGACTAAAGTTTATAGTTTGGTATAAGTATTTATCTGGTAGCATCCCACTTCCATGTGATAGGCTAAAGTAGGCCTAACAACTTGGGTATGGCACAATTGCAGAAAAATAATCATAGAAATAAATAAGTGAGTTTCTTCATCAAAAGGTGTAGCTTATAGCCACAAAATTAACTCCCTTCACCACTCCTTTCTTGGGATTTTTGTCTTCTATTAAATATATGATTCTGTTTAAATCTCCATTATTAGTATATGTAAGTATTTATTTGGAATATACCTGCAAACTGTAGGCTTAGAATTGTCATTATAACACACAACATATTTTCCCAGTGTAAACTGTCTGTGTACCTATTGCCTAAAGATAAAGTATTTGCATACTTATGAGTTATGAGAACACAATATTGGATTACATAAACATATAGAGAGAAATTTAAGGTATTGTTCTTATGAAACTTTAGTGAGGAAACTGTCTAATGCTGCTATAAAAAGACACGTAGACCAGTAGAAACATGAGAGAGCTTTGTGATAAATCAATGCTTTTACAGTCATCTGGCAATCAACAACCATGCTAAGAAAACACAACAGGAGAAGAGTCTCTTCTATAAGAGTGGTAGTAAAACTGGATATTCACCTGAAATCAAATCCTTAACACTCAGCATATGCAAAATCAATCTTGAGTAGATTAAAAACTTAAATGTAAGACCAGGAATTATGAAACTTTTTCATATGTAGTCTCAAAAACTTAGGCAATCCAATTAAAAATAGATGAGTGGGTTTCATGGATAAAAGCATTCTGCACAATAAAGGAAATAATCAACAGAGTGAAGAGACAACTTGTGGAATAGAGGATATTCCAGAGATACTCTGTAGAAACTATAACCTAAGATATTCTATGTATACTATAATCTAAGAAGGAATTAATATCCAAGACAAAAGAGAAACTAAAAAAAACCTTCCATAACAAGAAAAAAAATTATTCCATTTTCAGAGGACTTGAGAAGCTGTCTTTTCAATGGAGATATAAAATGATAACTGAGCATATGACCAATACTCAGGAGCAATCATTAGAGCAATGCTATTCGAGCTCTGGTGAAATATCACCTCTCAGAACATCTCCTAATAAAATATGAAAGTAACTCTTAGCAAACAGGTAGAAGAAAAGAAACACCCCCACATTGTTGATCACAAGGGAAGTCACTGTGGTCGCTGTACAAAACAGATGTTCCTACAAAAGAAGTTAAAAATAGAATGGTCTGATAATTGTACAACTGGATACATACACAAAGGAAAAGAAATCAGTATGTCAAAGTGGTACCTGCACTCGTGTGTTCACTGCAATATTGTTCACAAGAGCCAAGCTATAGAATCAATCCAATGTCTAAGAATGAACGAATTGGTATGGAAAGTGTGGCAAGTATACCGTATGGAATATTATTCAGTCATGAAAATGAAGTCCTGTCATTTGGAATAACAGAGATGGTCCTGAAGGATGCTATGTTAAGTGAAATAAGCCTAGAACAAAAAATAATTTCCATATGATATCATTCATATGTGGGATCTAAAGAAGTTGATCTTATAGCCATGGAAGCGAAAGTTGTTGTCACCAGAAACTAAGGTAGTTGACATAAAGAATTGAATAGATGTTAGTCAAAGCATACAAAATAACTAGCAAGAACAAATTGGGCTCAGCAGTCTAATTGCCTGCTTAGGCAAGCACAGGGACTGGGGTTTGATCCCTGAATCTGGCCCCGCCCCCGGGCATGCTGAGCTGGCTATGGAGACCAAGCGTGGTAGCACACCTGTAATCCCAGCATTGGAGAGGCTGAAAAGATGAGGATCACTACGAGCCTGGGCAGCATAGGAAGACCCTGTACAAAATACATAAAAAATAAATAAATAAAATTTAGAAAGAAAGAATCTATTGTACAGTAAGGTGATGAGAGTAACAATTCATCACATTGTACAGCAATGCTGAAAGTACGTACTAAATGTGCTCACCACTAAGGTAATAATATGTTACTTAGCTGAATTCAAGCATTCTATAATACATTAATGTTCCACAGCAGCATGTTCTACATGCTAAAGGCATACAAATTCATGTCTTTTTAAAATAAACATTTAATAAACAAAAATGTAATATGTATTTTTACAGATAGCATAAATGAATAGTCATTTATAATTTTCATTCATCAGAGAAATCATACACAAGAGATCTTTTTCCCTTTTGAGTGGGAAAAATAGCAAGCTAGATAACTATACACGTATAGTTTGCTGCATGAAGTGTTGGCCCTCATATTTCATACTCTGTTCCCATAAACTGCCATTTCATAGTCACTCCCATAATCCATACGCATTACTCAGGCAATATTAACACAAAAGATACCAGGAAGTGGCACAATGACTGACCAAACAGAATCACAGACACGCCCAAGCACCTCAGAGGCTCTGTGTGAGTTCTGTCAGATGAGCTTAAAGTGTGGTCACTGCATGCAGCAGAAGTGTCAGCTCTTTCAAGATGCTCTGCAGGTAAGAGTAATGAGAAGACAATGGGAAGAAAGGATTTCTTGCCAGGCTGTGTGTAAGTTATGGACAACATGTGGCAGCTGCGAAGTAAGACCATCAGTTCTTCTCCAACACACACATGGCAAGGACCCTTGGTCACTTTAGACATTTTCTTTTCACTCTTCTACAGAGACAGAAATTACCACCAAGAGTGACATCTTCTGAAACAAAATGCAGAAATCAATATTTCTCTGAGAAGCACAGAGTCAATAGGATGGCCCAGCCCTTTTCCAAAGATGGAAAATTGTAGGCTCAAGCTGCTGCTGAAATCCATTTTGTCTAAGTTTCACAAAGAACTTGATGGCCTTGTTTCCCTGACAACTCCCTTGAATGTGGCTGGTCTGCATCCTTCGTCCTCTGGTCTGCATCCAAGCAACTGCACAATTCCTCCAGCTCATTTTCACATCCAGTGGGCAGTCACAGAAAGGCTGGACAGATGCTCCTCAATCATACATGTGGCTCTGCTAAAGACTGTTGAAATAAAACAAGCGATGACTTCTTACACTGCCTACATCCTCACACCTGCAGTGACAGAAAATGCATATCTCACACTTTATAAAATAGAAGGGTCAAGATATTTCGTGTGTATAGGAAATTTTTGTTCTTTTTAAATATTGGTCTAGAATATTGTCATGGAAAAATATGTAATATGTGTATATAAATGTGTAAGAAATGGACCGGAAATTAAGTACATCAAGCTCCTGATGGAAGTTGCCTGTGACAAGGGTGAGTAACAGAATGGTTGGAGTTGTTATGGGAGTCTGTGGCTACATTTGTAATAGTGACTGCCTCTAAAACATGATGAGGTAAATGACTAAGTGGTGTGTTTTGGGTATCATGTGTTATGATGGGCATTTCCTTTTTTATCTTTTATGTATTTTAAAATCTTAAAAATCAAGAAAATAAAACAATCAGCTAATCCCATGGCCCATTGTGCTATCCTCATTTAAAGGAAATAATTTCATAGAACACCCACCCTTGTTGTCCGATTGGCAATTTGCATCAAAGAAATTTTCACTGGGCATTAATCAAGTCAAGATTGCAATTTTAATGGTCCTTGTCCCACCCTGTCTTTAAATAAATACATTAATATTCAAGTCCATGTGTAAGTGCCCATATATCTGATTAACTAAAAGTAAGAAAAGCCTTAATATATGCAAAACACCATTCATGTGTTCTAAAGGGCAAATGAAGAAGCCATAATAAATATATTATGATTTATATGTGTCTGTCTTTTATGGAAATGAAGAAAAATTCCCTCAAGAATAGCCCAGATAGTTCACTATTTTGTATTTTGGTCATTTAAAGGCATTAGGGAAAGCACTGTACCTGGCAAACATCAGTAAGGATAAAAATAACCATATTCATTGAAAATGTCATAAATAACATTTCTACAATGTACATGCATCACACATAGGAGCTATATAAGTGTATAGAGGTTCTTTGAGTACTGTATTGTTTATAAGAACTTTCAAAGATTGTGAAGTTATTGATGACTGTTTACCTTTGGCCCATGAATCATTTCCTGAATATATTTTACAATTGTGATTCAGCTGGCCTTTTTCACTTAATTATTTATATTTTTTGGTTCTCTTTTTAACAAAACCACATTTCTGTTTTGAGATTACCCACAGGTTTGCCCGATCTGCTGAACTCCATCAGACACATCTGTTGGTCCCCCAAACATGATGACAGCGACAATAGTAGGCTTGTAGAATAAAAGCTGGAGAAGGAATCTTTTCAAAACACAGCAGGGAAAATAAGCCAAAATGAGATAACCAGCAGATGCTCCAGAATATGGAAGTCATCTGTAAGCGTTTAGGGGAATGGAGAACGCTGAAACAGTTTTCCATTTGCCAGATGCCTGAAATAGAGACAGATGAGCAATTCCTCTGAACTTCAACAACAGCGCCAGCTGAAAAAGCAGACCCTCCTGCCAAGGGTCACTTGTTGAAACTGTTGACTGTAAGTTAGAGTTCTCCTTTTGGACTTCTGGTACCCGAATAACACAATCCAAATGCTCAGACATACACTTTACTCTGGGTACAATGACAATAATCCTTGGTTGCAAAAGGTCATTGGGTGGGCACGAATTATTCATGTTTTGAACAAAGGCACCTTTTTAAAAAGTGGACAGGTACACAGTGTTTACTACCATTTTTGAAGAGTAAGAAATGTTCTTGAGTAAAATAATGCATATTTCAACTGCACTAGTAAATAGTGGTAAGGATATTTAGTTCTGGAAATAGTCATGAAAAAGCTCTTTTGTATTTCTTTCAACCCCAACATAGTTGCATTTCATGATGTCTTCTAATGTATTTGGTAGACAGGAATGTCTTTAAATGAGCTTCACTATCTGGAATCTTTTTCTTCACATTATCTAGACCATGAGTCTGTGTTTTGCACTCATTTCCCAGGTGTCTATAGCACTGAAGAATACCTGTGGGGAGTCAGAACAGCCTGTGCAGGTGGCGGGGGCAGCACAGTTTGCCAGCACATAAACGTCAGTTTGCTTTCTGGAGCTAAGTAGTGAGAAATCGGAGCTAAGTAGTGAGAAATCCTACTGGTATAGAAAGAGGTCTCTACATTTTCTGGTTTCTTCCATTTCTTTGTGCATGTACCAATCAACCCAGAACATCTCTATTCTTTGTCACAGTGTTAAACTCCATCACTCATGTATCCTAACTTTTCTATGCCTGCAAAAGGCTGGAGATCACCCGTGGGGTCAGAATATACTCAAGACCACAGAGTTTCATAGGTCAGCCCAAGACCTGCGGCATTAGCCTCAGCACATGGGACCTCATTAGAAATGCACACTGAATCACTTCTTGGCCTTTTGGCTAAGATCAAGTGTAGAAATGCAGGTTCTATAAACCTGGTCTTGTGAATGAGCTACTCTGCATCTGGGGTCCATTAATCTGTGTTATTAAATCTCTTCAGATGAGTCTATTGCACACTAAATATCAAGAAACACTAGCCCAGAGTACAATTCCTAAATGTCTCCTAGGCAGTCCACAAAGGCCCACCCTCAGACACTTATGTCACTTTTCTGCAAAGAATTACCCAGCTGTGTGGGCCTGAACATTTTTAGATGGACCTTTAGTATCTACATGGTAGCTACAAGATATAAAATAATTCATCTAAATTAAACCCACTGTTAGTTCTTAGGATATGCATTGGTGAATTAATTACATTAGGAATTTATCATGGGCCAACAAAACAAATCAGCAAAGCTGCCTAATGCTTCAAAAAATGACTTCTTAGATTTTCATACAAAGAGACATTTAAGAGCAGGCCAGATAGCTCAGTGCCTGAGGATTAAAGCACCTGCTTAGGCAGATTCAGGGACAGGGGCTCCATCCCCAGCATGCTGTGCCAGCCCCACTCCCGGGGCATGTTTAGATAGCCCTGAGACTGGGTGTGGTGGCATGCACCTTTAATCCCAGCACTTGGGAGGCTGAAAACAGGAGGATCACTATGAGTCTGATCTGTGTAGTGAGAACCTATAGATCCTGTGCTGACTAAAAAAAAAAAGGAAAGAGACATTTAAAAGCCAGGCAGAGTAACACTGCCCACTGTGAAGAGGGCAAGCACTTTGGTTGGTTGATAACTGTATTACATCTGTTAGTGGTACTGTCATTTTTAGTGGATAAAAACAACTGAATCGTCATCGCCATTAATTAGTTTTAGAAATGCTATTAGACTGAAAGAGACTTTAAGAAGTTTTTTGGTTACATCCAAAATGAAGAGACTTGTTAATGGAACTAAGGAGCTGCAACCTAATTTTTACGACACTCAATCTGCGTGATGATGACATTATAAACATACCAAAAATATTGACAGATATTTTTGAGTTGATGAAGCTTATGCATCATCTCAAAGTTAATGTGCTGAACTTACATTAAGAAAACAGCTTACTAGGTATGAGATACGATAGAAGAATACAGTGAATATTTGCATTTTGAAAATTAGTGCTGCAAAAAGACACTGTCATTTCTCTTGATATACTACTCCCTTGCTTAAAGCACACTTAGTGCTGTCATTCTTGCCTCTTCCTGAAGTAGTTCTAGGAGTCCTTTTGCGTGAGTCTCTTCAGTTGTGCTACCAAGGATGCCTTTATGCAGTCAAACTATTTATTTACCTTTCTTGATCATTTTTATTAGCACCTAGTTTCAGTCCATAATGATCACATTCACCAGGGCAAATCTGTGCATGCGCATAACATATCTGAATTATGGGTGTTTTGTCTCCTTTCTCTCCTCTCCCTCCAGCTTTTCTTCCTCTTCCCATTTGTAAAAGCTCTACTTCCACTATATTTGTTCAACTCTTATTTTTCCTTAAAATCTCTTTGCCCTTCCCTCCTTGCACCCTCTCCTCATCTCTGGTTCCCCTTCCCATTTGAAAAAAAAAAAAACCCTCTACTTTCTCATACCTAATTTGTATCTTGCTCACTAATGGTACTTCCAGTTCCTTGCACAGGAAAAACAACACAATATTTCAACTATATGAAGAAGTCTGTCACTGCCAGGTCCAATTCAGGAGGCAGAGGAGGACACCATGAGGTCATGCTCTTGTGAGCCTGCTGTGTAGTGAGATGGCCCTGGTCTCCATACTTGTGACCATAGCTCATAAAGACATCCACAGAAGAGGTCTTCCAAAACTGCTGCAGAAAGTGACAGGCCTAAACGTGCTAGAATCGAGAGGGGATCTTTTGAGAGGGAGTAGTGACAACAGATCTTTTACTACAATATATTTTTAATTTAAATATTCCTTTCATATTATGATCACATTGAGTGCGTTTTTGTTGTACTTCTCAAGGGTATTCTTGGCAAGATTCTTTCAAAATATCACCTCGATGTCACAGTCTTCTCCAGCTCCTCTCCACACTCTTCTATCTTCCAGGACAAGCCCACTGGGGTCCTCTGTTAACTCTGCTTCACAGAAGCAAGATGAGAGCAAAGACTGCCCTGGTGAAAATGCAGTCCCCTGAGAAAAAGAAGTGCTCAGTTATCAAAGTAACCAGGAGTATATTTTCTAGGAAAAATCAAATAAAGATTTATTCTTTTTTCAGGAGGACCATGAAATACCATATGAAATGTATTGTAAAATGAGAAATTTTTTGACAATATTTTTATGAGTGGTGTGTCCAAGATACTAGCTGAGTTTTAGAGCTGGTCATCTAAAAGTGAGATCAGCCAGTGTCACAGCTTGGAACCATAGGCTTCAGCTGCTTCTCACAAGAACAAATGTGCATTCTGAGCAGGAGCCACACACACGGCCAAAAGACTTCCAACCTTCCAGGATGATCAGAATGTAAACAGTGCTCCAATGTGAAATGATGCTCTTAATTAACAAACATACACTTCAGTGCCTGCTATGTGCAGATATCCCATAGGCCTTGAAAAAGCATATGTGATATAAGAAGTTAGCAGTCTTGAAAATAATTTTCAACTCAACTAAGAACAAAGGAATGGGCATGAAACAGCACAACAGGATGACCAAGGCCTGGCTCCATGTGCTTCAAGTCGGGGATTAAGCGGCACTACTTTCTATCCAGCTCCTCTATGCAATCCCTTCAATGTTTGAAAAATACAAGAAGGACAGATTATCCCAGAGCTAATCGCAGGAAGTGTGCTGTTAACAACCTGCTCTCTGTAGGTCTGGGAGATATTCATTCAGTATAAATAAATGCAATGGGCATTGAAAGCATAGCAACTGTCTCAGGTTTCAACTATTTTTGACAATGGATTCAACATCCTACTCTTGTCTCAGAAGTGCAAAACTTACTGCAAATATAGTGACTTGTCATGCAATGGTTAATCTGAGTAATCACAGCTGAACTCACCAAGATCAATCCATGACTTTCCTCCTCTAGCAGTAAATCAGAGAGTTGGCGAAATTAAACTTTCAAAATGAAAAGTAAATAAATTTAGCATGCTTATTTGGTTATTTTTTTTGTTGTGTTTTTTTTTTCTTTTTACCTCCCTAAGTAGACCAAAAATGCAGGCCATGTACGTATGTATCACTTGTGTGCACACACTTGTACATGTATCATATTTGGTTGCATTTTGGCAATGAAATTCCTTTTGTGAATTGAATGGTCCTCACTGTGCTATCGCATCCCCTAACAATTTGCTGCGGGATTTCCAGAACACAACATGATGTTCTGAACTTAGAGCTATGTGAACAAATTCGCACCCAAGGCAAAACCACTGGCGTGCCTGGCTTGCTTCCCATTGCACTTTCCATGGTGTTTTGCAGGAATGAAGAGCAATTTGTGGTTGAGATGAAAATGACTTCTCCCAACTGCGATCAACCATTTTGACCTGGGAGAAAATGGTTTCAAGCCTGTTCCTTCCAGGCCCAGAAAGATTATTTCCCAAAATAATTTCTTCTCGAGAAGAAATCCTCTGTAAGTTTGGTCGCCTTTCAAGTGCAGCTTCACTTCTTCATCTTACCTCGCTCTCCTGCATGTGTAATTCACTGCAAAGGTGCCAGATTTGCCAAGGTGTCCCTGTATTTTGGGATCCCCGATTACATCAAAGTGCCCACAAGGCCAGGTGCTGCACCATCTCTCCATACAAAGCAAAACCCAAAGAATTAAAACTCAGGTAAAGGACGATAACCCTGATTGGTGCCAAAGCAGCTTATTTTTACAGGTTTGATTTTATTGACACAAAATAGAGCACTATCAAGGGAAATCCCACTTTTGTACTTCAAGTAAAATTGATTAACAAATATATACTTTAGGGCTGGCCAGATAGCTCAGTGGATTAAAGCACCTGCTTAGGCAGATGTACGGACTAGGGTTCGATCCCCAGCCTGCATGCTGGCCCCACCCCAGGGTTGCACTGACACCGAGATTGAGATTGGGTGTGGTGGAGGGCATCTGTAATCCCAGCACTTGGGAGGATGAAAACAGGAGGATCTCTATGAGTCTGATATGTGTAGTGAGACCTTGCAGATCCTGGTTCATTTTGCATTAGGTATTTTTAGAAAAAATATTATTTTTAAAAAACTAGAAGATAGCTGTAGATATACATACTCAAATCTTGCAGGTGATTGACTCAGTAATCTCAAGTATCATATAAGCAGCAACATCTGAAGAAAAATTAACAATAGATAAAATTTATTGGAATTTTTTAACATGTGAAAGTAAAAGTTTTAATATTTTTTGGCATGTGAAATTGAAGGATTCTATGAGTTTAGAGTACCATGAAAAATGATGAATTTAAATACGTAAAAATTCTGGGAACCAGACAGTGGGACCCTGTTGCAGGTCCACTTCGGAGGGACACAACCAGATGCAGCCACCAGCCAAGCAGCAAGTCAGCCAGCAGTCAGTCCACTTCAGTGAGGTGCAGCCAGAAGCAGCCCCTGAGCCCAGCAGCCAGACCTTAGCCAAGGACAGCCAGTCAAGAGTTTCATAGAACTCGACCAAGTGAGCTGAAGCATGCTGCTCAGCCCAACAAGACCAAGGCTGAGACTCAGAGCTAAGGTAAGGATCATCGCGGCATGGAGGTGGCAGGTGGTAACTTGGGTGAACTAGTCTGCCTGGAAGATTCCAGGTACATCAAGGGGAGGTGACCAGGCAGAAGTCAGGGCAACTAATGTAAAGATGAATTCCCAGTTTACGATCTGCTTTGTCATACAGCTATGTTGTTTGCTCCTATGGTATAAAATACAGACCCGTTAGTTAGAAAAGTTGGTCAAACTCTAAATTTCACTACCTGTTATTAGTGTTACTAATTGTACTACTACAAATGGGAAACCATATCTGTTTAACCACATGTTCTCCATTGATTAATAATATCAGCAGACCTTGGATAATAACATCACCAAGGTCCTATACTGAAGGACAGAGAACAGTGCCAAACAGAAAGCAATATCTCATTCTCAAACAATAGTGAAGACAAGATCTAGGACACACATCAATGAGTCTCTGACACACAAAAGGTACCTAAAGAACAGACCCCCTGTACAGAGGCTCTGATTGCAAGATATAGCTACCTACTATCAAATTTACATTAGAAAAGCATTACAGAAACAAAAATAAAGAGTATTCTCTGAAATAGAAACTGAAAAAAAGAGGAGAAAATGTAATATCAGGCCCTGAAACCAGCTACAATAAATCCAGGAGACATGAGCTTCGAAGAAATTAAAAGTCACAAACTTGAAATCTCTGAAATAGTAGCAACTGAAGTACAGAAACAACTGCAAAAGGCTATAGGGGAAATCAGAGCAGAAATAATCTCCCAGGTTAAAAAAAAATGATAACTATAATGAAAGAATTACTAAGTATTTCAAAAGAAGAAACTGTTAAAAAAAAATAGAGGACAATAGAAAAACAATGGAAACTTTGAGCAGAAAAGAAATAGAAATTCATAAAGAAAAGAAATAGAATTCATAAAGCAGACTAAAAATTGTGTACAGGAAATTTAAAACTCCATTAAAAGTTGGCAAAACCATTAGGATAAAAATGAAGATAGACTTTCAGACTTGAACACAGAGTTCTAGTTAGTGACCAGGAAAGAAAAAAATCTCTTGAAAACAACCAAGATCCAGGAAATAATAATCCAACAGCTACAAAACAATGCAAAGATGCACAATATAAGACTAATAGGGAGTAGAGTGTTGGTTTGCACGAGGTGAGAGTGAGATGGAGGACCCGTCCTCCTCCCAGGAGTCGGGTTTGCCCGCCACCTTGACTCCCGCAGAGGAGCCTTCACTAGCGCAGCTTGACAAAGAGCAGATTAGAAAGGCAGTGGAAGCTTTGTTGACACATTCTAAGTCCAGGAAGAACAAAAATGGATTACTTTTGAATAAGAATGAAAATTTATTTTTACTGGTGGTACTATGGAAACTTCCAAGAAAAGAACTAAGGGTCAGATTGTCCTTGCCTCATGGCATTCAGTCAGATCTGTCAGAAATCTGTTTATTTACCAAGGATGAACTCCAGTCAACTGAACAGACTGAACGCTTCTATAGAAAGCTTTTGAACAAGCATGGAATTAAAACAATTTCTCGGATTATCCCTTTCTGAACTTTAAGAACAGAATATAAAGCCTATGAATCCAAGCTCCAGCTCCTGAATAGTTTTGACTTCTTCCTTGCTGATGAAAGAATCAGGTGGCTTTTGCCCTCACATATAGGAAGACATTTCTATCAAAGAAAAAAGTTCCAGTACCTGTAAATCTCCTGGCCAAGAATTTATCAGCAGAGATCAACAACTCCCTAGGTGGGACTGTCTTAAACATCTCTAAAAGTGGTTCCTGCGGTGCTGTACGCATTGGTCACACTGGAACGCAGGCTCAAGACATCACTGAAAACATTGTTGCTGTGGCAGAAAGTCTGTCCAAAAAGTTACCCGAGAAGTGGGAAAGTGTGACACTCTTGTTTGTGAAAACTGGGAAGTCAGTTTCCCTTCCCATCTTTTCCTCATTTGTCTCTTACCGGAATGATGCCAACAAAATGGTCATCCACAAACTGAAGGAAAACGAGGCTAAGAAGAAAGAGAAAGAGCAAAAACTTCGTGAAAAACGGAAGTTGAAGAGGGAAAAGAAAAAGTTAAAGGAAAAAGCTAAGAAGGCTACATCAGCCCCAACTAAAGGTGACATGACACCTAAAACTAAAGGTGACATGCCATGTAAATCTAAATGTGCTTTTGTGAAGAGCCGTGGGTCTCAGAAAAAAAAGACCAGCAAAGTGAAAGCCCAAGTTAAAGTGACAAATGAATCTGATGAGGAAATTCCACAACTGGTACCAATAGGTGTGACTCCAGTGAAAGAAAGTGTTAAGGTGCAAAAACATGTCCCACAGAAAAAGTCTCCAAAAAAGAGTCCTGGTCCCAGCACACCACAGGGCAAGAAGAGAAAGGCCCTGCCACCTCCTGAGACCCCGGGTGCAGGCCCACAGAAGAAGCTGAAAATAGAACAGAAGAAGAAACAAAGGAAATCCTCACCAGAGAAGAAAGACCTGAGACAAACTCCAAAAAAGCCAGAGGCCAAGCTCTTCACTACTGCTAACAAATCTGCAAAGAAACCTCCCCGAACCCCTAAGCAGTTGCCAAAAGTACCCAAAGTGCCCCAGTCAACCTAAAATCAGTGACTCAACCAGAAGGAAATAGAGTTACTTGAAGGCTGGAAAATCCTTTGGTCCTGAGCTCAGTCCACTACACCATTCAGAATAAAAGTAAGGGGCTGGGGAGATGGCTCAGTAGAATAAGTGCTTGCCTGGCAAGCGCAAGGGCCTGAGTGGAGTCCTCAGTTCCACAAAAAAAATTAAAAATTAGGAAAAAAAGACTAATAGGCATCAATAAGAAAGAAGGAGCCAACACAAATGACATAAAAAGAATATGGGCAGAAATAGTAGCAGAAAACTTCCAAACATGAGGAAACAGTCTGACATTCAGGTAAGCAAAGCATATAGAACTCCAAATAATATTAACCCATATAAGTCAATACAACTTGAAGATATACTCATAAGGGAAATAAACCAGACCCACATGTGTAAATATCATGTACTCTCCCTGGTGTAAGAAATCAACAGAAGAAATAAAAATTGAAAGGTATAACACAATTAATGGAAAATGAGAACTTAAGAGTTAAACAATGAAGAGAGGGGAAGGAGAAAAGCTAGGAAATGTGGCAGGGGCAAAACCATACATTTATATACACAAGACGGTTAAGGTAATGGTCCTGAGAATTTCCATCAGGTTTTTTAAACTAGCAGTTAATTGGTAGGATTCTCACCCTGACTAACTATATATGCTGATACCTGTGAACTGAGCAACTGCAGCAAGGATAACAATGTTTAATACTAGGGCCATACTTGCAATGCCTGTCATTCTGGTCTTCTAAATGCTTACTGCTTCTAATGTCATATTAATTATTGTTATACTCTCTCTCACATACACACACATAAATGTTTGGTTTTTTTAAAAAAAAAAAAGTAGTAAAGGAAAAGAAAAAAAGTCATAGGACTGTACTGCTACAATGTTGTATATGGTTAGATTTCTAAATTTCTGTGTAAAAATATGCAATTGTCTATCTTTATTTTATTGTTTTTAAAATTGTTTTCACATTCTATATGGATTTAAAGTTTAATATGTCAACTATTGTTGGAAAATACCTGTTCCATGTTATGTCTAAGGCATTTGATATTCAGACAGATAATGATCTTAAGATCAAATGCCTATGTTATAGGGTAACAATATCATAAATCTTCTCTTAACAACTTAAGTTTCCAGACTAAACAATTAGAGAAAAAGAAGGTCTACAAGGAAAGCCAATACTTTGGCCCTAGCCCTTCAAGGTCAGTGAGGACTCAGGACATAAGAGAACCTGTACTGTAACTCAGTGGTGTCCCAAATTTTCTGTTCAAGGAGATAATGGGGCCACAGAGGAAAGACACTGAAGATGTATAATGTGCCTAAGGAGAGTCACCTAGAGAGAAAACATTCTCTCAGGCTTTCACAGAGAGAAAATTGGTCAAGCGATGGCCATGACTCATCTAGATGGCTGAAACTGACAAAACATCTACAAACTGCTGTACAGAGTTTCAAGGTAAATGCTGAGGAGATTTGACTGACATTGTCATATTCAAAAGTTACATTTTTTTGTCATGTAGGTCTTGCTTTATCTTGATCATAACCATCTAGCAGAAAAGTATAAACGCAAGATATAAGAAGTAAAACCATATTAATATGCTGAGCTGTAAAAGGATCAAGTCAACAACTTCTGACATTGCCAGTTCTGCAGATAACCCACTACTATTATGGACTACTGGACTATTTTGGATTATTTTGCTGAATTCACGCACCTACAATATTTGAATGACAATAGAACACCCATCTCTAACAAA
This sequence comes from Octodon degus, assembly GCF_000260255.1. NCBI lineage: Eukaryota > Metazoa > Chordata > Mammalia > Rodentia > Octodontidae > Octodon > Octodon degus. The sequence continues at coordinate 26,896,375 of NW_004524585.1, read as the reverse complement.
ACTAAACAAAAAGGAGGATATAAATGAAAGTCCATTTTGCAGTGCAAAAAAAGATAGATAGATAGATAGATAGATAGATAGATAGATAGATAGATAGATAGATAGATGATTGATAGATAGAGATATCTGTATGTACAAAATAGGATAGATACACAGCTACTTTTGCTTAGTTCAACAAGAAGAAAAATTTATACGAATAGTGTTTAGACAAGATAGCATGTCTGCATGTTGTACTCTGAATACTACAAAGACAACAATATACAATGTATTCACTGAAGGTAGCAATGTGTAGTACTAGGGCCATGCTTGGAAAGCCTGCCATTCTGGTCTTCTAAATACATACTGCTTCTAATGTCATATCAATTATTGCTATACTCTCTCTCAAGTAAATGTTTAAGAAAAACAGGCTAATAAATGAAAGCAAGAGACAAGAAAAAAATGTCATAGGACTGTCCTACTACAACACTGTATATGGTTAGATTTCTAAATTTCTGTGTAAACATACGTAATTATTTATTCCTATTTTTAATTTTTAATTTTTTCTTCACATTTTGTAGGGATTTAAAGTTTAACATATCAGTACTTGATGGAAAATAACTGCTCCATGTTATGTCTAAGATGTTTGATATTCAGACAGATATCTGAATTAAGGTTAAGTGAGGTTAAGCTCAATTGCCTATGTTATAGGGTAATAATATCATTAAGCTTCTCTTCTAGAGGGTTAGCAACTTAAATTTGAAGACCAAAAATTAGAGAAAAAGAAGGGCGAAAAGGATAGCCAACATTTTGGCTCTATCCATTCAAGGTCAGTGAGGACTCAGGACATAAGAGAACCTGTACTGCAACATCCTGTAACTCAGCAGTGTCCCAAATTTTCTGATCAAGGAGATTCTGAGGCCACAGAGGAAAGTGATAGACAAATGTACAATGAGCCTATGGAGAATTGCCTACAAAGAAAACATTCTCTCAGGCTTTCACAAAGAGCAAATTGGTCAAGCAATTGTCATGACTCATCTACATGGCTGACACTGACAAAGATCTAAAAACTTTGGTACAGGGTTTCAGGGTAAATGCTGAGGAGATTTGACTGACTTTGGCAGATACAAAAGTTACATCTCTTGTTATATAGGTCTTGCTTTATCTTGGTCTTAACCATCCAACAAAAAAGTATAAAAACAGGGTATAAAAAGTAAAGCCATATTAATATGCTGAACTGTAAAATGTTCAAGTCAACAACTTCTGACATTGACAATGCTACTTATAATCCACTAGTATTATGGACTAGTAGACTATATTGGAATATTTTGCTGAATTCACACACTTACAATATTTAAATGATAGTTAAATAAACATCTCTGACAAAACTAAACCGAAAAAGGGGGTATAAATGAAGGACCATTTTGTATATACAAAATGGTTAGGATAAATATACAGTTACTTTCTCTTAATTCAATGAGAAGAAATATTTGTACTAATAGTGTTTGGACAGGATATCATGTCTGCATCTTGTACTATGAATAACTACTATGAAGACAACAATATGCAATGTATTATTTTAACTGTCCTACTAACCTGTTTTAAAACTGTCTCATTGATATTTGTTTCTCAGTAAAATTAACTTTAAGAGTATGCAGTGTATTAATTATTATAACTGTCCTACTAACCTGTTTTGAAACTGTCTACTTTCTATTTTCTTTCTCAATGAAATTCATAAAAACAAACAAATAATATTAACCCAATTAAAACTATACCCAGACACGTAATAATCAAGATCCCAGAAATTCAGCACAAGAACAAAATACTAAAAGCTTCTAGAGAAAAGAAACTGATCATATTTAAAGTAAAACCCAGCAGAATAACAGCAGATTTCTTATCATAAACCATAAAATCAAGACAAGCATGAAACAAAGTGTTTCAAGTGCCACAAGAAAAAAAAATTCCAACACAGGCTGATATAGCTTGAAAAACTCCCTTTGAAGTTTGATGGATAAGTAAAACACTTCCATTACAAAGAATAACTAAAGCAATTCATAAGAACCAAACAAATCTTGCACAGACTTGTAAAAGATAGTCTAGAAAGGGATTAAAATGACTGGAATGACAACAAAAAAAGCCACCAAACAGGGCAAACAATTAAACACAGGAAAAATTTAGGGAACCAACAACAAGAAAATAACATGACAAACATAAATTACTACATGCCAGTTATAAGCACCAATGTAAATGGACTCAATTCAGCAATTAAAAGAAATAGACTGGCAGAATGGATAAAGAAATAAAATCCAACAATATACTGTATAGAAAAAACATTTAAACCATAAATAAACTCATAGACTGAAAGTCAAAGGAAAGAAAACAGTTCTACATGCTGCAGGACCTCAGAAAAAAGCAGGGGTAGCTATCCTGTTCTCAGAAAATCTGAATTTCAAACCAAGAATGATCAAATGAGATAAAGAAAAAGAGATCACTGCATACTGGAGAGGGAAAAAATATCAAGAGGAACAGATAACAGTCATAGGTATCTGTGCACCAAATATGTGAGCACCCAACTATATAAAACAAATTTCAATAGACAGGAAAAATCTAATAAGCAACATCACAATATTAACAGTGGAACTTAACATGCCTTTATCTCCAAAAGATAGGTCAAGCAGACAAAAAATTATCAAAGAGGTAGCAAAACTGAATGAAACCATTGAATTAATGGACTTAGTGGACATATATAGAGTGTTCTACCCAACAACATCTGAATACACATTCTTTTCAGCTTCCCATAGGATGGTCTTTAAAACAGACAAATACACTAATCCATAGATCATGCTTAAGTAAATGCAACAATACAGAATTATCCCATGCATATTACCTGACCACAGTGAAAAGAAATTGGAAATTAATGAGAAACACAAACACTCATAAACATATGGAAATTAAATAACACCCTCCTAAACAACAAATGGGTTAGAGGTAACTTTAAACAAGAAACTATACAATATCTATCTAAATTAAAACAGAATTTACTGGAATTTGTGGGATGGAATGAAATCAGTTTTCAGTGGGAAATTTATAATGGTGAACTCAGACACTAGGAAAACAGAATGAAAACAAATAAATACCCTAATGCTGTACTCCAAGCTTTTAGAAAAAGAAAATCAAGCCAAGCCCAAAGCCCAAAGATGATTATGAAAATTAGAGGAGAAATTAATGAAATTGAGACAAAGAAAGCAATGCAAAGAATTAATGAATCAAAGAGCTGGTTTTTTGAAAGATTAAATAAGATTAATAAACCCAGACTCAACCTCATCAAAAAGAGGGGGAAAAAACCCTCAAATCAAAGCCATAAGGAATAAAAAGGGAGAAATTACGACAGACCCTGTGAAAATTCAAAAGATCCTCAATAGCTATTTTGAAAATCTTCACTCTCGCAGAATCGAAGACACAGAACAAATAGACAGATTCCTAGATAAGTACAGATTGCCAAAACTGAATCGAAAAGATACAATAACTCTGAATAACCCAGTATCAGAAAATGAAATTGAAAATATAACCAAAAACTTACTGACAAAAAAGTCCAGGTCTTGATGGATTTACAGTTGAGTTCTACAAGAAATTTAGAGAAGATTTAATCCCAATACTCCTCAAACTCTTCAATAAAATTGCAAAAGATGCAATACTAGCAACATTACTACTGGAGGCAAGTGTTATGCTGATATCAAAACCAGAGGAAGATTCAAGCAAAAATTATAGGATAATCCCCATAATGAACATAGATAGAAAATACTCAATAAATTACTAGCAAGTAGAATACAGCAAATCATCAAGAAGATTATACCCTACAACCAGACAGGATTTGACCAAGGATGCAATGATGATTCAGCATACACAAGTCTATAAATGCAATACACTATATCAATAGAGCCAAAAACAAAAATGATTTGATCATATCAATTGATGCAGAAAAGACCTTTGACAAAGTCTAACATTCATTTGTGGTCAAAGTCCTACAGAAAATTGGAATATATGGCCTCTACCTCAATCTGATGAAAGCCATCTATGACAAACCAAGAGCCAACATAATTCTAAGTGTAGAAAAACTGAAGATTTTACTCTCAAATCAAGTACAAGAGAAGGATGTCTTCTATACCAATCATATTCAATATAGTTCTGGAATCATTAGCTAGAGCCATTACAGCCATTGGAGAGAAATAAAAAGAATATGAATAGGTAAAGAAGTTACGCCATCATTGTTTGCAGATGACATGATATTTTACTTGGAAGATCAAAAAAAACCCCACCAAGAAGCCACTAGAATTAATAAACAAATTCAATAGCACAGCAAGATTCAAAGTCAACACACAAAAATCAGTGACATTCCTCTACACACATAACAAATTCACTGAGGGAGAAATTAGAGAAACAGTACCCTTCACAATAGCATCCAAAAACATGAAATACTTAGGAATTTACATAACAAAGGAAAGAAAACATCCATACAATGAAAATTACACATTCTGAAAAAAAGAGATTGAAGAGGATTTCCAAAGATGGAAAAATATCCTTGCTCCTGAATAGGGAGAAACAACATTATGAAAATGATTATACTCCCAAAATTGCAATACAGATTTAATGGAATCTCTACCATAAACATACCTCACCGATCTAGAGAAAATATTACTAAAATTTATTTGGAACCACAAAAGACCTAGAATAGCAAAGGCAATCCTGGGCAACTAAGACAAGGCAGGAGGCATAACAATCCCTGACTTGAAATTAGGCTTTTTTTTTTTTTTTTTTTTTTCCTCGAATGCCTTCAGGGCACTTTTGGCCAGCTGGAGAGGTGTGAGGTTCGAACTCCAGCAACCTGAGGCTGACAGCTTTGTGGAAGCAGCCACTTAAAGGCCTGAGCTAGGGCCAGGCCCCCCTGACTTGAAATTAGACTACAAAGCTACTGTGAAAAAATCAGCATGGTACTGACAGAAAAAGACCTGAAGATCAAGGGAACAGATTAGAAGATGCAGATACCACTACAAACACACAACCTTTTATCTTTGAAAAAGGGGCCAAACATATTCACTGGAATAAAGATAGCCTCTTTCACAAATGGTGTTGTAAAAATGGTTCTCCACATGCTGAAAACTAAAATTAGGCCCAGGTCTATCACCATGCACTAAAGTCAAAATTGATTAAAGATTTAAATATTAAAACTGAAACACTAAATCTCCTGGAAGAGAAAGTAGGAGGAAACCTTGAAGACATATGGGTGAGCAGAGAGTTCATGAACAAAAAAAAGAAATATTTTAAATAATCAACAAGTAGGATCTCATCTTATTGAGAAGTTTCTTCATGTCAAAAAAAAAAATCACTAACAGAGAAAAAAGAAAATCCACATATTGGGAAAAATCCTTAACCAACAATCACTCTGACAAAGATCTTCTATGTAGAATATATAAAGAACTGAAAAAAATTAGGCCTCCAAGCCCATTAAAGAAATGGGCATCTGAGATGATTACATACTTCTCAGAGGAAGAAATATAAGTGGCAAATAAATACATAAAAAAAATCTTCCCGAACATTGGCCATTCAATAAATGCAAATTAAAACAACATTGAGAAACCATCTCACTCCAAAAAGAATGGCTATCATGAATAAATCAACTAATACCAAATGCTGGAGAAGCTGCGGGGCAAAAGAAACCCTTCTCCACTGTTGGTGGGAATATAGACTGTACAAACACTCTGGAAGTCTGTGGAGAATCGACAAAAAACAGGACTAGAAATCCCATTCAACCCAGCTATTCCCCTTCTGGGTATTTTTCCAAAAAGAAATGAAAACATCATACCATAGTGATATATGTGCACCCATGTTTACAGCAGCACAATTTGTCATAGCCAATCTTGGAAGCAATCATAATGCACATCTCTTGAGGAATGGATGAAAAATATGTGGTATTTTTATACAATGGAGTATTACTCAACAATAAGGAAAGACAAACTTGAGGCTTCCATAGGTAAATGGATGCAACTGGAAGGCTATATTTATAAGTGAAATAAATCAGACCCACATGTGTAAATATCGTATTGTCTTCTTAGTGTAAGAACCTGAAAGAACAAATTAAACCTCAAAGGTATAATAAATACAACTAAATGGAAAGAAACTGAACATAAGGATTAAACAATGAAGATGAAGAAAAGGAGAAAATATAGGAAAATAGAAAGAGGAAAACTATGCAGTATATATACAGCACAGTTGAGAAGATTGCACAAATAATTTCCAGAAAATTTTTGAAAAAAAGTAGTTACTGCTTAGAATTTTCACTTTGACTAACTTTATATTCTGATATCTGCGATCTAAGTAACTACACTGAGGACATCAATGTGTTATACAAAAACCATGGTTGACTACATTTCATGTAGGCCTTTCTAAATGTGTACCATTTCTAAGTCTTATCAATTATTATTACACTCTCTTTAGAATATTTTTAAGGTAGAAAAGAGAAGAAAATATAGGGGCTGGGGAGATAGCTTAGTAGAATAAGTGCTTGCCTAGGAAGCGCAAGGGCCTGAGTTCAATCCCCAGTTTTGCACCAAAAAAAAAAAAAAAAAGAGAGAGAGAGAATAAAAAATAAAGTTATTAAAAAGAAGGCATTAAGACTCAATTATTGGGGGCCTGGCCCTAGCTCAGTCCTTTAAGTGGCTTCTTCCACAAAGCTGTCAGCCTCAGGTTGCTGGAGTTCGAACCTCACAACTCTCCTGCTGGCCAAAAGTGCCCTGAAGGCATTCGAGGAACAAAAAAAAAAAAAAGACTCAATTATTTTTCCAGTCTAGCATAGCTATTTCTGCTAATCTGAGAAACAGATTTGATGATAAAAATAGGTTAACATAACAACCACTGTTCATTTGCTATTCTTGTTTTGAAAATCTGTAACATACTATTGTGGTATATTAACCTGTTTCTGTCTCTGGTTCTGTTATTTGCTTTTACTTTTGTTTTTATTCTTCAAAATAAGATAATTTTAAAAAGTCAATTATGGGCCAGGGAGCTAGCCCAGTGGCAATAGTGTCTGCCTGGCAAGCACAAGGTCCTGAGTTTGAACCTGGTACTCCATACCTCAAGAAAATCAATCTCTGGTATTATAAAAGTGTTAATATCATTTTATATTTATAAATTACAGATGGATTCTGGAAAAAAATATAAATTAGTGTAGTCACTAGGAAAATCAGTAGGAACATTCCTTAAGAAGCTAACACTTTATCATTTGATCCAGCTATAACAGTTTTCTTTGCTGTGTACCAAATAGAATTAAACTCAGAAGAATAAATGGATACCTAAATAACTGTGTTTTTAAAAAAAAACACATTTTAAATTTATATATACCTCAAAAACAAGACTGATAAAAGTAGACAAATAGACAATCATTGACAGAATTTTTTCCCCATACGTTTATTGATAAACAAATAGCAATGAGACAGTTTCAAACCAAATTGGCAGGACAGTTTCAATAATTAACACATTGCATACATTCTTCCTAATGGTTAATTGCTGTACAAGATGCACACATGATATTCTATTTACAAACATTATTAGAACAAATCCCTCTATTCATTAAGAGAATGTAACTATATATCTATCCTAACCATTCTGAATACACAAATACAAAATGGACATTCACCTGAGTCCCCTTTTTTGTTTAGTTCCGTTATTTGAATATTATAGGTGTGTTAACTCAGCAAAATATTCTAAAAGAGTCCAGTAGTCCATAATAGTATTGGGTCTTCCACTTTACTGGCAATGTCAGAAATTGTTGACCTGAGTCCCCTACAGCTCAACATAACAGCATGGCTTTGCTTCTTATATTTTGCTTTTATAATTTTCTGCTGGATGGCTAAGACCATGGTAAAGTAGGGCCTATGCAACAAGAGTTGTAGCTTTTGGGTCTGATAAGGTTAGTGAAATTCCCTCAGGATTTTTCCTGAGATCCTGTACCTCAGATTGTAGAACCTTTGTCAGTGTCAGCCATGTGGATGAGTCATGGCCATTGCTTGGCCAATGTGCTCTCTGCGAAAGCCTGAGAGAATGTTTTCTCTCCCTGTGACTCTCCTTAGGCACACTCTACATCATCGATCACTTTCCTCTTTGGGCCCCATAATCTCCTTGATCAGAAAATTTGGGACACTACCGAGTTACATGACATTACAGTACAATTTCTCATATGTCCTGAGTCTTAATTGACCTTGGAAGGCTAGGGCCAAAATGTTGGCTTTCCTTGAGGCCTTGCTTTTCATCTAATTTTGGTCTGCAAACTTAGGTTGTTAACCCTCCAAAGGAGAAACTTATTGTTATTACCATACAACTTAGGCTGTTAAGCTTAACCTCACTATCAGATATATTTTCAATTATTTTTAATGTACTAGGTACAGGATCTCATCACACATCTTGGATATGTAAGGATCCACCTGTTTTCAGCCTCTCCAGTGCTGGAATTACAGGCACGTACCTACCACCTGCTTGGTCTTGGTGACCAGCTCAACATGCCCAGGGTTGGGCCGGCACAGAATGTGGTGCCAGCAATTGAACCAGTCTCTGAACTTACTTAAGCAGGTGCTTAGACCACTGAGCTATCTCTCTGGCCCTTCAACCATGCTTATTGTAGCATAATTCACAATAGCCAAGAGACAGAGTCAGACTAGACAACTATCTACAGATAAATGGAAAAATAAAATATGGCATATACACACAATTTCTCCATTTATCTATTAACAATTATCTAAGCTGGTTCTGTTTCTTGGCTATTGTCAGTCTTGTTTTTTGAGGTATATATAAAATTAATTTTTTTTTTCCTCAGGAAAATTATTGGAACTGGAGGTCATGATATTAAGCAAAATTAACCAGACTAGAAAGGTAAATATGTATGTTCTTCTTTATATGGGAAACCTAAAAAGAGATGGCATGAAAGTAGAAGAAAAACTATTAGACAAGAAGAAGGGATATGGGCTGGAAAAATAGCTCAGCAGATTAAAGAGCCTGCTTAGGCACATAGATAGATAGATAGATAGATAGATAGATAGATAGATAGATAGATAGATAGATAGAGATAGAGATATATCAGGGAGATGGCTCAGTAGAATAAGCACTTCCCTGGCAAGCACAAGGGCCTGAGTTCAATCCCTGGTTCCATAAAATACATATATA
>NW_004524585.1:26881016-26887014 GCF_000260255.1 Octodon degus | reverse complement strand
ATATATTTCAATTCCACATAACAGGAGTCAAATTTGAAAGTTTCAATGCCTCTAACGTTTGAATAATTCAAAATTTCTCTCTCTACTGGTTCACCTTCTCAGTGTCTAGATGTTTTCCTGTAAGCATCAGATTCTTGGTGGCCTTTCATTTATGTTCTCATGGGCTTCTTTTCTATCCTCAGTTATCTAAAGAAATGTTTTAGCATTTTCAGGTCAAGGGCTTTATATTTCATTTCTACTCCTCAAAATTAATTAACATCATTCAGTAGCATTAGAAATGAAGAGGAAGGTGGGAGAGCTTCCAGCCACCCTGCATCTGCAGGACATACTGGTCCCAGCCCAGACGCAGTGTGGGTGAGACCCTCTTCCACTCCCGTGGGATGCGCCACACCACTCCGAAGCACACCCCTACCCCACCCTCCAAGTAGGAATTTCTGCCACATTCCGGGAACCCCCAGACCCAGTCGTAGCCCAGGCCCTGTGAGTGTGTGGGAGATCTTCTGGCTACCCTGTGCCGGCAGGATCTACTGGTCCCAGCCCAGGCGCAGCGTGGGTGACACCATCTTTCAACCTCTTGGGACGCCCTTCATCACTCTGTGTTACCCTGCCCCCACAGCCCACCCACAGGGTAGGAATTTCTGTCGCATTCTGGGAACCCCCAGATCCAGTCCTAGTCCAGGCCTGGTGAGTGTGTGGAAGAGCTGCCTCTACCCCTACTCCACCTTGTCCCCTCCAGACTCAGCTCAGGCCTGGCATATAGGCCTGGGATGAAACCCTTCAGCTGCAATCCCTGCAGAAAGTGTACAGGACAGAACTACCCAGCTAGTCCAGGAGCAGAACATCTTGCCAGAGAGGCAAAACAGGTTCACCCCCAAAGGCAGCAACAGGAAGGAACTGAGCACCACAGCCAAACCCAAGCCAAGTACAGCTGGATAAATCCAAACCTTGTAGAGCTACACCTGAACTTCAGTAGGTGCTAAGGCTATAACTACAACAAAGGTCTACAACAAAGGTCAGAAGACAATGCTATACAGAATGACAACAAGAAGGAGCAAAATGCAATCTCAGAACCCAAGCCCACCCATAACAAGTGCTAAGGACACTAACACAGAACAAATTGGGAATCACAGCTGAAAGCAATGAATCAACGGCTTCTGAAATAAAGATACAGCTGCAGAAAGGTATAGAGGAACTCAGATTGGAAATGAAAAAAGAAATCCCTGAATTAATAACATCTGCAGTTCAGAATCAAATGCAGAAATATATGGAGGAAACCCAATGCCCACCCAGAACAAGTGCAAGGACACTAGCTCAGTTCAAATGTATGAATTAATAGCATCGATAGTAAAAAAAACAACAGCAGAAAGTCATTGAAGAACTCAAAGCAGAATTCTTTTCTACTAGCTCAGCCCAAATGTATGAATTAATAGTATCAATAGTAAATAAGCAACAGCAGAAAGGTATAGAGGTACTCAGAGCTCAATTATTTTCTGAAATAAAAAGAGAATTCTCAGAACTCATAGCATCTGAAGTAAAGAAGCAACTACAGAAACATAGGGAGGAAACCCAATCTGAAGAAAACACTGCAGTAAAAGAATTTATAACTGCTTCTAAAGAAGACAGTGTTAAAAAAATAGAGGACATTAGAAAAATGACAGATTCCTTGAATGAACAATACAGGAAAGAAATAGATCACATAAAGCAGAGTTAAAGAGATATAGAGGAAATTAAAATCTCAACCGTTTAAGTGAATGTGAAGACAGAGTTTCAGATCTGGAAGATGCTGGTGCAGCTAGTGAAAAGGTAAGAAAGGATCTCTTAAACACAACGAGGATGCAGGAAAGAATAATCCATCACCTGCAAGATGATGCAAAGATGAACAATGTGAGACTAATAGGCATCAATGAGAAAGGAGTCAATACAAATGACATTAAAAAAATATAGGCAGAAGTAATAGCAGAAAACTTCCCAAATATGAAGAGGAAACAATCTGATATTCAGGGAACTGAAGCATACAGAATGCCAAGAAACCTTAACCCAAGTAAAAACACACCGAGACATATAATACTCAAGATCCCAGAAATTCAATACAAGAATAATATACTGAAAGTCACTAGAGAAAAGGAGCAGATCACATTCAAAGGAAAACCCATCAGAATTACAGCCAACTTCTCGTCACAAACCCTGAAGGCAAGAAGAGCATGGAACAGAGTACTTCAAGTCCTCTCAAAACAAATTCCAGCCCAGACTACTATATCCTGAAAAACTCTCTTTCAAGTTTGATGGAGAAGTGAAATACTTTCATGACAAAGAATAGCTAAAGAATTTCATGATGACAAAGCTAACCCTACACAGGCTACTGAAAGATGTTCTAGAGAGGGAACAAAATGATCAGAACTTCACGAATGAGATCAGGAGCAACCAACTAAATAGGGAAAACAATTAAACACAGGAGAAAAGGAGTAAACGAAAACAGGTAAATAACATGGTAATCGTAAGTCATTACATCTCAATTCTAACCATCAATGTAAATGGACTCAATTCACCAATTAAGAGAAATAGACTGGCACAGTGGATTAGGAAACAAAATCCAACAATATGCTGTATACAAGAAACATATTTAACTCACAAAGACATTCATAGGCTGAAAGTCAAAGGATGCAACACAATACTACATGCACCAGCACCTCAGAAAAAAGCAGGAGTAGCAATCCTATTCTCAGACAGTCTTAACTTCAAACCAACAATGATCAAGCGAAATAAAAAAGGCCACTATATACTGCTTAGGGGAAAAATTCAAGAGGAAGAGGTAACACTCATAAATACGTATGCACCAAACACGGGAGCACCCAACTATATAAAGCAAATCTTAATGGAAATGAAAAATCTAATACCAATAGCACAATTTTAGCAGGAAACCTTAACATCCCCTTATCCCCCAAAGATAGATCAACTAGACAAAAACTTAGCAAAGAAATAACAGAACTGAACCAGAGCTGAAACAAATGGACTTCGTGGACATATACAGAGTGTTCCACCCAAACACAGCTGAATACACATTTTTCTCAGCTACACATGGGTCATTTTCTAAAATAGATCACATACTGATCCATAGGTCATGCTTAAGTATATGTAAGAAATTATCCCATGCACATTATCTGACCATAGTGCAATGAAGCTGGAAATAAATGACAAAAGAAATGAAGAGGAAAATAATGGCTCTCAAAATCACAAAATTTGACTGTTTCACTGTTTCCTATTGGTTATATCTACTGATAAAAGATCCTTAAAATAGTAAGTCATTTTAAATAAGTTTAAAAATCCCACTGAATCCATTGACTTTTTTGAAAAATAGACGAGCTCACATAATTCCTCAGCTCTCACCTCTGCCACCATTGTACACCATTTCTGAGCAACATACTCAAAGTGCAGGACTTAGAAAAACTTACCCCTAGAACAAAACAAAAGAAAATAATGATCATGAGTTTTCTGGCTTTTGATCTTTCAAGTTCGGCCATTGTTACCTCCCACTACAGAAAGACCAGCCAGAAGAATAAGGTGGAAAGAAAACTCTATATTAATCATGACCGAATTTTTTATTTCCTAAAAAGTCACAAAATCTTATAAATCTGATGCTAGATGTGATCATAAAATTCAACTGATTGAGTTTCTATGTTTGTATAAATTAACTGACTTACCTGAGATCATAAGGCTAAGACAGAAGGCACAAATAGTCTCTCACTGTTTCATGTTATAGAAGCAGAATAAGGCTCTTGCCAAGACAGAGTAAAAAGCAAAGTCTAGGTGCAACATTTCAGTAGGAAACATATCTTAGATGTTCCCAATCTTCATGAATACCCAATTCTTTCTAGTTGACACAAACTGCAAAGAGCAAAGAGCACAAAATTATTTTAATGGCCAAAGTTTTCAATTCAATTTCCAATTTAAACCATGATTTTCTTTCCTACCTGAAATGTCAAATATAAAAATTACAACTATTTTATTGATGATTCAAATATAAAGGAAAATATATGCACTTCATACACAAGCCTTCAAATCCAGTGATAAATTATCAACAGCCAGATATGTTGGTCCTCAAAGTCAAGTGCTGACAGAATAAATAAGTACAAATAACTAATTTAGTAGGCAAAAACTAAAGAAAATAGATTTTTTTTCATTTACTGTAATTGCATAACACTGAGGAACTTACGCATCCCCTTGTCAAAAAGTAAGATAATGACGGTGGTTGTGATGATGACAGAGATGACAATTAACACCTTGAGTGTGCTTGATTCCTACAGTGGGAAGGAGATTCTTGAGTGTGAATAGACTGTTTCCTCACAGAGTTCACAGCTGAAAAGAAGAAGTATGATGTCATACATACAAATCATTTTAACTCAGAATAAGTCAGTTTCATAGGACAGGAAACAAAACTCTAAAAACATAGAAAAGACAACACTTTCTAGGGAACATGGAAAGTCTCAGGAGATAATATGAGGTGAAACCCCACGCTTCCTGTATATGGACTGACAGGGAAGGCTGAAGTTATCTGGAGTTCATGCGTCAACTCAGACCTTCCTACCTGTTCTTCCTTGGTTCCCTGCCTCTCCATGGTTGTTCATGATGTTCATTCACCTAAGATTCCCACTCCCACCGCCTCATCACATGCCTTCCTCATCCTTTATGCAGAAAATGGCTCCAGGTACTGCAGAGCTCCGGCAGTGCACCCAGTGGAGCACTTCTGTCTTAATGCAGATCCCCAGTAAGCCTGAAAAGGGGCCACACACGTAGGAGCTGATCAATACTTTTTCATCCATTCATTTACTCAATAAATATTTACTGAGCACTTTCTAAATGTGAGGTACTATATTACAAGTCTGTGGATATGAACAAACTATAAACTGAAGGTAATCCTCACTTGTCAGACCTTAGAGATATTTAAATAAGCAATCGCTGCAATGTAATGGACTTTCTGATGTGGAAAACAGGATGCTACAGGCAGTGCAAGGCAAAGATATCTGCTCAGAGGGAGGGTGTCAAGAAGTTTCCAAGAACGACGAGTTGGTTCTGCAGAGACGATTGGCAGTTAGCAGTTCCTATCATGCTGTGGGAACACGGAGTGTCCGTCGCGCTGGGTCACCTGAAGCTTCATAGGAAGGCACTGGGAGGTAGCAATCTCTGAACATGTGACTGCTGCTCAACTCTTGAAAAGGGAAAGCTCACAACTGGCCCAGGGTTATGAGTCTAGCGAACAAAGGCAAAGGGAGGGGAAAGGGAGGGGAGGATTTCCTAGGGTTCATGAAAGGAAGGGCTGCCCCTGAGAGTGGAGGTGGGACACCTACCAGATGAAGGGAAAGGATCCTGAGACAAAGGGTGGAGGACTGCAGCCTTTCAGAGCTCTGTCCTCAATAACTGTGACTACAAGTTAATCCATTAGGAGAAAGAAAAAAACTTAAAGTGAAAAGTACTTGTTTTCTTGCAGGTGTTTCTTAAAGCTCAAAGTAGGAAAAAAAAAAAAGTAATGAAACTCCACAAAAGACAAAAAATGTCACACTACAACTTTTTATAATCAAATAAAATGGCAAAGGAGTATCAAAATATGTACAGCAGGTGCTCAGTATCTTCAATGTCAATTACACTGATCTACAGCTCTCTAAATTATATCTTTTAAAACATCACACTTAATTCTGCCTTTGAAAGCCTTAGTCTTTTAGGTAAAGTAAGTCTTAATTACATACAATTTTAATAGAACAAGTACTTAGAATCTACTAAATCAAAGAATATATTCTTTAGGGCTGGGGAGATAGCTCAGCAGGCTAAAGCACCTGCTTAGGCAAGCACAGGGACAGGGGTTTGATTCCAGGCGCCACATGCTGTGCTGACCCGGCACCACCCACCCCGGTGCAATAAGCCAGCCACTGGGGAGGCTGAAAACGGGAGGCTCACTGCAAGTCCAAGCTGCGTAGTGAGACCCTGTACCAAATATATATATATATAT
>NW_004524585.1:26879546-26880916 GCF_000260255.1 Octodon degus | reverse complement strand
TATATTCTTTAGACAACAAAAGAACTATGTTTTAAATAAACTTGATGAAGTCTCCTGTTTAGAGATTTAGAAAAGAAAGAGAGTAGATTTAAAGATTGCTTATTTGACTCCTAAAATGGTGCTGCAAGACTGAATATTACTTCACTATGGGCGGTATGAAATGTGTTTTGTCTGTTCTGTTTAATTCTGGGGTTAAAAGCAGTAGTCAAATAGTGACAGCAAGGAGTTTCTGCTCTGCTACATTACAGCTCACTTACTTCCCACCAAATATTAAACAATGCCAAAAAAACTTTTAGTCATTTGGAATGAGATCCATTTTCATTTTACTCTTGTCCTTTTTTGGTTGTGAGATGACAGTTTAATATTCCAGGCTCCAAAGCAGACCTTGGCAAATGGATTTTAAAAAAAAATTCAATGCTGTAGGGAAAGAAAGGTGTGCAATTAATTTTCCATAAGAAAAAAGAGACCGCACAACTAGTGCTACACAAAGATGGCTATGTTTACCACATAACGCACACAATTCTTTAAATTTTCCAGGACACCATATCACATAAAGAATTTTATTATATAAAAATTAACACCTATTTTAGTCCGTACCAAGAATTTTTGGAAGTTGAAATTTCATAATCCAGATGAAGTAACCATAGGAAGATCCAGTCATTAAAAACACGAAGTGTAGAATCACATTCAAGTGTGAATCTCACTCATGACTCAGATGTCATGTCACTTTAGGAATGTGACTTAACCTTCATGACTTTACCACTGTCATCTTTAAATGTGATGATATTAATAATATGAAATTCCTTCTGCTGTTCAGAGGATTAAGTAGCATAAACCACATTAATTAGCTAAAACATCATAAGCTTCCAGTAAAGAGACGATATTGTTGTTATTGTTAAAGAAATGCGCCATTTTAAACATTTGGGCAGCTCACTTTGAGTACTGCTGTCTTCTCACTCATGCCCTCTGCTTTTCTATATATTTCTGTCCCTCGTGCGAAAAGAAGTCACACTGAACACATGGATGCAGTCATGACTAGCTACAAGAGGGAAATATAACAGTTTATTTAAACAATGGTGTTTGCAGTACTGCTAAGCTGTCTGGAAATTAGTCATCAAGACCATCTCAGAAATTTCTCCACCACAATTCTCACACATGCCTTCAGAAACCAAACTGAAAAATTCTTGTGCCCCACTGCCTTGTTTAACACCAAACATGGTTGAGAAAACAGTCTGTGAGAGAAAAACTAACTTCGAGGTTTGCTTTCAAATCCTAGCTTAAAGAATGAATATAGTCAAGAGAAATTTCAATTGTGAAAATGTTATGGGCAGTGGATAGTTTCTTCTCTTCTTCAAATGACTTTGGATATA
>NW_004524585.1:26850052-26879446 GCF_000260255.1 Octodon degus | reverse complement strand
TTTTTTTGCGGAACCGGGGATTGAACTCAGATCTTTGCGTTTGCCAGTCAAGCGCTTATCCTACTGAGCCATCTCCCAGACCCCTGGATAAAATTTTTATAATGATCTTTAGGTCACTGTTTGATTCAAGGATGTTGCGAAACATCTATTATTTGTTCTAGGACCCTGAACATTCCTGGAGCTGCTAAAAAGATTTAAACACTGATCCTGACTTGCAGAATTTATTGTCAAGTTGAGGGAAACTGGGTAAATAACAGCATTGCTAATATAGTGGATGTGATAAGCATGTTCTGTAGTACTGCAAATGCAGGATGCTATAGCAGAATATTTGCATTTTATTCTTGAAAGATGCTAAAATATAACTAGGCTTTAGACAACCAGTCAATGTATATTAATTGATTAGTTATTATAGTCAAAAGGTGGTTTGACAGTGGGGAAGTGACTTAGAAAATTACCACCAACAATTTCCTCTAGGCTTCCTGAAAAATGACATCAAGCAAATAATCCAAATAGACATGCCAGTCTCTTTGCTAAAATGTGGCTCTGGGCTGACTTCCCTAGCACCTGCACATTGGTGTCAGTTGTCACCTTAAATCCTTCCTTTGTGGAAATCAAATACAATCATAATGTTATGAAAAACAGTAATTAAAACTCAGGGCCTGAGCCCCCAAAGACTTTAGGTCATGATTTTTTTAATGATGAGATGAACTCAATTCCTCGCTACCCAGGGAAACTGTAAGCTTGACTAACTAAATATTTATCACCTGAAACAATGGATTTTTGAAGAACTTGTGTCAAATTAAGTCAGGGTCAACTTCATGTTTGCTTACCTCTTTGGAAGTGTAGAGGCATTAGTCTAACCCAATTTTCCTGAATTCTGGTTATTTGCAATTATCTAAGTACATCTTCATCAATAAAGAAAAAACTTTATTTCTAAGAAAGAGGGGAGGAATACATCTTAGTTACAATACTGATCTCTTCCCTGGAGGACACTACAAATACAACAAGAAGCTATCTACGCAGAGACTTGCTAATGATGCTCATACAGTTTTTTCATTAACACCAGAGTAAAAATAGTCAGTGCCTCCTCTCTTGAGGACCATCTGCTAAATTCTTGATCCTAATTCACTGGAAAGAGCCCTACCATATTGATTCAGTGCCCTTGATCGATCATGAAAGGAAGATAATTATCCTCATATATATGATTTAGCCTATTTGCATGATATTTTTATCTCAGTCTCAGAGACTTAGCCAGTAGTAAGTAATGAAATAGAGAAAACATGTTAAATTCATGTGTAACCACTGTAAGGGACATATCTCCTCTACCCTTTTTAGGTCATTTGTGAGGACCTTATGGCAAATATAAGTACTACTAATAGAAAAGTATAGAAATTTGTTGATGTATGTATTATATGATGGAAACCTCCATAAGGAAACAAATACTTGAAGTACCAAATAAACTGTATATTTTAATGCTGGATTTGATAAAGAAGTGGATAGTCAAGAAAAGCATGGTTGGATAGAAACACTATCTAGTGGTAATGAACTTGAGGGAGTATAGCAAATCCTGTTTGTTCAGCTTCTTCGTGATGTCTCACCATCTTCAAACGCTGTGCTTTTCCTCTGGGGACCAGGAGGACACTGCTCAAGAGGAGATCAGAGAGCCGCTCTTAAATTTTATGATTGGCTTTAGAGGAAAAGGGCAAAAGGAAAGTAAGAATGGCCTCCCTGCTACTGGCATGCATTGGTTTTTTTCAAATGAAAAGTTGCCATTTTGGAGAACTGTGCTCTGAAAACCACCACTACACATGCATGCACACACACACACACACACACACACACACACACACACTAAATCTTCCCTGGAATAAGGTAAAAATATAAGGTCCACATAAATTTTATATTATAATCACACACAGACATGCACAAACTTGATAAATGAGATAACTGAGTGCAAGAAAAATAGAAAGAAACTACATTCTTTTCATTTGTATGAAGACATCAGCTACAGGACCCTCTTAACATACATTACATGAAAGATGAAAGATCACATGGGGTAGTTTAACAAAGGAGTAGAGAAAGTCTAGGAAATAAGCACCAGCAGAATAGAGCAGCAGAACATGTGGGAACTAAAAGTTTGATTTTATTTTCACAAAGCTCCGTTTAAAAGCAAGTTTTCTGTGATATCAAAACACTTTCCCATTATTCAAATATTTCCTATGCTCATACTTTGTGTGTATAAAGAAAATAAACTATTTTGTGTCATAGAGTTATGATAGCTTTCTTGAAATATTTTAATAGCTTAAAGTTAGTATTATTTTAGTTCAAAGTAGACCATCGGATACCTTTTGGACTTCTTAGGACACATTTGAATTTAAATGACTTGATAACCCTGCATTAGGTGAGCAGCATGGGGGTGGCTGATACCTGTGCTGTGATCTCAGCTTATAGACACTTTTGGAAGACACACAAAATTACACACGAATCAGATAGTTTTGTTTCTTTGGTTTGGTCTGATGTGGTGTGTGTGTGTGTGTGTGTGTGTGTGTGTGTGTGTGTGTAGTACTGGGGATTGAACCCAGGGTCTTTGCACGGACCAAAGAGGGCAGTGATGAGTACTCATGATAGTACTCCACACATCCATCTGCCACATAGGTTTGAACACGTTACTGCAGGGAAACAAAAGAGGTGAAAGGTGATGAGGGAAACAGAGCAACTCGACCTGGGATGTAGGCAGAACACAGGATCTGGGCGCATGGTGGAGGTCAGGATTCAAGAAGGAAGAGAAGGTGAACTATGTAGAAAGTTTAAGTGGAAAGAACAAAGTGATGACATGCGATTTTAGCATAAAAAACATTTAGCATTTTTAACCCTGCTATGTAAAAGGTAAGAAAAGAAGAAGAAAGTGAGAGATGTTTGACCAAGAGGGATGGTGGTCAAAAATAGAGCAATAAATACAGAAAGTTGACAGGCCAAGAAAGAAAATGATAGGCAGCCGTGGAATGTATTTATCTCTTTCTATTGTGAAAGTCACCTGTCCTTGCTAATCCCCTATAGTGATTTGATTTCATCCAGCACAAAAAGTATAAGCTCTAAGACGCAGACAAAGAGATTAAGTCAACTGGCTCAGCGTTATGTTCATTTCATATAGGAAAACCTTGCTAACAAAAAGGTACTTTTAGTCCTGTGAATTTTATCCAATGTGACCATATCTTAAAATTATGATGATTTCTCTTATTAAAGATATTCAACAAATGTACTCCCAAATATCTAAAATCTTAAAATTCTTGAAGAACTTTCTGGCACTGAGTCTGCTGAATGCCGAGCTGTTTTTCAGCTTCAGTTTGGTCGAGCAGACTGCCTTCGTCTCGTTGGAAGGCTAGTTGAACACTAATGCAAACCTAAGGACTGTACTCTTATTTAAGGTCACTTGTCTGACAGCATCTTTGGCAGCATATTGCTGAAAGAGTCTAACTGCCTTCAAGAAAGGTAAAAGACGTAAGACGTTATTGACCAATGCTTGTGCTCAGGATCTCCTTTTAGATGTTTGCTTACAATACACCATTTGTCTTCTTTCCAGTTTTGTGACCTATTCCTTATCTTATAAATAATTTTTCTGTGTTTCAGTTTTCCAAATAACTTGCCCAATATTACATAATTTATAAGGAAAAGAACTAAAATTTAAACAACAACCAAATGACTGATTGATACTCTTATTTTTTCACCAAATATTATACTTTTGCTTTTTATACCGTTGGAACTCAAGGCTGACCAAAATCTCATATGCTTAACTTTTCAAGGAAATTTTACTTCCATGCATCGTGAGGCTCTGAGACTAACCTGAAAAAGACAGCCAGACTTCCAGAGATGCAAATTCAAGGTAGGCCTGCATGGACTAATCTGTGTGGTCCCCACAGGGCCTCAGGTTGCATGTGTTTCACTGTTACAGACGCCAAGAGACTCCAAGGGCATATTGGGAACTCATGAAATAAGAAGTATTACATTTGAAGTAGTTCAATGGAAAACAGTTACTCTTTATCAAGCAACACTGATACTTCTCTTTTTTTTTTCTTTTTCAAACTTCCTTTTTGATTAAACAGACAGAATCAGGATGAATCATCTTATGTATGAAAAATTAAGGGATCAAACAAATATTTCTGTTGTTCTCCTACCTCTTGGTTATAGAATTTCGAGGAGCCTTCTAGTGTCAACTATCTACATTTAATTCTCATTTTGAACTATTGGAGAATTCATGAAATGTAAATGCTGTTAACATTTTTATACTTACATGCTGAGGCCTATTTACAGATGACTCCAGTATCTATTGATCCTTTACTGCTTTGTAAAGCCAAAGAAAGAGTAATTAAGTAAAAAATGAAGTGAGGATTAAACCTATAGACTAACAATTATCATTATGATGAATATATAACTCAACATTTTTCCCCTGGAATGAGACATCTGCAGAAGTTGAGAAAAGGATTCTCTAGGATCAGCTCCATCAGGTGCAAATAAAATCCATATCAGTGTTTCCTCTGGGAAATGCCAACAGACCTGACTGGTGAAACTGGGGCTTTTTTCATTGTCCTACAAATCTTTCGATAATCTTCCTTTTCATTGAAAGTTAATAACTAGAGGAGAAACATTACACAACTAAAAATTCACAGATAGAAGTAATAGCCTACTGGATATAAATCCAAGTCAAAATCTATTTAATAACTAAAATATTTATTTAAACATTTACTCATCTTTAATATCACAAGTTTACTAAGGGATGATAGTGTAGTTCAGTGGTTTAGCGCTTGTCTTAAATATGTAAGAGCCTGAGAGCAGGGGAGGAGGAAAGAAATGGCAGGGAGGGAGGGATGGGGAGAACAGGTTAGGAGAGAGGAGGGAAGAAGAGAACACAGAGAGAAGGAGAGCGAGAGCACAAGCACAAGAGCTATCACTGGTTAAGATGTGGTTTCACTTGATGGGTTTCTCACTGAATCTCACTGATCTCTAAAGATAAATTTCCTCAACATTAATGGCTTATTAGAGGAAACTAGAGAAAATTGTTTTGTCTGAGTATTTATATCTGCATTCCTAGATCTACTTAGCAGACAAATTTATCTCTGCATTAAAAGTCTGAGAAATATTCAAATGACTTGAATGAGAAAGCCAAGGCTTTAAGAGGGAGATTGTTAGAGCTATAAGGACAAAGAACCCCACTAAGATATATTTAAATAATTTTCTATCGCTGTTTCAATAGTTTTAAATTGTTCTACCGGAATTGCCTTTAAACAACTTACAATGTAGTTGTTTATAAGACCTACACTATTGAGGATGTGAGAAAACTTTAAGTCATTTATTGTATTGTTTTTCCAAATTATGTAGAGGACAATAGAGGGATCTGTGGAAACTTTCCAAGTACAAAAGAAATGATGATCATTAAGGAGGGAGAGAGGAAGCTTAGACTTTCTATCTGGCCTTCAAATAATAATCAAAGTGAGAGTAACATGCAAACATTATCTCATTTGTGTTGAGTATTTTGAATGATTTACACAGTTTCCATTAATGATATTAATTCTTACACTGGCTCAATTGGAAAGATAGTATAAGTATCTTTTACTTGAAAGTTGAGAAAACAGTGTTACATAGTTAAGTGAATATGTTAATTTTGAATATAAAAAAACGTATTTAAAGCATAAAACCTTGAGTTTGAAGTATATGGTCTACCTCAATGAGGTTTGGTTTATAAAACAAGAATTCTATAAAGTCTGCAAAACCAATTTTTTAAATTTATATGTGGGAAAACAGGCTCAGCTAGAGGGGGTGACTTATTAAATCTTACAGAATATTTTAGTTTGAAAATTATAATATAGGTCTCCCTCTATTATTTCAATGTTCTGTGTTGCTGCTTTTAAATACTTTTATAAGGGCAGCTATAAACTCATATTAAGGTAAAAATAATTGCACAAAGAATATATATCACACACTTGTCTTAAAGTTGGGGAGATAGTCAGGTACCTAAGCACCTGCTTGGCCAGCCCAAGGTCCTTGTTTCATTCCTCAGCACCACATGCTGTGCTGGCCACAGAACCCCACGTGCTCCATGCTGGCCACTGAAACCAGGCATGGTGGCACACACGTGTAATCCCAGCTCTGGGGAGGCTGAGCCAGGAGTATCACTATGAGTCCAAGCTTCGTAGTGAGATCCTGTACCAAATAAATAAATATGAAAGATTAAAAAAATCAAAGTTGGGGAGATTATTAAAATGACAAATTCACTTAAGAATTAAATAGTTGGGCCAGGGAAATGGCTCAGTGGAATAAGTGTTTCCTTGGCAAATGCAAGGTTCTGAGTTCAATCCCCGGTTCCACAAAAAAAGAGAGAAGAATTAAATACTTTAAGAAAGTAAATAAAAAGACCCTTAACAAATTTTCCTCAGAAATAAGAAAAAGGATTCTAGAAAAATTACAAAGGTCAAATCTCCCCCAAACACTCTTGAATGTCCTGAGAGAGTAGCTAAAGATCAAAAACAAATCTACATGGCAAACATATACAGCAAAATTAGGTGACAAGTTTTCCCACAAGGGTCGGCCAAATTGCTCAGCAAAATTAAAGCTCCTGTGAGGAGGCGCAGGGCCCTGGGGTTCGATTCCCTGGACTGCCATATAGGCCCCGCCCCCTGAGCGCGCTGAAATGGTGATTGAGACCTGGCATGGTGGCGTGCTTGTAATCCCAGCACTTGGGAGACTGTAAACAGGCTGATCACTACAAATCTGATCAAGTAGTGAGACCCTGAACACCCTGTAGACCTTTCCCTAAAATGCGGAATATAAAAAGTTCAGTTATCCCACTAATTCCAGCTCCCAAGCAGGTGAGAGTGAATGGCTGCCAACCCCAAGGACTGCAAAGCCTGACCGAAGGAAATGCCAACAGGGAGGTCCACAGCCTTGAGGAAGGCATTTCAAGAAAGTCTCCTCAGTTCACCTAGTGTCAGCTTCACTGTGTGGCAGTGCAGTTGTTTAGTCAAACACTAGTGTGAATTCTTCTTTCGAAGGCATTTGCCAGATGTGATTGGCATTTAAATCAGTAGACTGTAAGTGAAACAGACTCCAATATGATCAATTAAAAGCCTTAAGAAAAGGCAGATGCAAGAAATAATAAAAAAAGAATGCTACCTCCAGATTACAACATGGAAATTCTGCCTGAGTTCTCATCCTTAGGCTGCAGCGTCAGAGAGTTTCCACCTTCCCAACATTCCCTGGAGATTTCAGACTTGCCAGTTCTGCATCACATCCCCAAGATGCAATCTCCTCTCCAGGAGTCTCTTAATCCAGTCAAGTAGACAAGTAAGATTAACTGGCACAGTTAGTATGACCACGGGGCTCATACAAGCAGAGTGATGAAAAGAGCAAGCTTCCTAAATTATCAGTTTTCAGCCAAAGGCCTAAAACTACAAGATAATAATCTTCTATTTTATGGCCTTCTTATAGCATAATGTTAATAAGAATTGAATCTTGAAACTGCAGGAAAAATTGGAAACTTCATTTCCACTTCAAATTCGAATAATAGCAATAATGCTGCAATAATCCTTGCAATACGATGCATAGTTGTTTTCCTTTTCCTTTTCCAGAGGTAAAAGCCACCATCTAGAAATGTCAGAGACTTTGAAAATCCCAATTAATTGATGTGAAGTGAGGTGAAGTTAGTTCATGGGGGCTTGTTTTCAATCAGCATCCAACTGTGTTGTTTCAATCACTGTATCACTATCTGTGAACATTTTAACTAGAAAATCAAGAGTTTATGTTATGTGTATTACTTACCAGGTGCTTACCCTTTAAGAAAAAATTTCAAGTTCCTAGTTTAATTCTGGACCTTGAGGAAAGACCTGGGGAATCCCAGGACAAGACGGACAATGGAGGGTGCCCTTCCCTATGAGTTGGAGCATGGCTACTCCTTCCTGAGTCACTGCTAAGTGAAGCTTCGTAAAACTCTTGGCAGCTCAGTCTTTTAAACTGCAACAGATGTGAAATTGTGAGTAATAGACTTCCATATTTTTCTACCCAAATGCAGCTCAAATTCAAATAAAGTCAAAAATTTAAAGCAAAGCCCAACTGACAATATTTAATTAAATTTCAATACCAATGGAAAGGTTTATACGATACCTGGATATGTTAACAAAGAAAGTTTTACAAAACGAAATCAGCAGCTACTTGGTGTTCACTGATTTCCATGTCAAGAGGGGAAAATAGTAGAAAGGTTTTATGTAGATATGAACAACAGACTTCCAGGGAAATGTCATTTTTAACAAACGGTGCCTTTGCTAATGGTTTATTTTAGATTTTTCCACTGAGCAGGTACATATCTCCCATATAAATTATTAGGAAAGCATTCAGTCAAACCCTCCTTGAGTTTCCACTGAAGTAATAGCAAAAGACAACATCATCTACTGGTAATTAAACTAAACAAGATACTTTCACCAAAGTCATTTTATGTTTATAGTAAGCTAATTTCCATGAAATGATCAATGTGTTCATATAGAGTGAAAAGGTAATAGCCCATTTTCAACAGATGCTTCCATAAGAAAAATGAAGGGTATAATCCACATGTTTCAAGCAAAGAACCTTTATAAAAATAATGTGAACAGCTGGCAAGCTTCCTGGCTCCCCCAGAGACACCTGCTGAGAAGCCCATGGTAGGCTTGGTACTTCCACCTAATTCTTCTTCCATCTGACCTATATAAACACATAGACCATTGTCATCTCTCAAAAGTACTCTCATCTATGGGTGAGGCCTGATGTTCTTGGAGCTTCTTTGGAGCTCCTGGTAGCACTTTTCCTGACTTGGCATGTAAATGTTATATTGTGGCCTCTACCAAAGGAAAGCATTCCGCCCCTGACCATTTCGCTTTCCATTCAAAGGCAAACAATGCATTTCTCTTTGCCATTTCAGATTTCTCCAGACAGGTAACTCTATACACCAAAGATGTAAGTCACTCTTTAGAGAGTAAGAATTTCTTAACCTTTCAAAGATAGGATTTTATTTTTTAAATGAAAAAAATAATTGCAGACCCTATTCTTTGTAATGGTATTTTTGTTAACAACTGATTAATGAATTACAATGATAACAAAAGTTACTAAACATGGAATATCATTTTAAATGATTTATAGTCTATCCATAATATTAACATTTATAAATACTTGAAAATGGAGTACCGATTTTATAATAATGTTATTTGTACTCACAAAAATTTGATGATGCTAAAAAATAAATAACTTTCTGCTCATGCTTTGGTTACTTCCTCATTGTGTTTGATAGCCCTTATTATTTTCTAGAGGGGTCATTCTTGTCTTAAGATTCTTCAGGTATCTGGAGGGAATTAACTAAAAACATGAGTATTTGTACTAGTCAGCTTTCTTGCCACTTGAACACAGTACCTGAAGCCTATAACCTAGAGGAGGAGAGGCTTAAAGTTCTTTCATTGTTTAAAGAGATTCGATTCATGATTAGTTCATGGTTCGCCCATTCAGTTCATGGCTCCAAGGAAGAAACATGGTGGAAATCATGTAGTGAAAAGATGTTCAGTTAATGGGGGCCATGGACAAAGAGATCGTGCTGAAGTGCAATGGGTCAAGGGTTATTTATAGTACCAAAAGTCATGCCTTCTTTACCCATCTGTGAGTAAGATTTCTAATCTCCCAGATACCTCTCAATCCATTTAAACTGACACAATTAAATTTAGCTACCACATTCCACCTATTGTCAACTTGATATTGAAATATGGACATTTAAATTACACATAACCTGAAAATAAATACCAGCTTATAATTTTGTCGGACATGATACAACTTACCCACTCACAAATGAAACACAATAATGCCTTTCATGAGGCCTTAATAGTCCCAGGATCGCTGAAAATCCCAAATCTACTTCTTCCATGGAACTCAAGGTAAACTTGCAACTGTAAACCCCTGAAAAATATGAACCGAGTTTCAGGGTGTAATGGCACAAGGTAAACATCCCCATCTGAAGTAGGAGAGGTGGGGTTTAGAAAAGAACAGAACCAAAGCAAGGCACAAACACAGCATGGCAACGGTTAAGTGCTGTAGCTCTACAGGTGTCTGGAACACAGGATGGTGAGATGTGCATTTCAGAAGAGTTGGGCAGTCCCATACCTGTGGTGCTGGTGGCTGTCCACATGGCATCTGTCTTTGGCCACTTATGCAGCAGACCTTTCGTGTTCCTGCTCTCTTTGACCTCCTGGGGTTTCCACTGCACTTGGTCTTCATACTCTGCTTTCTCGGGAGCTTCTTACCTGGTGTCTTAGTTGCTTTGTGATTGCCAAGCACAATACCTACTTCCCACAACTTAAAGCAGGAGAGATAGTTTCATAGCTTCAATCATGGTCAACTGGCTCCAAGGCAGAAACAAATAGCAGAGGGAAAAGTGCACAACCTCTGGCAGGCAGAAAGAGGTGGGGTAGGAGCAGAAGCTGGGGGAGGAGATCTATCCTTCTTGACCACACACCCGTGACCCACATTTCCCTACCAGGTCAACTTTCTGACAGCACATTAAGCTGCTGACCTCATCACTGAATAGACTTACTGATAAATATAGCATCTAAATGATCAAATCACCTTCCACACACATGAGAATTTGAGAGAATGTTCTAGCACTACCACCTGGTTTCTCACACCTTCCTTTGGAATTTTGGTAGAAGACTTCTGATTCCCAAACTCTTTCTTTCTGAATAACAATGAAATGTGTATCACATAAATGACAACAAGACCTACTGACAGCATGAGCAGGAGACAGGCCCCCTTGGACTGTGGGTGTAGCAGCCTCTGGTTGCTTGAGTGGCTGAGCTCTGTGAAACAAATCTCAGGAAATATGCATAGTTCATCATAAATTTTCTAGGTGATCTTTCTCAAATGAGGGGCTTCTGGGCTGTTCAAATGAAAGATTTTTAGTTTTGTGCCTTTGAGCTTATTATGGATGATCTTTTGTTAATTCATAAGATGTCCTTGAAGCTTTTTTTTTTTTTTTTTTTTTTTTTTTTTTTTTTTTTTTTTGTCTTTTTGAAACAGGTCTTGCTTTGCAGTTCAGGCTGGCCTTGAGCTCACAAGTATCCTCCTGCCTCAGCCTCCTGAATGCTGGGATATAGGCATGCACCACCATACCTGGATGAGGCATCTTTCTTATTGTCCCTACCCAAAGTATTTGTTTCTTTTTAATGGAAAAAAAACAAACCCCTACTTTGCCCCAAAATTTATACACAAATCCTTCTAAGACAAAAACTTAAGACTTCAAAATTTGCTGCCTTGCTTTTCTTCCCCATAATTCTCAATATAAATTGTCCAAAAGCAGCCCACAGTACCCATGCATAATCTGAATATTGGACTACCACGAAACGCCCTTTGCCAGATGAATTAATCTATGTACTTTAAATTCAGTCTCCTTCAAATTTTCCATATTTGGTGCATTTATTTTAATTTAATTTAATTTTTTTTATTTTAGGGAAGGGTCTATAGGGTGTTCAGGGTCTCACTACTAGATCAGACTCGTGATCCACCTGTTTACAGCCTCCAAAGAGCTGGGATTACAGGTGCACACCACCACGCCCAGTCTCAATTGCTGTCTCAGTGTGCTAAGGGGGTGGGGCTGGCACAGCAGAAATTTTCCACATTTGGACAAAATATAGACAAACTTGCTAGAGTGTAACATACATGGTGTCTAACCCAACTCCCCAAATAATCCTTAGTCTCCAATGAAATCTTGTGAGACTGACCTTTATTTTTCACATTCCTATTGCCATTCTGGCCTTCAAATTGGATCACAATCATCCCTCTAGCTCTGGTGCAGCATTCCAGGACTTCCCCAGCATACGTCTCTAAGTCTCTCCAAAACTTCTTCTGGAAACTCGTTCAGAAGCCTTGTGGACCATGTGATCAGGTGTAGTCCCGACAATGGTCTTTCTTTCCAACCAATACTCTGCACTAATCTGTCAGCTTTCCTGCTGTTAGGACTCAATACTCAACATGTACAAACTGAAGGAAGAGAGGTTAAATTTGACTCATAGTTTGGGGGGATTTGGTCCATGATTTGCTGGCTTCAAGTGAGGAACATCATGGAAGAGTTGTGACTGGCAAATATGTTCAGCTAACAGGGGACAGGGAGGTATAGAAGGGGAACATTATCCGATAGAAGGGGGCCAGGGAGCACACTCAAAGTCATAGCTCCATATTTACATAGATGCGTTCATAAATGTGCTTTTCTAAACCCCTAGGTAATTCCCAAGCTGATGGACCTGACACAGTTAAGCTTAACCACGACAGTATTACAGGAAGAAGTCGAACTGTTTTCTCACCAAGGTTCATTGGCTGAGCTGTGCCATCTGATCATTTATAGTTCTCCAAATTTGCTACTTCTCCTCTCTTTTGAATTTCAACTCATGATATGTATCGTTCACTTATTTGCCACACTATGTAACTAAACATGTCCAATAGCTCTTGGCTTATTCTTCTCTTTCCAAGTTCAGCCTGCTTTTCCCATTCCAGAGGAGCCTACCACATTTTCACACCTAAGTAATTACTAGAGTCAATGCCCCTTAGCTGTTTCAATTGTCTTTCTGTTCCATTTCAGGCCATCACAGAATTCACTTCTTGCTTCATGTGTGTCTTGTCCTTCTAGTCCTTTCTTTTCTTTTCTTTCTCTTTTTCTTTTTGATACTGAGTCTTGATACGCATTTTAGACTCCTATCCATCCTCCTGTTTTAGGTTCCCTACTGCCAGGATTACGGGCATGCACCATCGCACGTGGTTCCATGACTCACTCAAAGAGTAAGACTTGATTTCACAAATTGCACCTGAGAGATAGATGAGACCCAACTTAAGCTAATGTGGATGCTTTTATACTAAACATCTTTATAACAAAAAATCTTCCTTTTTAGTAACAAAGCAGTGATTGAGCATTAATTCTTGATCCCTCTGTCCTGAGCTCGCCATGTGTCTTCAAAGTGTAGCACTTTGCCATGTAAAATATAATAATGGTTTTGCTTCTTTAAAAACATAGGTTCTCCATATTTTAGTATGTAAGAGTTTTGAGAGATGAATCATACAATAATTAAATAAAAAGTTATACATGGTACCCCAAATTATACACCGCTTGCTTGAGAAGTTTACACTGAATTCAGTCTAAAAGTTTTGCAATAAAAATATCCAATATCATTCAACAACTTATTAATTAAAAAATAGGAATTATTTAAACATATTAGGAAAATAATGTGAGTTCAGATTAACAAATTAAATGCGGAGGTATTTATCATGTCTATCCATTAAATTCCTGCATCATATTAAGGATAATGTTACAATTGATAAAAAGTGATAAATTCAGGCTGGGGAGATGGCTCAGTGGAATAAGCACTTCCCTGGCAAGCACAAGGGCCTGAGTTCATCCCTCGTTCTGCAAGAAAAAAAAAAGTGCCTTTTGGGGCTGGAGAGATAGCCCAGTAGAGTAAGTGCTTGCTTGGCAAGCACAAGGGCCTGAGTTCAATCCCTGGTTCCACCACGAAAAAAAAAAGAAAGTATTTTATAAAAAGTGATAAATTCTATTGCAAGACTGCTGAAAAGTTAGTAGCAATGTAATGTAGAAGAAAGTGTCTTGAATTTGAAGTTAGGTGACCTGATTGCATAACATGAAAGATGTCACTGTATCTTTCCTATTAAATGACAAGGTGACCATCAAATCTCCACTGTAAATCATTAATCTGAAAAGGGTGTATCTGTTATTCATTGAAATGTTATTATACTACTACTACCATTTAAATCCTACCATAAGGATTTTTAGATGTGTCAGACATTTTCATGGGCATTGTACTTCCTTTATTCCTCTATCTAAACCCCATGAGGTGGATGCTTCCTCGTTCTGACCTGGAGGTGAGGACCGTGAACTGTGGAGAGTTTAAGTGAGCTGTTCAAGATTGTGATATTGGCCATAGACTAAAACACTGTCTGTCTCGAATGCTTACTTTGCTTTTTGTCTTTCTGAGACAGTGTCTCACTGTGGCCCTCAGGCTGGCCTCTAACTCACAGCAATCCTGCTGCCTCAGACCCCCAAGTGCTGGGATTGCAGGTGTGCACAGCTGCAACCAGCTGAATGTGCTTTGGCCACTGCGCCTCACCTTCTTGCTAAGCTCTTCATCCGTCATCCCATTCAATATAAAACATTGTGGTGGTTCAAACTGCAAGCACCAGAAGAGCCGAGATGACTTCTGCCCTGGGCTGCTGCATCATCTCAGATGAAGGGAGGCTGCCTGGGAGGTGACATCATCCGGGACAGATCATGCATCTGTCTGCTCTGCTGTGTCTGGGTTGCAGTGAGCCTCGCTCAGAGCACAAGGATCAAGCAATTGCAGATGTCACCCTCGGAAGGATCACACCTAGCCAAGAAAATCACCATTCTGCCTGTGAATACAAGTCACTGAAAAAAGGATCTTTCCTAGAAGAGATTGCCTAGGTCCCAATAATCATACATGTCCTTATGAAAGAAAGGAAAAAAATAAGAATGTGATATTTGGAGCATCTAAAGATAGAGGCAGATTGTAACAGGAGGCATGGTGGGGTGGGGCTCATGCGCACACGCATGCACATACGCATGCGCGCTCTAGGGAGACAAGCTGAGGGGACATTAGGATGCCTGTAAGTAATCAGCAGTATCTACCATAAGCAAATATTCTCATCATCCCGACTTTACAGATGAGATGAAGTTTAACATGTTTTAAAAGTTAAGAACTTACGCAAAATCACTTAATTAGTAAAAGACAAGGGATTCAAGTTCAAAATGTGGTGTCAAAGTGAGAACTCTAACCATCATATGATGTTAGCCATCATATTCCACATTAATCTTGGCCATAATATTTGCATGAATCTGTCTAACGCATAGGCAATGCCTAGTCTAGCTTCTAACTTGTTATTTTTCTACTATTGTGCCTACATGCCCCCCCAAAGTCTCATGTGGATGTGGTCAGTTTTTCAGAGGTGTCTGAACCCACAGTGTGTGATTGATTTGTGTTGCAATGTTAGGATTAAGGTTCCGGTTTTAAGGGTGGAGGCTTTCTAAAAGAGTTTGTTGTTCAGACTGGAACCACCCTAACTCTGGTAGACTGGATACAATGTAAGGGACAGGAAAAGGCTTGTTTTGGGCTCTCTCTCTCTCTCTCTCTTCATTGTTCATCTTGCTGTGATTCACTGCCACAAACTGCTGCACCTTGGCCACGTGCCACGCTACCTCAGAGCCAGCGGCTTATGGACTGAAGCCTCTAAAAATTCTGAGTTCAATAAAATCTTCCCCCTTTGACTGTGGGTGTCAGGGTTTTTGCCTCAGCAATGAGAAACATCACATACTCTGCTCCCTTTTCTCACAAACATAATGTTATCCTCATTCATTGTGTGTTACACAGGTTATATTATATTCATATGTTTCAAAACTTTTTTCTTGTTTTTTGAGATAAGGTCTAGCTATATAGTGTTGTCTGGCCCTGAACTCACTAGGTACTCCATGCCACCCTTGTGGCAACCCTCCTGCCTCAGTCACCAGAGTGCTGAAATTCCAGGTGCGTGCTACCACTCCCCACTTATTCAATGTTAAAATATTTAACATTGAGTGTCTAATATTGTTACCCTGCAGTGATTTGGAAGCAGAAAAATATAAATAAAGCTCCTTATTGATAGCTCATGTGCCTAAAACCTATTGCAATCACCACTGACACAATTTTAATTTTGAAGAGAATGTTGCATAACATAAAACAGCAGAAATATTTGAAATGTTCACATTTAGAAATTTTTAGTTTAAAATGTAACCACATTTTAATGTTACATCATGAAATTCTCATCTTTAGAATATAAGTACATCTCCTCCCAGATAATTTTTTAAAACGCTGTAATAAAGTTAAAATTATAACTTGTATCACCATTTGGCATCCTTATTTTTCCTTAATATTACAACAACGAAACAGTAATTTTAAGCTGGCAATATGAGCTTCAAGATGATCATCTAAATAAGTATCCAACATTTCATTAATTAGATGATTCTTACTTTTATCACTCCCTAATGCCAAGCACATAAGGTTTTCCATTGTTTTTCTATTATAAGCAATGTGTGGTATGTATCTCTATGCCTATTTTAAATTATTTCCCTTTACTGTATTCCCAAAAGTAGAAAGAATAAGCCCAAGAATACGAATGGTTATTTTTCCCCCTTATTCCTCATGGCTTAGGGCTATAGCTCAGGGACACAGCACCTGCATGGCAGCATGAATTCCTGAGTTCGATTCCTGGTACTAAACAACAGAAACAAAAGCAAAACATAGATTCTGCTAAGTTGACTTTTGAAAGGATAGGCCCAATTTTTAGTGTGATCAGGGATTCCTAAGTATTCTTGTACTCTTAAGCTCAGTGAGAAACACTACATTAATAAGTTAAAATAAGATTTCATTTTGCAAATAAAGGGACAGACAGAGAATTGTGGGTTCTAGCCACTTTGCTAGGGGCTCAAAGTAGTGTAGGGAAGACAGAGTAAATACAAATAAGTAAGTATAATTTTATTTTGAATATAGAGTAAGTAAAGAAACTATGAAATGAGTAGGCTGCTTATGTCCTTCATAATCTAAAGCAGCAATATCAGCATAGCCTGGAACTTAGAAACACAAACTCTCAGATTCCAAGTCGGCAGTGATTGAGTTTGGGAAGTGCTGTCCCTGCTGACACTCTGGCAGCTGGCTCGGAAGTGTCTTTGATGATGAAAAGCTAAATGCTGGGAGATCAGGCAGGCTGCTGGAAAGGTCAAGCATAGAATCATGTTTCTGAATTTGAGTCGTGGGGTTGAAATAAGCCGGATGAGTTCACCAGATCACGTGTAGACTGGCAATTTTTGACTGAGAATAACATGTAGGCTACACAAATTCTTAAGAAGCAGGACAAAGAATTGCCCTTTAAGTAAAAGACAGGCATAGTCAAAGAAATATGAGAAGAAGGGAATAATAAAAGACAAAAATGTAGAAAACTTTAAGAGGAAATGAAAATCCAGTCAAATAGAAAATTGTGGCCTCAAAAATCACACCACTTCAGAAGGCTGCATCAGGAGAGTTTCCAGTTCAAGCCTAGTCGGGAAAACTTAGTAACTTAGCGTGACTCTGTCTTGAAATAAAATTTTTTAAAAAACTTAAAGAACTGGAGATGTAATCCTAGATTCAATAACCAGACCTAGAAAAAGTACTGAAAACCATATAGCAAATTTTACTAGGCATTATTTTTAAACTGAAAAATAATGGTACAATGTCACTGAAGATACAACCAAGTTAAGAAACAATAAATACCAAATGATGTGAAAGAATGCAAGTGAATATAGTACACTACTACTTTAGGGCAGTAATTTTATTACTACTTTCTGAAATGACCAGATCATACACAATTGTGTCACTCGTTGGCAGAGTGGTCACAGATAAGGCCTAAATCAATGAAAGTGGCTCTTCTCAATGAAAACTGGTAGCCAGCTGGTGAGCCATTGTGTACCCATTAGGTAGTGTGTGTCAGTCCCTGGTTATCAGAATAGAGGTAAAATATTTTTCTTTTTTTTTTTTTCTTTTTTTTTATTTTGGACAGGGTCTATAGGGTGGCCAGGGCCTCACTGCATAGATCGGACTCGTATTTTTCTTTTTTTTTTTTTCTTTTTTTTTATTTTGGACAGGGTCTATAGGGTGGCCAGGGCCTCACTGCATAGATCGGACTCGTAGTGATCCACCTGTTTACAGCTTCCCAAGTACTGGGATTACAGGCGCATACCACCACACCTAGTCTCAATTGCTGTCTTAGTGCATCCTGGGTACGGGGCCAGCACAGCAGGCCCAGGGATGGAACTCCCAACCCCTGCATCTGCCTAAGTAAGAGCTTTAATCTGCTGAGCTATTTGACCCACCCTCAAAATGTTTTCTTTTGTTGTTTAGTTTTGCTGCTTTAAAATTGAAAAGTAATGTACATAATTTATAGACTAAGGCGGCTGCATCTATAAAGATGGAGATACGAGAGCATGTAACTGTTTTTGATCCAACAATAGTTGTTAAATGACTACCATGCTCCAAGCATCTTCTAGGCACTGAGACTTTGGACTTAAACAAGAAGACAAGATCACTGTTCTCAAAGAAGTCAAAAAAGAGAGAACCAACTAATAACATAAACAAGATGTAGTGGACCATGATGGGTGCCGTGCAAAGCAATGAAACAGGACAAATAAAGAAGCAGGGTGAAAGCTGTACTACTCAGTGTTACTTGCAGACCAGACCACTCTGTGAACACTGAGGTTAAGCCTTGCTGTTGGCTCAGTGTCTGCGCCCCATAAAAATTCATATACTGAGATATTAAGGAAGGTGAGTACTGTCAGTGAGAGCTCTGTTCTCAGGAAAGAGGTCAATGGCCCATCAAAGAGGCCACTGGAAGCTTGTCTACTCCTTCCACCCTGTGGGACACAGAACAGGCACCTTGGATGAGTAACGTGCCCTCACCATGACACTGACTGTGCTGATCGCTTTAGCTTTCACCTCCCAGCACCAGCATTAGAAATAACACTTTTCTTTCCTTTATGAATTAGCTAAGGTATTTTATGGTCATGGTCCAAACTAGGACAATATCTGACCTAAATGACCAGAAAATGCAGCAGAGAACTGTAGTAACATAGAGTACAAGACCCTTTAATAAGACAGGAGTAGACAGGGCAAAGGGAGGGAGTGTATTTAAATAGAAAAAAAAAAAGAAAAACTTCATCTTTTCAGGGGAAGAAAACTTAGAAAGGCTGGTATATTAGGGTTCTCTAGAGGAACAGAAATATATATATATATATATATATATATATATATATATATATGCAAGAGATTTATTAGGTAGTTTACAGGATCTGAAGTAGAATAGTCCACAGTGGCCATCCAGAGAGCCTGAGGAGCCAGTAGCTGCCCAGCCCCAGGCTATGGAAGCCAAGGGACAAGAAGGACTGAGAACACAGCACAGGTTAAAGGTCAAATGCCTGGGCGTTCACTGTAGAATCAGCCACACGAATCTGTATCAGAGGGCTAAAGAAACCAGAGACTGGTGTCCAAAGCCAAAGCTGGAGCTCTTCCAAAATGGGCTCACTTCCTCTGAATTTTTATTCTGTCCAGGTTATAGCCCAATTGCTTGGTACCACCCACATCCAGGATGGGGCTCCTCCCAACCCCCACCCCTCACTCAGTTTGCTGGTCTTCAAGTCAGGCATCTGCTGACAACCCCAGAACTGTGCCTTACTTATCTGCTAGGCAGTTCTTACTCAGTCAAGTTGAAACATCACTAATGATCATGCTTGGGCAGCAAGAAGTTGAAAAGATTCCATTTAGATTTTAGAATGAAATAAGAGTTGTGGCTATTCCACTCACGTTAGGTCAAAAGTTTAAAGCAGGTTTGGGATAAAATGGCAAATAATTAGGGAGAGTGGAAAAGGACATTCACCATAATCAAATAAAGAATTAGCAGGTCACTGTGATGTTTACCTACACTGAGCATAGCCGTGAGAAATATTTGCTGTCTGAATGCCACCCCCATATTCAGAAAGAGATTGGAAGGACGCTGCAGAGCAATGTGAGGCACTCCAAACACACTGAGCCCTGCCCAAAGAACTGTATCCATGTTGCCCTTCAAGAGTCAGTGACACAGAGTAAAGATTTTACTAAGAGATGAGTTCACTCTGAGTATGTTTCAATAAATATATGAAATGTCTATGAATAGTTGAAGCAATTATTTTCTCTATCATGATCCATCAAATTATTTAGGAAAGAAGAATTAAAATTACTGTAACAATACATACAAAATAAGTCTCAAAAGCTGCCAAGAAGGGCCAGAAAGATAGCTCAGTGGACTAAGCACCTGCTTAAGCAAACACAGGGACTGGGGTTCAATCCCTGGTACTGCATGCTGTGTCAGCCCCCCCCTCAGGCATGCTGAGCTGGCAACTGAGTCTGGACACGGTGGCACATGCCTGCAATCCCAGAGCTGGGTAGGCTCAAAACAGGAGGATCATTAGGAGTCTGAGATGCATAGTGCAACCCTGCACAAAATCTATGAAATAAAAAAAAAAAAAGCTGCTAAGGAAACTACAGCATGTATCACAGTGTAGTGAGAAGGTTGTTCTGAAAGCTCATAGAGCCTCCAATGGGACAGTATGAACAGGTTCAGAACCTGGCAAATAGAAGAAAGTGAGAGAAAGCAGGTCAGGCAGAAAGCAGGGTTTCCTACCTCACCTCTAGGAACCTTCTGGGTAGCAAGTAGATAAAGATGTGGCAGACCTCAAATGAGCCTGAGTCAGACTACAACATCTCAGAATTTTCAGTTCCAATAAATTCACAGATCAGGCTTCACTTCCCCCAGTACTAGCTTATAAGAAATAGAAGAGTTGGGTTTCAGTGTTGGGTATAACAACAAAAAACCGGTCCAATGAGTTAAAGTAGGGGCAAACTCAAGAAATAAGATACAAATACAAAGTTGTTAATGGAAGACAGTAAAGTAAAACACTCACTTTCTGTACCAGTGAAAGTAGAGTAGCCATAGATTTTTCTAAAATGCTTGAAGTCTGGCTTGACAGTGGATACTTGAGTTAAATCACAACATAAGAAAGACTTCAGTGCTACTAAAAATGTCACAACTTCCAAAAAAATATTTTCACTATTTATTAAGTAGTGAACCTCAGCATCATATCTCCCTAATGAAGTGTTTTTTGGTATGGTTCTTGATGGGTTCTGAGTACAAACTGGTAAATTATCATGGCCCTGATGCAACGTGGCTGAATCCCCAAAGCAACAGCTTATCTTCCCAGTGGACAACTTCCTCCTTCTTCCCCACTCCAGCCCTGCATGCAACTTCCTTTTACCTTTCCCATGCATGGGAAGGAGCCTTCGATCAGCTCCTTGTTTGTCACTGAACCCGCCCCTCAAACTTAACCTTCCTGTCTCAAGTCAGAGGATCTTCCCATCTCCCTGCCCTTGATCTTTTCCTTGTCTTCAGAACTACCAAAGGCTTCTCCTGCCACCTATTTCTGCCGTACCACTGCCACTACTATGGCTGCTGATAAAAGCTGACATTTTTGGTGCTGTGACTTGGATCAATGAGTACTGTGCCTCCTGGGATATCCCCTCCCTGGTTTTGAGCTCCCTCACCAAACCACCCCTGTTTCTGCTTTTGCCTCTGCCTCCTGCCTTTGCTATCTCACATACAACACCAGCCAATCTCAATCGTCACTGATGAGCCCAAAAACTGTAGAGGTCTTGCTCATTTTCCTTTCCTCTCATCTTGTCTCAAACATCATGAGCTCACATTGGGACCTCCACCTCTTCCTCCTATCCCAGCCCCTGCTCTTGCTTGTGATAACTGCTACAGTAGGTGACTGGCATTCTCTCTCTCTCAAATACTCACTCTAGGCTAAAAAGTGATGGCTTTTTGGAGGAGGTGACTTCGGGCCTTTGCCCTAATCTTTGTCTTATTTTATTCCAGCCGGCATGGGAACTATTCTTCCTATCCTCCAAAAAAAGTTCCACTGGGTTGTCTCCTAAAGAACCGCAGCAACCTCAGATTTCAAGGATATCTCAAACACAAACAAGTAACTTTTTAAAATTTCTTTTATCACAAGGGCAAATGGCAAAAATCCCTTAAAATCCTTTGTTGACTCTAAAACATGTGCCTCCTACCTTCCTCACTGTGCTATCCCCTGCCTTATCTGATGGTACTACCCTCCCCAGCCCCTTCACCTGAAACTCTGCCTCGTCAATCTCTTCCCACCATGTCTTTACTTACTCACCCTCTGGAGCAACATCTTTGCCCTCTGCTTATGCCACCAGTTCCCCTGTGGATTCCGCACCCTTTCTTTCCTCCTCTGTATAGGAATCTCAGGCACTTCTGGCCCCTGTTCTCACCTTTTTCCTCCTGTATTCCATACCTGCCCCTGAGCAACTCCTCAAGTTGTGCTGCTGGCCTGTGGCTGTTCACCATGTTGCCAGCCACCACTATCTTGTATAACATGTGAGCACCAACATGTTGTGCACCATGTGGCCATCAACTCCCCACCATGTGGTCACTCTTCCTTGACATCAGAGTGCCAACTTGCAGTGCCAGTCACATGATAGGTCATTGCCATCTTCCAGGCCATGTGGCCATCTGCCATCATCTTACAGTCACTCCTCTGGTGATGTCAGAGCACCACCTTTTAATGCCTCATCATGTGATATGCCCTTTCCTGTAATATATAGTAGCTATAAATAAGAGGCTTCTGGGGCCGGGGGGATGGCTCAGTGGAATAAGTGCTTCCCTGGCAAGTGTGAGGGCCTGAGTTCAATCCCGTTTCCACACACACAAAAAAAGTAAGTTAAAGAATGATATGAAAAAACTAGGGGTATAGCTAGTGGTAGAGCATTTGCCTAAAAATGTAAAAAAAAAGAGGTTTCTATATTTTTCAAATTCTTACAAGAGATCTCTATTAATTGACCTACTAAAGTTCTGATTAGTCTTTTTATAGTCACAAACTTAAAAACATGCACTCTGATTTTGTAAAGATATTCATTTGTATGTTCTGTGTATTTATGTGCTTGTATTTTGGTCTATGAATAGCTGTTCCTCTTTTTATTTGAGTTTTAAAATATACTTGGAAGTATGATATCTCCAGAGTTACCAGGTAGCCTACATGATATCAAAATAGGTTTACTCACAGTTCATAAAAAAATTTTAACTAATTAAACAAAAAAATCATTAAAATGGGGAGAGATTATTGAACAGCATTCCAACTGGTGGGCAGAGGAGTGGCCAACCTCTGCTCATCAATAAAGAACCCCCCAATAATCTCCATAGTCTTTTAGAAGACACCTCAATAATTTGGTCATTGGTTAAAATATAAAGATTTTTAAAAATAAGATTTTCATGTAAAAGATTCTCTTGATATATTGAACATATTCAGGCCTTCCAAATGTACAATATTTTACAAAGTAAATTTTCCTTCAGATTTAAACATATGCCTTTCTCTTATGCTCTAGATATTGAAATAAGAGGATCATGTCAAGCCAACGTGAGGTCATCAATCAAATGATAATTTTCTCCCAAAAACTTATGTGACATGCTGTGTACATTTTGAGATGCTTTGCTAAAATGGAGATTTCATCGTAACTGTTATGTTGTACTACTATGTATGACTACTGATGTCAAATTATCTCTGAAAAATTGTAGAACTATTATCTGTTAACAGTCTGAGGGGATTTGACTACTAGAAAATCCAAGATTGGTAAGAAACAACAGTTCTCTGGATACACTATATTTTAAGGTTCTTAATACTCAGATAAATTTTTAATAATTAAGTGTGTTGCTCACAACTAAATATACTAACGTAGACCCAGATTTTCCTGAAGAAATAATTATTAATTCCTATTTTATATCCCAATCCACTCCTGACATTTGTGCCAAGCTTAAAAAGACGGATCTTGTCCCTCAAACCTACCAGCAAGACTTACTTAATCTAGATTTTTTCATGTCTTCAATAATAGAGACAAAAATTAACTGTACATAAATGTGAGCTTTTGGGTATGACACTCACTACTCCCATCAAAGTATGACCTTGGTTAAGGCCAGAGAGATAGCTCAATAGAATAATCACTTGCCTGGCAAGCACAAGGTTCTGAGTTCAAACCCTGGTACCACAAAAAATAAAAATAAATAAAATAAATAAAAGACCTTGACAAGGTAATGCTGACTCTAAACAATGTTACCACTGGAGTTCCTTCTGAATCATGTTTCAAGCATGGCAAAGAAGGACACTGCTCACGAGCCTGCTGCAACCTACAACCACCACCAGGACCCGGTCCCATCTACAAGCTTGAGGGTCACTGGAAATGCAACTGCTCTGTCCACCAAACAAGA
The DNA here is from genome assembly GCF_000260255.1 of Octodon degus. Taxonomy (NCBI): domain Eukaryota; kingdom Metazoa; phylum Chordata; class Mammalia; order Rodentia; family Octodontidae; genus Octodon; species Octodon degus. Next base: position 26,855,494 of record NW_004524585.1, on the reverse strand, counting down.
GAACTCACTGTAGGCAGATCCATCAATAGTTGACCTGCTTGGTCTTGCTGCTGAAAAGGAATGATGGGCTTGGGGTCCATGCACCCCATCGAAGTACCTTTGTCAGAGCCCCAAGACTTGCTGGACATCTCAGGTAGGGCACTCTTTTCTTGTGGACACAGGGGCCACATACAGTGTTCTTCCTGAGCTTTCAGGTCACTATATGAGATCAAAAGTCTCCATAGTGGGTATTGTTTGCCAACCCCTTCAGACAGCCCCGTTCTCTGCCAACTGTAGACACTGTCTTTGACTCATAATTTTCTTGTGATCCCAACCTGCCCCACACCTCTCATGGAAAAAAATCTCCTCCAAAGCTCCACTTCTCTTTCATCTCTCTCCACACAGTGCTCATGCTATATACCCTACCTCAGTAGGAAGCCAGCTACTCCCTCCTTTCCTCTTCTGTTGTCAACCATATACTCTAGTATACTTCCAGTCCTGCTCAAGCCACCTATTCTATCCCTGCACTATTTTACCTCAGGTATCTCTCAGCTTTCCCCTGGGTCCCCCAACTTATAATAGCCCCTAAAAACCAATAGAGAATAGTGACAAATGGGCTTTTAAAAGTCCACTTCACCAAATTTATCATGGAGCTGCACCTGACTTGGCCTCAGCTCTCTCCTTTGGCTTTCTAGAGCACCCAACTTCCTAAGTCCATTTGAGGGCATATATGGGATAACTTTTCTGTCTCACAACTTTCCCACCCCTGATAATCTTTTTCCCATCACCAACTATATCCCTGTTCTATCCTTCCTCTGGCACTTGCTGTGACAACATGTAGATATCTGTCAGAACCAGTAGACCCCACTCAATTGGTGCCATCTATATTTCCAGGATATTTAATGTATCTTAAATTCTCTAAGCCTATAGGATTAGCTCATATGGGGACAGGCATGTACCTGGTCATCCTTCCAAGAGCAACAGTGGTAAAAGCCATGAGTCTGCCCTCTTGGTTCCACATCACCCAAGCCAAGCAGTGTCCATATAACTCCTCTCCACTAGACAACTCTGTTTTTCCTGACTTTGAGCCTTTGTCACTTGATTGGTCTTCACAACTCCTGTCACCTACATGTATCCATCTAACTAAGAGTTCAAAAACCCCATGGTAACTCATTTACTGCTTTTCCATCTGGTTTCTGATTCCTTATGCTCTGCTATTTGTTTCATTCACCTCCAGACTCTAGACTATTTTCCCAGATGACTTTCAGGTGCACACAAGATTTCTTCAATCTCGGTTGTGAGCCTTCACTAATGATAGACTTTTCATCCTGGCCAAAACACCTGGCATTAGCTTCTGCATGGGTACAAATCATCATCCTGTCAACCTCCTAGTCCCCAAGATGATACCCTCATTCAGCAGGAAGCAGTCTAAGAGATTCATCACCCCTTCATAACAACTAAAAGATGGAATGATAGGTCCTGGCCCTGAATACAAACTGCTATATTGTCATGGCCCTGATTCAACATGGCTGAATCCCTAGAACAACATTTCCTCCTTCTTCTCCACTCTACCATGGATACAACTTCCTTCTACCTTTCCCATCCAACCAGCTCCTTGTGTGTCACTGAACCTGCCCCTCAAACTGTCCCTAGAGAAAGTCCATAAAATCACAACCTTTCTGTCTCACATCGAGGATCTTCCCATCTTCCTGCCCATGATTCTTTCTGTGTCTTCACAGTTACTAAAGGCTTCCACTCTGCCTTATTTCTGCTTTTCTGCTGCACTGTTGCTGCCATCACCACCATCGCTGCCAATAAAACCTGACAGTTCTCTATACCATCTGAGAACTTTCTGGAAATGTGAAGTCTTAGCCTTTATCCAGGCCTATAAATCAACTCATCTGGAATTGGGTTCCAACTGCTTTACTAGATTTTGCAGGTAACTCTGATAATCATAAATGTTGAGCATCATTGTCCTAGAATAATAGGGAAATGCACAACAAAGGAGTTTTTGCTTATCAAAAGACTGTTTTAACCAAAGTACCTCTGTGATCCATCATGAGTTTTCTCTACCTTAATAAAAAAAATCCTGCCAATTCATCATGGCAGTGAGCTAATATGGCACAGGCCACTGGAGGCCATGTGCTATGTTCTGCCTTCCTTCTCTCTGTCAAATTGCACCTTCCTACTTCCTTTTCACAATGTCCTGTTTCCTTGTTCCTGCCTTCTGCCCAATCACTATTTGCCACGTCATGCAGATTGCCCTCTAAACCCCAACTCCATCTTGACCCTGTATAGTTTTTGTTCTCCCAGCCAGGGCCCTTGGAAGCTCCAACTCTCTCTTTTCCTGTGATATTCTGTGTGCGCAATAACAGCTTATTTTATCATTCCTGTATCTTTACTGTGCCAAAAAGCCTAAGAATTCATACATGTTTTTATCCTTTTTTAAGTTTCCTAATTAAAAAGTTTTCTATATTTGGGGTAGTGAAGTGTCCCAGGAGTCAGGGAAGTAAAAGGGAGAAGTTAGAAAAAAGAATGGTAGAAAGATTGAAAGCATGATCCATACACTTATGGAAATGTCATAGTGAACTGCATTCATTTATACAGATAATATGTGTTCATATCTATAAAAAGTAACTAGTCCAGAAGGATATTCTGATTTGGTAGGTCGGATGTGAAGCCAGACAATGATGCTTTCATCTTTTACATTCTTGTTTAATGAAGCAAACACAGCACTGTCAGGGTTGAGGTTCCCAGGAGCCCCTGAGAAGTCATCTGCAGAGGAGGGTACAGTACAATTCTGAAACTCAAGTTTAATAGGAAATCAAGTACTCACATTATTTTCCCAAAGCCTCTGAGCTCTCCTGGGAAGAAGAATAAAGATATCATTGCTGTGTTTTCCTGTGTGAGCACATAGATTTATGATGTTCAATGGTAGATGTACAGAGAGGACAACCTGTGAGAGCACTCGGGTGTCTGGGGGTGAAGATGAGATCCAGCACAACGTGGTGCTTCCTCTTCTCACCAACATGAGATATTATTTATTCAAAGTGAATGTGGACATTTGGGGCTTTTCCATGTGTAAAAGAAATCCCCCTTTCCCACAGGAGCCCTGAGCTTTGTGGAGCAATTTATATAGAAAAAGAAGACGCAAATAGTTTTCAATATAGGGAAAATGTTGACAGAAGCTCCTGCCAAGAAAAGTCAGTTTCAAGGAAATGAAGTCTTTTAGGAAACCTAAAAACCCTTTTAATAATTAAGATACTCAGAAGTCCTAAAACAAAGATGTTAGAAGGTGACCCGTGGTTTATAAATATTTACAAGTTAGAGTAGTGTAAAAATCAACAAATAATTTTCTATTACTTCAAGTACTGGCTTGTTTGTTTTGTTTTGTTTATTTTTGAGATACAGTCTCACTATGCAGTTCAGGATTCCTTGAGTTCACAACATTGCCCAGGCTAGCTTCAAACTCATGACGATCTTCCTATTCTGGCCTCCTGAGTGCTGGAATGACAGACGTACACCACCATGCCTGGATCGATAGTGCTGGAATGATAGACGTACACCACCATGCCTGGATCGATAGCACCTTACTTTCAAAATTATTCTCCTTAAATGTTTGTTTGTTGCTGTTCAATACTGATGTTTGTGTTTTGTCTTCCAATAAAAGAAATAGATGAAAATAAGTGTCCTATGGAAAAACTCTTTACTGTCCATCACAAGATCTACTCAGAAGACCAGGGTGAGGTAAATTCTTACAAAAAAATTAATTGTATAAAAGCATAGGTAAAGTGCCACCGTGGAGGTATAAGTTCCTGTACCACCTCAGCAGCCTACACATCTTAAGCGAGAACCAAAGACCCATTTGAAGACTTTTCCAGAAAGATAAATGCAGTCTCTCATCCATCACAGGCTTCAGCAGTCTCCACCTTGCTCACCACATTCCAGCTCTATTTGATGCCTGGGTTCCAAAAGCTGATGTCTCTGGAAAACCAGCAGAAGCTGACCACCCTGATGGCCCTGCCTCGGGAGTCACAAACCATCATCTTAATGGCACAAAGTCAAAAGCCTATCAGAAAGAGAAGGGAGACGTGAACCCACAATTGCATGGAAGGAGTAGAAGGCCACTGTGAAAACATAAGGGACAGGAGATACTGTGGTGACTATCTTTGGCAAATACAATCCGCCACAGAGTCCACACATTCATCTAATTTTATTCTCTTCTGAGTTGTTACTAAAACAACAGTAAATTGATTTCCCACCCAAGACACAAACCCCAAAACATAGAAGGAATGAAAGAAGCCAGGACAACAACATTTCAGAAGAAGCTGGAAAGCAGATGTTGGACTGGCAAAGGACCTAATAGACTCCAGAAAAGTAAATCTTAGACTAGCAGCAAGAAAAGCCAAAAATTCATAAGATTTATAGCACAGAATTCCCCAAAGGCTAAGCATATTGTAGTATCAGATACATTATAAGCGTGAGGAGAAAGGAGGTAAATTGAAGAGGATTTGAAAAAGCAATCAAAAGACTCCCCAGATGTACACCACACCTGCCCTACACTTGCAATGTTCAGTACACATTTGCTGTTTGCTTGAAGGAATAAACTGGGGTGGATGAATAGGGCGGGAGGGGGATCTGCAGAGTAAAGAGCGGAGGATCCACTGCGCAAAGGGGCAGGGGTGATGTTAGTATATGCATTGGTTACATCGCTCCCTTTCTGCTTAGCTTCCAGAAACCTAGCAGAGAGGAGATCTGTGAACTTCATTTCTGGCAAACCCAAGAACTTCAAGATAATGGATCTGAAGGCAAGTATCTCTGCCAAATCACCCCACTGTGTGATTCACAGATGACAGAATCTTCGTGTCTTGAAGCTTTCAATCAAGATTTTTTGAGTTCTTAAAAATGGCTCATCTAAGGGGAGTGCCTGAACATAAAATAATAAGAAAAATAGAAAAAGCACCAGCAAAAAAAAAAGAGCAGAAACAACTTTCATGCATGTATCATTAATTAGTATCTATTGAGATGTACGAAAAAAATGTAGCAACTGTAGAAAAATGGATAGGAGCATTTACCAAAGGCATCACTCAGAGAAGCAAGATACAGCTTACACAACCTCTTTTCCCACCCTTAAAAAAAGTAGAAGAAAGTATTAAAAGTATGGCAGTGACTTCCCCATCATCATACTTGAAAGCACATAGTAAACTTAAGCTGGTAAATTAACAAATACAGCTTTAATGAAATTGCCTCAAAATATGAATATGAATAAACTAATAGAAATAAAAGATTTTGGGCCAGGGACATAGCTCAAGTGCACAAGCACCTGCCTGGCAAGCATAAAGTCCTGAGTTCAATTACCAGTAAGAGAGAAAGAGAAAGAAAGAAAGAAAGAAAGAAAGAAAGAAAGAAAGAAAGAAAGAAAGAAAGAAGAAAGAAAGAAAGAAAGAAAGAAAGAAAGAAAGA
>NW_004524585.1:26849243-26849952 GCF_000260255.1 Octodon degus | reverse complement strand
AAGAAAGAAAGAAAGAAAGAAAGAAAGAAAGAAAGAAAGAAAGAAAGAAAGAAAGAATATTTCTAAGCATCAGCAAACCATGGTAAGAACACAAAGAAAATATTGATTTCAAATAGCATAAAAAAATCAAAACTCATATCAAAAATACGTTTACATTTTTGCTAGACACTGGGGAGATAGCTCAGTGGTGTAAGTACCTGACTGGCAAGCACAAGGTTCTGAGTTCAATCCCCAGTACAAAAAAAAAGTATATGTTTGCTGGACATAAGCAACCCAGTCATCATAGGGAACTGGTTCTTGTCCACAGACATCTTGATTCTCCGTTTCCCTGCCCTGCACCCCTGTCCACCCGTCTCCCAGTGTCCTGGGCCCCACCCATCTCCACTACATCTATCACTATGTTTTCTATTTTCCATCTTTTATTTTGTTCTTTATACTATTAGTATTTTGGGTTTCTCATATCAGAAATGCCTTGCAATATTTAACCTCCTATGTCTGATTTAAGAAAATGAGAAGGTCCATCCAGAAGTTCCAGTGTTAAAATAAATGATATTTACAAAAGGTAAAAATGAAGAAGAAAGTGATAAGTAAAATGGTTTTTAAAAACTTCCTAAAATGGGCTGGAGAGATGGCTCAGTGGTCTAAAGCACCTACTTAGAACAAGCTTAGCAAAAGCATCAGGGACCACGGTTCAATCCCCCAGCACCAC
>NW_004524585.1:26778916-26849143 GCF_000260255.1 Octodon degus | reverse complement strand
AAATAAATAATTTAAAAAAAAAAAAAAAAACTTCCTAAAATCCAAGGAATATCGGTCTCCAGTTGAAAGGCTTATTATATTAGATGCTTACTGTAAAGGATGAAAAGGTGCTTCATCAGAGAACATCACTGAAGTACTTCAGAATACTGAGGAGACATCAGCTTCCATGAACTTTGAGAGAAGGAGGAAGAGGAGGAGGAGGAGGAGGAGGAGGAGGAGAGATTGTCATGTAAAAGAAAGGAACAAAATCAAAATAGCCTCAGACTTGTTCTCAGCAACAGCTTTGAAAACTGTAAACATTAAAAGCCAACAGACAAGGCCCTTCAGATGTCTGATGATGAATGGATTCTGCTCCAAGCTGAACTATCAGTAAGATTTTTCTTAAAAAGGCAAAGACTTCTTTCCACAAGTAAAATCAGAAAACTTTCACATAAATCCAATCTCAACATGCTGCTAGGGACTGCGCTGTACTGAAACAAATTATAAAACACACAGTAGAAAGCACAGAGAAGAAAAGAATATACCCCATAACGTTGGGAAACAAAAGAACACGGAAGTACAGCTGAATAACCAGGCATACAGCATAACTAGTCAGAGAAGTGGGTCAAAAGTTTTGAGAAGAGATTTGTGGGGTACTTCATAAACAAAATACCTGATGTACAAGGATTTGTGCTTGAAAAGATGCTACTTATGTTCAGAGGACAGTAAGCAAAACTGGACAATTTCTCATTTTCTAATATTTAAAAGATAACCAGACAAGAAAGTAATAAGTTTACTAAACAAGTAAGCTGTGATATATTTGTATAATCAAAATAATTACATAAACAATGAATATAGCTCCAATAACACCTATTAATCTAGGACTGCAGAGAAGGCCAGAGTCAGTTACCATGCTGGAGGGTAATGAAGGAGCAATGAGCTAAGACTACATTTTCAATAATGAGCAATTAATAGATGACACCCAACATTGAAAAATCAGGAGTTAGCATTGCAAATATGTTGCTTAGCAACAGAAAAAATAACAACAAAGTCACAGCTGAGAACAATCTCCTGTGGGGAAAATGGTAAGGAGCTACTGTTTTTAATAATAACCTAGTATAAGTTTCTGACATTTTAATGTGCACACTGATACTTTCAATTTTAAATTTAAAAAATAGAGAATGATTCATCTAGAAATGACTACATCAGCCTATTCAGAAATATATAAACTAACCTCATTGTCCAAGTGATTTAACCAGGTTAGCAAAGCACCACAAACTAATGTCTAAACCTTATAAAATAAAACATCATTTAAGTTTTCAACTGTCACCAAGTTAAGTTCATTAATTTCTCGATTAGTTTTTTCTTATGTCTTCTCAGATAGATAAATACGCACTGGCAAGTTCGTAAGATTGAAATTAGGCACCCTAAGGAATCATGAATTTAAGCCATTTACAATTGATTAAGAGAGTGTATGTCTCATCCTAGAGATGGATTTTATTCTGTAGTTACATAGTTGACAATAAGTTCTAGATCCTTCTTCGGGGATAATTCTATTATTCTTGAATTATAGAACTGCTTGACCATTTCCTTGAGGCCTTCCAAGTTTATGGGTCTCTATCACCTTTAAACTAATTACAAATGCCCTTTACAGCAAAATCATAAAATTTCTGCTTCAACATACTTTTAATGAACTAGTTTTCAAATATGCCAAGTCAAGCATAACATGTAATATGCATAAAATTTTAGAGATATTTTTCCAAGTAATATCTAGCTAAATGTTGGATTGCATTTAAACATAAAGGATTTTGACTTGGACTGTCATTTTCATCCCTGATTAAGAGTTTAAAGTCAAATTTGCTTGGTCCCTCCATATTATCCTATTAGTTCTTTTTAGAAAAGTATCCTTGAATATTGCTTTAAGATCTTCTATAGCTTGCTGAAGTTTTATTGCAAGTAATTTTTAATTTTTCTTCCCAGAATGTATAAAAAAATACTTGTTCATCAGATAGTGAAGAAATATTTGAATATCAATAAAAGCTAAATGTATCTCTACTAATCAAGTTATAATGAAAACCTGTATTAAAAATAAGGAGTGATTAAGTTTGTAGTGAATCTTTATTTTTAATAATAGCTGACCTAATAGAATCGAACAAATTTGATCAAACACCTAGAGTCCATAATACTAAGATTTGGCCATAAAAAATAGTTGTATATATTTCCCTTTAAGAATGTACGTCAGGGCTTGGGATATAGTTCAACAGCATAAGTGTTTTCCTGACAAACACAAGGTTCTAAGTTCAACCTCCAGTACAAAAAAAATGTATATCAAATACCTGTGTACTCAAGATATCTTAAGTAAAGAATGTTTATGAGGAAATAATATGATAAAATCAACTGTCATTCATCAAATTCACAAAAAACAATAGACAATACCTGCTTTGGAGTTTATCTATTTGGTATTTATGTTTCACATTAACAAATCTCCTTCGATTAAGTCATCTCTATGTCCTGTTTCTGCAGAACACTCCACTGGTCTGACCCGAGTGTATCATGTTTCTTCTGCAAACCACGTCAGGGACCTTCATCTTTTGCATGTGAACACAGCCTTCTTCCCCGCAGCCTGGATGATCCCTTCATTTGAACCATCCTTGTAAAGCTCCAAAAACATTAATAAATGTTACCTAAATGGAAAAAAATGTGGTTTTTTTCCAAATTCAGTTCATTAACAAAGAATAATGATACTCTGTAAAATGAATGTCATCCTCATTATCCAAAAGCAATCTTAATGTTTCCTATCACAGATTATGCATTTGTAACTGACAGAAAACCTGGAAACATCCTAGGTCAATACGTCATAAATACCAACATCAATTCATTGCTTCCTAAATCTAATCTGCTCATTGTTGCTGAGACCCTCAACATTTTTTTTCCTTCTGTATGTTAGATTTAGGTAAAAGATAATACAAAGTCACATAAAATATTTCACTACATTAAATTTAACTCCCTTAAGCATACCAGAAATTTATACATTTCCTAGAACTAAAACCCATTGCCTTACACTTCTTTTGATTTATTTTGAGATTATATTTCGTGCACTGCTCGAGGAATGCATTCAGCTGCTTTTGAAGGCCAATTGGGATTTAAGAGATTAATGAATCAATCCTGAATCTTCAGTCTTAGAAAATAGAGCAGTCACACAGATGTTAAAAATATTTTGGGCATGAAAACTATTCCAAAATGCTCAGAGATAGCATATGAATGGATGCTGAACAATGAAAGGTCATCATCCTCTTTGGAAGGATGTGCTCATAATCCAGCATGCAACCTTCAACCTGTAAATTATTCACTATAGCTAAAAGGAAATTCAGGAAATTTCATAGTGACTTATGACTATTACTTATGACATTGGTATTTGCATAAATAAACCCTAAGATTTAAATATCATCTCATCCATATTAAGCAGGAGATTGAATTTTGATTGAAATGACCCTACTCTAAGACATAATGGAAGGACTATATTGGACTAAAATCTGGTGATTGAAAAATTAGAGAAAAAGGAGGGCCTCAAAGAAAGCCAACATTTTGGCCCTAGCCTTCCAAGGTCAATTAAGACTCAGGACATATGAGAACTTGTACAGTAACATCATGTAACTCAGTTGTGTCCCAAATTTTCTGATCGAGGAGATTACAGGGCCAAAGAGGAAAGTGATTGATGATGTAGAGTGTGCCTAAGGAGAGTCACATGGAGAGAAAACATTCCCTCAGGCTTTCACAGAGAGCACATTGGCCAAGCAATGGCCGTGACTCATGCACATGGCTGACACTGACAAAGGATCTACAATCTGAGGTACAGAGTCTCAGGATAAAGCCTGAGGGGATTTCACTGACCTTATCAGATCCAAAAGCTACAATTCTTGTTACATAGGTCTTGCTTTATCTTGGTCTTAACCATCCATCAGAAAAGTATAAAAACAAAGTATAAGAAGTAAAGCCATGCTGTTATGTTGAGTTGTAGGGGATTCAGGTCAACAAATTCTGACATTGCCAGTCAAGAGGAAGACCCAATACTATTATGGACTACTGGACTATTTTGGAATATTTTGCTGAGTTCACATACCTATAATATTTAAATGATGGAACTAAACAAAAAATAGGGATAGAGTTTGAATGACCATTTTGTATCTGTGTATTCAACATGATTAGGATAGATACATAGCTATATTCTCTTAATTCAAAGAATAGAGGGATTTGTTCTAATAGTATTTGTAAATAGGATATCATGTCTGCATCTTGTACAACAAATAACCACTAGGAAGACAGTATACAATATGTTAATTATTGGAACTCTCCTACCAATTTGATTTGAAACTGTCTCATTGCTATTTATTTCTCAAGAAAATTATGGAAAAAATAAAATTTATTTTTCTTTATTAATATAAAAAATCTGGTAATTGTAGGAGAAGTAAGAAAGAAAATAGTAAACATTCAAAGAAAGAGACATTCTCAAGAACGGGAAAATGGATAGATGAAATAAGAACAGGAAATGAAACTTCAAGTTCTAGAATAGCTCACAGTCTAGACCTACTCATCCCCTAGCTCATCTTCTGTATTCATGTTGCTGCTGTACTCATGTTGTTACACACTAAAGTAAATAAAGATATTAGAGGAACAAATTTTAAATTATTGTTAATTAATCGCACCCATCAACTGCATATATTTTAAGAACAAAATGTGGTATCTATGAGGATATGCATATATCCTCCCTGCAGTGAGAAACTTTGCTGTGGGCAGGTGCTAAGAATAATTTAGCATGCCCAGATTTCAGTATCTACACTCATAACCTGACTGTTGTATGTCCACAAACCAAAAGGAGAAACACTCTCAGGAAGCAGTTTACCTGTGTTGATTACAGTTATCCAGCTTCATATTGCAGACATGCAGAAGTTAAACATTGCGTTTTACTTCCTTTCTCATGATTCTTTGAATCTTTCTATTTTCAACATTCAACAAGATCTAATTGAGATTTATTTCTACAGTGAAATGTCTAAAAGCAATTATAATTTCAATCTTCTAGTTTTATATTTAAGCCTTATTATTTGTAACAATTTCTTTTTTTGCTTAATCAGAAGTCAACCTGAATCTTATATTTCAGAGTAAAATTTACATTTGAAATATTTATAATTTGCCCAAGTTTAATTTTGTCAAAAAAGTTCTCACTAATCTTATGTGATTTTTAAAATCAGAAATGATGTTAAAGTTATAATACTATAAATCCTTTAAAAAGATATTGAGGCTGGGAAGACAGCTCTGTAGAATAAGCTCCTGCTTGGCAAGCACAGGGTCCTGAGTTCAATTCCTGGTACTGCAAAAAAAGAGGATATTGAATTACTTGTGTTTGGATTTAGAAATAAGACTATTTTAATGAAAAAATACAGATATATGCATTGTACACACATGTATGCATTGAAAATTGCAAATTCTCATCACACTCTTAGTTCCTTTACCTTGAAAGTTTAACTGTGAATGAAATAACTTCCACTTCATTACAATAGTTTGTTGCATGGAACATTCTACTTCCTAGTCATGTTAAACCTATAGTTATTTAAATAATAACAATAATATTGGTGGGAAAAGAACCTATGCTAAATAGAATTATGGTGCCCATTACCTTCACTCTCTGCCATTTGTGTTTCTATGAGTAAATGCTTCATTACTTGGGAAAAGCAACTTTGAAAATGCAATTCAGTTTATTAACCACCTTGCATTTGAGTAGCTAAATTATAAACAGTTGATCTGATTTATCCATGTGGATTATAGTTATCCAGGCTCATATTACAAGTATACAGTAGAATTTATATGCTTCTATTTGTATTTCCTTCCTCATGCTTCTGTGAAGCTTTTGGCTTTCAGCTTCTATAAATACCTAATTTAGGTTTAGTCTATCAGTGAAGTATCTATAAGTAATTACAGGTTTTTTGTTTTGTTTTGTATTCTGTATTTTAGTAAGGGTCTACTAGGTCTCAGTATGTAGATCGGACTCATAGTGATTAACCTGTGTTCAGCCTCCCAAAAGCTGGGATTACAGGCATGCACCACCATGACCAGTCTAAGCAACTATAATTTAAATCTTTTCACTTTATATTTGAAATGTCATGAACCCTTAAAAATAGAAGTGGAACTCAAAATAAAGAAAAGGATGAGGAGAAAGTTTTAACATGTAAATTCAACATAACAATGTTATCTTTCATTTTTAACAACAAATATCCACATTATATTTTTGTAAGAATATACGGTCACAATGCCCCAAGCTTGTTCCAGTCAACTTGGTGTAACATTATCTATGTTCATATATTCTTTAATTTTTTTAAATATTAAAAAAGAAAAACATTATAAATGACATAGAATTTCACTAAACAAAATAATAGAAGTTCAAAGATGGACCTCAACAACGTTTTATTGCATAATCTTGTCTTCAAATTGGTTGTTTGGATTACCAGGTATAAGCATGAAAGATTGATATAAAAGTGTTATAAGAAATTAAGGAGAAGAAAACATTTGAGCATTAATTGCTCCTTTCAATAGATCAGCAGAAATCAGCAGTACAATTATCCAAGCTATGTTGTTTATACACATAAATATATCATTTTCCTTCCTTCTTTCTTTTGTCTTTTTTCTCATCCTAGTTGTCCCTTCCCATTAAACAGATTCTTTCCCTTCCACAGTATCTGTTTTACCTTTCAGATTTTATTTACTTTTTCACATTCTTACACTAGTGAAATAATATAATTTTTGCATATGCGGGTCTCATTTATTTCCCTTGTAAGTATGGTCTCTAGTTACGTGCATTTACCTATAAAAGCCTTGTTTTGGAGCAGGAGGCATAATGATCCCTGACTTGAAATACTACAAAGCTACTGTGATAAAATCAGCATGGTACTGGCAATAACACAGACCTAAAGATTAACAGAGCAGATTAGAAGACACAGGCACTACCACAAACACACTTGGCCACCTTATTTTTGACAAAGTGGCCAAATATGCACACTGGAAGAAAGAGTGCCCGTTTAATAAATGGTGCTGATAAAACTGGCTATCCACTTGCCAAAGCTAAAATTAGACCAGTGTCTATCACCATGCACTAAACTACAGTCAAAATGGATCAAAGATCTAAGTATTAAAACAGAAACAGCAAAATCTACTGGAGGAGACAGTAAGTCAAAATCTTGAAGACACAGGGGTAGGTAGAGAGTTCATGAACAAAAAATGAACTGTACAGGAAATACTTCAAAGAATTAACAACTGGGTCTCATCTTTTTAAAACATTTCTACATGTTGAACTACATCACCAAAAGAGTAAAAAAGAAAACTCATGAATTGGGAAAAAAAGTTAGCTGACTGTCCCTCAGACAAAGGACTTCTGTAGTGTGTGAAGAATTAAAACAGATCAGGCCCCCAAAATCCAAAGATCCAATCCAAAATTGGGCATCTGATGTGAATACACAGTTCTCAGATGAGGAAATAAGTATATGACAAAAGTTCAACATTATTAGTTATTCAAAAAATGCAAATTAAAGTCATACTGGGATTCCATCTCACTCCAGAAAGAATGGCCATCACCAAGAAATAAGCCAATAACAAATGCTGGCAGGGTTGTGAGGAGAAAGGAACCCTCCTCCACTGTTGGTAGAAGTGCCGACTAGCACAACCTCTGTGGAAATCAGTGTGGAGATTCCTCAGAAAGCTAGAATTGGAGGTACCATTCAACCCAGATATTCTCCTGAGTATTTTTCTAAAAGAACTGAAGACATCATACCACAGAAATAAACATGTGCTCATGTTTATAGAGGGAGTATTTGTCATAACTAAATCTTGGAAACAACCTAGATGCCCATCAACTGAAGAACGGGCAAAAAATATGTGGTGTTTTTACACAATGGAGTATTATTCGGCTGTAAAAAATGATTACTGTCTTGAAAATGAGGGTCTTATCTATCAAAGAAATAGGGTTTCAATTCTACAGCCATAAAGAACTAAATTTTGCCAGCCAATCACCTGAGTAAATATGAAAGCAAATTCTCTGTCAGAGCCTCCAGAAAGAAGCCCATCCTGACCTCCACTTTTATGTCTCCCTTTTAAGACTTAACAAGAAACCCAGAATAGCCCATCTTGTCTCTGATCTATAGCACTGTGAAGCAATACTTGGATATTAAGTCACTAAGTATGTGTCAATATGGTAGAGCTGCAATAGGTAACAGTACTTCACCACAAAGCAGAGACACGTGCAAAGCACTAAGGGGACATAAGTGCTTAAAATCCCCACAACCTTATCAAATGAATCCAAGTTTTTAAGTAACAAAATGAATATATAAAGGTTGTAAGAAAAGTGTAGTAAATAAATTATCACATAAGTAATAAATGATGAAGCACAGATTTGAACCCAAGCAGTCTGACTTCAAACAGTGTGATAAAACTAAGTTTGCACTACAAAAACCTAAGGGGTGTGTGTGTGTGAGAGAGAGAGAGAGAGAGAGAGAGAGAGAGAGAGAGAGAGAGAGAGAGAGAGAAACAAAGAGACAGAAAGACAGAAACAGAGATACAGAGAGACAGAGACAGAAAGAGAAAGAGAGACAGAGACAATGAGAGACAGAAAGACAGAGACAGAGACAGGAAACAAGATGATTATCAGAAAATTGTAGAAAATTTGAGGACTCCAGCTGTTTCTGTCTAACATCTTATCACTAAAACTAATTATTTTGGAAATGATATGGCTGTAATATCATGATTAAATTTCCAGGAGTGTTTATCATGATGTTCTTGGACAAAATACGTACTGTCCTGCAATAAAATGCTTCATGGCACATTATGAAAATAGATACACGCACATATACACACAAGCACATGTAATGCATGTATGTATACTTCATCAATCTGGCCAAATTGCTTAATCTTAGAGAAAAGGCCTTACATAGGCTGCCTGGGGGAGCTGACTGTATGGCCAGCCCTTGCAGCAGGCCAGGCCATTGGGAAGTAACTTCATGCTGTTGAGTCATGCCATGCATAAAAGATGACAGACAGGCAGGGCCACTGTTGTGCTGTGCAGTAGCCACTCCCTGGGTTTAAGTGATCAGCTGTCCCACATCCATCTAGACTATCAAGCAGAGCCTCATCAAAGGTGGGTGTAATCCACAGACAACCAGGCACTGCTGCACTTCATTTATCTCAGATGCAGTAGATCAGTACAGGGAGGAGCAAGATGGGTTTCACTAACAGCATTTGCCTCCTGAGCTGTGACTCTGCAGGAAACACATCTCCTCTGCTCTGTGGTCCCCATGTAGTGCCTGCAGTGTGAAGACAGAAGGCTGACACAGAGGAGGAACTCCTGGCTTCTTTGTGAAAGGGTATCCTCAGGAGATCCCTCTCAGAGATCTCCAACTTGCCTCAAACAAATCAGCAGATGTATTTTTAAAGATATTTAGAAAGCCTATTGAAGAAAGCAATTCATCATAACTGAGAAGCTATCTATGCATCTCATACAAATCCTAGTGGCAGGACAGTCTGTAAAAAGATCATGTAGTCAGAACAGTTTGTGCAGAAGTGGTTAGATGAAATTTATATGGGAAAAACCAAAGTAATGCACTTGGCAATAAATAATTCAAAATATAAGTACAAAACAAAGAGTTCTGAGCTGATGGTTATAATGAAGAATAAAGAGCCTTCAATGGGTGGAAACTGTTTTCACGAGGCTTCCAGTGGCTTTGAAAGCCAGCCAACGCCAGATATAATTGGTCAGTCTTAAGGTAGGAGGGAGGAATGCATAATCCTGATTTATATGAAATTAGGATGTATCCACACCTGAGAAGTAGCAGTGGGAGTCACTGAGGCATGCTGTCCGTGAAGGGGATTTGCTGTGAGCAGCATCCCAAGGCTACTCTGCACCCAGACTGCTCAGCCCAATGGCAGAGGACAGCACTGCTCCCAGAGCTTCCGTCACTGATCGCAGTGAAGCTTCTCTGAAGGCCAGTCGTTCCTCTAAGGGCAGCCATCCACTGCCTGCAGCCTTTTCAGAGCCACATCTTCTCTGATGTTCTTCCCAGTCATCCTCCTCAATCCTTATTTCTCTTTGCGTGTGTCAGAAGTGGATCAAACATCTCCCCTCTCCCCTTCATCCTCTGTGCACATTTCTCTCTTTGTTACATATTGGAATCTTCCTCCTGAATGACCTAAAATAACCCTATTCATGTCCAAAGTGATCTGATAAAGCACAGAAAAATGAACTCGTACAGTAGGTTTCTTACTATCTGGCTAGACGACTATAGACTGGCAGAAAAATGGAGATCCACTGATAAAAGAGTAAGCAGTGCGGACCAAGGAAAGTGACTCTGAAAAGGAGCTCTTCTGTTGGTTCAAAGATGAGAGCATTTGAAACTGATGATAAAATATAGATGGGGACAGTGGGGCTGGTTGCTTGGCACTGAGGTGCATAGACTTGGATACCAGCAGAAGTGCGGTGAGAAACTTCAGCAGTTAAGAGTTGAATGCTAAATAAGTCACAAGCGCTTTTTGGTGGCTTCTTGCTTAGTGCAAAAACAGATATACAGAAGAAACAAGTATAGGGCCAAGAACCTGAGACATGCGGTCACAGAGCTCCCAAATCATTTAAATAGCCAGGCACAGCAGATCTGTTATATTAAGGCCAAGACTCAGACTGAATAGATTTGGAGCACTAGTGGAAGGAATAGGAAGAAGTAAGTGGGTGTGCTACAAGGTGGGGCTCTGTAGATGACCATGAGGCTTGAAGTGGCTACCTTTACCCTGTTAATTGATGTCACATGCAAGATACACTGCAGAGACACCTCAGCAAAGGGTTCAGCCTAAGGGGCTGCCCCAGCACCTTTTCCAGCTGCTGCACTGAGCCTGCAAACAGATCACAGCATAATGAAGCAGAGACGTGTGGGCTTGGTAGAGCAGGGAAAACAGTGAACACCAAGGACTAAGAATGAGATGTATGGGTTCATGGGAGTGGGGTGAGGATCCTGGGACTAGATCTGAGGGTGTTTAACCCTCGAAAAGCCTGAATGAAATACCAAATGGACAATATAATTTGTTAGCACAGTGTCTTAGTTACTGTTTACTCATTGCCGGGACAAATACCTGACACTCAAAGTGAAGGAAGGAAAGGTTTATTTAGGTCACAGTTACTGGAGGTTTCAGTTCATACCCTGCTGGCTACAAGGCAAATGACAGAAGTTCATGGAGGCAGAAAACAATGAAGAGCAGAGGAGGAGCCACAACTGCAGCATCCACCAAGCCTCTCTCTTCCTTCCATGCTGACTGCAAAAACAGGGGGAGGATCGCAGCTCCTCCAAAGTGGAGGATCGCAGCTCCTCCAAAGTGGCGCAGTTGCGAAGATCAAGCTTCTTTAAAGACTGGGACTTCTCCACGGAAGTGGGTCAGGTGGCCCTTCCTTAACTCCTTTATATACACTTTTCATGATGAGTCACTCTGGGGTGGCCCATGGCCCTAGGGTGGAACCAATCGCATCCCAGGTTGGGCCTTGTCTGCCTGCAGGGCAGGGGAGGACCCCATGCCTGATTCAGCCAAGTTGACACAATGTATCAACTACCACACACAGGAACATGTTTTGTGACATGGACTTAATGTCATGCCAAGAACCCCAGAATATAGAACTAAAATATAGAGAAAACACTGGGCCATACAGAGCAAAATTGAAATGGCTGAGTTGGCATGGTAGAGAGCAGAGATTGTAACTAAAAGGTTCTAAGAATCAGACATACTGCAATCAACATTTGTGGACTATGCCCTCCAAGGAGACCCAAGGAACTAGCTTTTACCTAGGCTACCAGGAATATACTTCTAAAAGGGACACCAGACTCACTAAGTTCAGTTATGGCCACCTGTGGAGGTCAGAGCTGATACTAGGGGAGGAGGTCACTAAATTTGATTCACTAACTGGCAAAGAGACAACAGGGGACAAGAGGTGGCATTTCACAGCTAGAATCCATGAGCCCCAATGAATATAACTAACAAGGGAGTTAATCTACAGAGACGTGTGTGGATGATGAGTAATCTATTACATCCTGAGGAACAAACTGACAATCATAAGTGTGCTGCTTAAGATCTAGCAACAATGAAAGAGCAGGCAGCCTCTATGACTCATGTCCTGAGAAAGCCTGCACCACAAAAACAAAATGCATTTAGTTCTACCACAGAGCAACCTACATCCATTTGCTCAGATGACTAAGCACTGGAGAATGGAAGTCATCCAGCATTGTAAAGACTGTTGGACTTAATATTCTAAATTGACCTTGATACCCAGAGGCTGAAATAATCACCTTATTAGAGTGAGGGCCAAAGTATTAATGGGATCTTCTCTAAAATTCAACTCACAGTAAAGTCACTGAGTGCTCAGCTGCACCACGTTGCAATTTCTCTGAGTGTATACCTAGGACTCCAAATTGGAATCCATTCCCAAGTGGAGTAGGAACTATTATAGCTTGGGAAGGTGAATGCAAGTTGCTCTAAGTTTCCAACCCTCAACCAAGATAGAAAACCAAAACAAATATCACATTATGGAAACATAGTTGTGACTGCCTCTGCCACTGAATGTTAAGGTTTAAGCATCATAGAACCCATCCATTCTGGTCCTTACAGAAACTAGAAACGTTAGGGAATGTCCACATGGTGTCCCCGATCACATCTTCCAAGCAAAATGTATTTTCCTTAGTAAAGGAGGCAACTAAGATTTTATCTGTTGGGAGCCACTAAAGCAGAAATTCATCACACATGGGAGGGCAGAATGAGGCCTCATTTCCTAAAGCAGTCAAACTACCTGAATCTTTAGAAACACGACCTGCCCGGACATTGTGGACTATTACACACTAGGGAACATTGTGTCTTGTAACTTTGCAAAAGTACAAATAAATGCCCCTACTATTGTTCTGGAGACCTTTGCTTATCAGGCTTGATCCACCACCTGATCTCAGCTATTATCTCTTGTCTTTATTTTCTAAATTCTCTCATCATTTTCTCCTGGGGACTACAGAGAAGCCAACAGATCTCTATGTGTATCATTAAAGAAAGGATCAAATTCAGCTGCATCGATCTGGGATGAAGAAGAAAATGTTCCTGTGTATGCTGAGGTCCTCCTCCTGCCCTCTGACATAGTATCATCCAATGAGTTATAGCCTGTCTGTACATCCCACAGAAAACTACATTGTCTCATTACATCAGTGACGTCATGCCTATGGGGCAGGTGACCAACAGATGGTAGAGCTCACTGGTAAGACATCTGCCCTCAAGAACATGGGAGATAAATTCTTTAAATTCCAGACACTCCATGTTGGTGCCATTTTTAGGAGTTCAAAACAGAAGGATCTGTTTTGGAGTCCAAATAATCATGATCCAGGAATATTTAAGCTAAGGTAGAACATAAATGGTTGTGGTTTTCATCCTCGATTATAAATAGGAAAGCATGAAACCTGTTAAGCCTCTTCAAATTTTGAAGGCTATGTCCATCCACTCTCAGGGATACTTTGTAACAGATATAATGGAAAACATGGAAGATAGCCAGATGGAGTGGGCTCTGAGCAGGAAAAGACTCTGCAGCAGGTTAGGATGCAATAGAAAGGCCTGTGGCACTTGCCATGAGTTCTAGAAGACTCTATTATTCAGAAATGATCAACAGTAGAAAAGGTTTTTCAGTCTGGGGAGATAGTTCAGTGGTCTAAGCACCTGCCTGGCAGGTGCAAGGACCCGGGTTCAATACCTGGTACTGCATGATGTGCTGGCCCAGGAACCATAGGCACATCATGCTGGCCATCAAAACTGGGCATAATGGCACACACCTGTAATCCCAAGGCTGGGGAAGCTGAGACAAGAAGTTCACTATGAGTCCAAGTTGCTTAGTAAGACCATGTATCAAATAAATAAATGATTAAAAACATTTTTAAAGAGAAAAAGATGTTATGTGGATTTTATGATAAGACTGTGCAGGAAAATCACAATGTGGCAACCTAAAATTTCATGCAGATGGATGCCATAATCACATATGCAGTAGATAATTATGGAGTAGATAATTATGGATCTTCCATAAAACAACTTCTACATGTTAGTTAGTATTAGGACAGATTGATGCCCCTCACCTCTGGAACATCGAGTAGCCATGCATTCAACACGGTCACTAGAAGTCATGTGTTGTCAGATCTACCAAGATGTAAAGCTGAACAAACCCAGCAGTGGCCCATCGTAAGAAGAGACAGTGCTCGAGGAGGAACAAGTGAGCACAGAGTAGCCTTAACAGTAGACACCAAAGGAGGCCCTGTCTCAGACAGCATGGCTGTACCAGTGCCTCTCCTGGCCTGGCTCCTATGACCATACGCAGATGAGTCATAAATAGCGGAAAGAAGAGGAAAGGTCATAACGTGGATTGTGGGTGGGATAGCTTGCCATGGGTATAAATCTCAACACAATAAGCACTGCATTAAAAATACATTCAAGGGTGCAGTTGGACAATGGAAAGAATAAATGTAGTTTTGGTATACTTGTGTATAAAAAGAGCAAATTGTGTGAAGCAAAGATGTATACCAATTTCTGGGCAGTAGCTAGTAGTCTGTTGAGTTTGTCAGTCACCAGGAAGAAAAGGACAGGAAGATTAGCGATAATGATGTTTTCATTAGAGACATATGTTTGAACATATGGGAAGAGGCTTGAAGTGTGAAGGTTTGTGTATCACATATTAATATCCACTAGAAAGCAACCATTATAGAAGAAACGCTAATGAATTAGGTATTAAAATAACTTAGCCAATCAACATTAGGCAGCCTAGTCACTGGCCACCCAGAAATGGTACGATGGACCTATGAACAAATACCAGAGGGACAGGGTTGTAGGCTGTGCAGCTTGGAATTATAGTGATCTTGTTTTCAGCCTCCCCAGTGCTGGGATTACAGGCATGCACCACCACGCTCAGGCTCAATGGCCTGCTCAGGGTACCGGTGGTGGCGCTGGTGTGCATGTAGTGCTGGGGATCAAACCCCAGTGCCTGCGCTTGCCTAAGCAGGCACTTTGTCAGCTGAGCTATCTCACTGGCCCAGGAAAGATGAATTCTTACCAAAGAATTTTTCTCCCTAGCATAAGGCTTAGCATATAGTTAATGCTGAATGTCTCTGGGGTGATTTGTGAATCATATGTCAAGTTTCTAAGTTCCTAGGACAGGTGTTGCTTGTCCCTCTGAACTTCATTCCACTGGACTGTGTCCTCTACCTGCTAGCTAACTAAGCAGGTCTGCATGTGCGCTCCACTCCACATTTGTTAACTTATTTTCATTTTCTTTGATATATTGCATGTCTTTGACTGAATCTAGTAGCTAACTTTTATGGCTAACAACTTTATATATGGTACCCTATTTTTCTTTCTTTTTAAAGATTCATTTATTTATCTACTTGGTGCAGGATCTCACTACACAGCCTGGACTCATAGTGATTCTCCTGTCTCAACCTCCCCAGCACTGGGATTATAGACATGTACCACCATGCATGACTTTGGTGGTTGATTTGGTGCCTGGGGCCAGCACATACTGCAGTGCCAGAGATCGAACCTGGGTCCTTGCACTTGCCAGGCAGATGTTAGACCACTGAGCTAACTACCTGGCCCCTGTATCCCATTTTGTAAAATACAATAGGTCACAAAATTACCATTAGTGATGCTTATAGATAGATGAAGAAGGCTTAGAGATGCTTAGGAAGATAAGCCACCTTACCCCTCTCTCAGCCCCTCAATCACCTGGCTGCTAATGCCTATGTCGTTGTAGAGCTATTGCTCTTAACCATTTCATGATGTGACTGACTCTACGCTCATCCTTCATACCTGAGTTTAAACATCACTCCCTCCATAAACTTTTTTTATTATGTTGGTTTCCACCAACCTCTCCTTTGTTCCAAATGCCTGTTAATATTTAAAGTCAGCTCTACACTGCTTGTCTTCAATTGTCCTCTATATAGTTTGTGTGTATTTTGTCTGTACTATTAGATTCAAAGGCTTGAAGAGGAAGTGAGCATTATTATTTTGTAGCGTCTTGTTATAACAGCAGAGACACTCAAGAAAAAAGCTCCTTGTTAATCAATTGAAATTTATTAGCATTATCCTTTACCTGGAATTCTCATTTAGATTTTTCTTCAAGGATGGGGTGTGAAAAACAAAGGTCTTGCTGTTCTCTTGACACCTTTCATTAAAAAGAAAGAAAAAAAACTTAGTTCACTTCCTGCTGCTCAGAAACTTAAGACTGTATCTTTGGGTTAGGAATTGTAGAAATAGTTTGGCTAAAATAGGTTGCCTTTTGAAGATGAGGCTAAATCTGTTATTTCCAGTGATTAATGCTTTTTAAGAACAAAGGGATCATTTGACAGCTTGTGACTGGTGCAATCAGGGAAGCCGGAGATCTCGGGCTGTTTATTTTTACACGTTAGGAAGGGAGAAGCAAGGACCAGGCCCTGAGTTTGACACCTCCAGTGAGTTCAGTGACTTCACATTGCATCACATGAACATAATGCCTCTCTTCACACCCTGTGGAATTCAGCAGAGACACAGAAGAAGCTATGAGCCCAAACTGGATCCAGCCACACAAACAACTCAGAGCTAATGAACAAGTGCCAAGCTTGTCCTTGCAAATTTCTTTGTAATTTAAAAATAAACTCGAATGATTAGGTACTTATAGAATGAAAAGGTAGTGGCTTGGAAACTGATGTAAGTAGATGAGGCATGGTTCCCCAATAAATATAGCCACTACAAAACCAAGTGTAGCTTGTGCAAGAGGAGAAACAGAATAAGTGGAGCCCTTGTTAGGTTTCATGTTCTTTAAATGTGTTATAAAATAATCCGCAGTGCCAAATCAAATTGCTACCTTTACTTTAGACCAACCCAGGACAAATAACTGCTATTACCTGAAATTCTTTTATGGGCTATGCAAAACCAATTCACTATTTAATCTCACATCTAATGCAAAAATAACCACAATAAGTGGTTGTTTTAAGTTGTGTTTTTTAAAGTCCGCTTTTTGCTGATGTTTAAAATAATTCCAAGAATCAAATGACAGTTGGATCTTGTTAAGCATATTCATGTTTCATAAGAAACTGAAACTATGTTCTTTATTATAAATTGGGTTAAAAATAGAGACATACTAAGACTCTGATAGCATTTACATTTAAAAAATACAACATAAAAATAAAAATGGATGTAGATCACTAAACAAGCCCAGACTCAGAGCCCTGTTTCGACAATATTATCTTGCTAAAAACATGTCAAAGCTCATAATATGAGAGAACAAGAAAGACTTTCTTATCAGCAATTTATAGCTTCTCATTAATTTGCAAAAACTTTTAGGGAATTATTATATTACTTTATCTTCAAAGTCTATAACAATACCTGTTATACCTACCATTTCATTGACAAGGTATCACAATGGGGTTAGTTACTTGCCTTGAGGGATTTTTATGAGATCTGCCTCTAGTTTTACCTGTATCTCAATCCTCAGCTCGGGCTTGGGCTTGGGCTTGGGCTTGGTCCTGGTCTCTCTCTCTCTCTCTCTCTCTCTCTCTCTCTCTCTCTCTCTCTCTCTCTCTATCTCTCTCCTCCCTCTCTTCCTCTCTCCCTCTCTTTCCAAGTGTTCAAATCCAGGTGACATACAGCCTAGGATGCTTGTGCTTGGAAAATTTATTCACATTTCATATAAATTTAGAGTTCATATTCATATCTACTCAAAGGCCAAAAGACCTTAGCAGTCATGTCTTACTCCTTTCGTGGTCTGTGTGACTCTTTCTTGTTCTCATTTTCTTTTTCTTTGAGGATGTAAATGATACCTGTAACAGAGTCGAAGGAAGGTGCAGTATCTACAGCTTCACACCGCAACACAGCGGGGAAAGACTCTCACTCAGCTCTCAGAGCAGAGGCCACTCATTAAAGGAGTTCCCTTGGGGCAGGGGTGGCAAGCTCCGGCCTTGCCACCTAGCATGGTTCCTGGCCGGCAGCTGTCTAGGAAGCGTGGCCTTAGTGTGAATGCTGTGATGGATCCCAGATGTGCAACAGCTGGAAGCTGTTACTGAATCGACTCCTTAGAGAGAGCAGAGGCTCACTCTGTGGCTTTCACAATCTACCCCATGTGTTCCATAGTTCCACTTTTTGTGTATTTGGAGAGCCGCTTCTCTATGGTTCTTGTAGACCCTTCTCTCTTTGAGAGAAAGTTAGAAGGTGGTTAATGGGATAAGCAACAGTTCTGTCACTGAATTTGACTTCAAATTTGTAACCAGTGCACCTCTTCTACCATTTCTCTAAATGTCCTTCATAATTCACAGCCTTCCCCTGAGGTACGTAGCGGCGTGGCCTACATCTCTACACCAGAGCCCTGGTAACCAAACTTCTATGGGCAAAAGTTGCCCCATTTGTCCACAAGAAAGTATCAAGTGATGGGCTAGGAAGACAGCTTGGTGCATCAGCATCTGCCTGGCGGGTGCAAGGACCTGTGTTCGATCCCTGGAACCACATGCCTGGAACTCCAGGTGCACCATGCTTGCCCTGGAACTCCAGGTGCACCATGTCGGCCCTGAAACCAGGTGTGACGGTGCAGTCTTGTAATCCCAGCGCTGGGGAGGCTGAGACAGGAGACTCACTTCAAGTCTAAACTGTGTACTGAGACCTTGTATCAAATAAATACATGAATGAATGAATGAATGAATGAATGAATAAAATTTAAAAAGAAAGCATCATGGGATGGATGCACAAGTGCACCCTCTCGGTTCTTCCCTGAGCCCTCTCTGCATAGCCCACTCTGCCCTTATCATGCCAAAGAGGCACAGCCCTGTCCTTCCCATCAGTGCCAATGACCCCTGCTTGTTGCTTGGGTTTTGTATCTAATCAGGCACTGTGAATAGTGCATCTAGCTCAGGATATGTGTGCAAGCAAAACAAAAACTTACTTATTCCCTGCGTAAGTACCTCTATTTAAAGGCAAATCGTCAGTCCTCTGACTACCTGATGTAGTCAAACTGCCACCAAGTTGTTGGCTGGTCCCTTGGGTGAAATACATTAAAAAAATATTTGACCTTGTACAAAATGCATTAAAAAATATTTGTCTCTCCTGGCCTTATGGTATCTTGCAGGGTATACAAACATTAAAAGATTTTAGGTGAAAAGAGAAAACTACAAGTTTTTTATATTATTGTATGTTCTATAAAAGTTATTTGTGGGTCTGGGAAGATAACTCAGCTGTCTAAGTGCCTGCCTCAGTTCCGGAGTTCAGTCCACAGCACCACATGGCATGAAGGCATGAACCCTAGGTGCTCTGTGCTGCCCCAAAATGAGGCTTGGTTGAGCATGACTGTAATCCCAGCACTGGGGAGGCTGAGACAGGAGGATCACTGTGAGTCTAAGCTGTGTAGTGAGACCCTGTACCAAATAAATTTTAAAAAATTAAAGCTGTTTGTGTTGTTAAAAGTAGGATTTTCTCATCATAAAAATATCTTAACCACAATTATTACTAATTCATGTGAGAAAAGATGTAAGAAAAGACATAAGACATGTCACATAATTATTTAAGAGGAAAAAAAATTTCATCCACATAACATTAATCATTCAACTTCATAGGGAATTCAGTTAGGAGTAGAAACCCAATACAAAATTCAATCAAAATTTTGATGTCATAGAAATATGGCCTCAGTTCTTAAAATTCCTTTCAAGCCTACAATAAACATTCATATTTTTACTCAGACTTTAGGCTAGTTGAAGCAGTGTATTCCGAGTTTGTTTGTGTGTTTGGCTTCAACTTACATTTTGACCTTGTAGAACCCTAATATGACGTCCTTCTTAAAGCATTCCTTTCCCCTCATCCCTATAGCTTTTCTTTCTTTTCTCATGTCATCTAACTCAACCCAAAAAAAGATCTTCTGAGCATCTACTATAGATTCTTCATTAAAGCAGTCAAGGATCTGAATTTTATTCTTTCCTGGAATATTATCTGCCTATCAGTATGAAGATTTCATACAAGATGGAAGATACGGGTAGAGTTACAGTTGGCCACATAATATACAATTATGTTTTATTTATAACAGAATTCTGTCCATCCAAGGTGGTTTATTTATGTGACACCTTTCAAAATAAATCTATAAGTGAGTCAGCACAGCTAACATGTACAATAACAGAAACTCTGGTCTTTCAATGTCTTCACACAGCTTCAAGCATTAAAAGTTAATTTCTCATTTCCCATGCAAATTGATAGTGAAATATGATACACACCAGTTATCCAGAGACCCAGTAGACAAAGGCTCTGCTTCTTAAGGAGCTGCAGTCTCACAAGAGCATCAGGTTTTGGCAGGATTGGAAAGAGATGGAAGAGAATTATATGCATGTTTCTCTGTGCTTTAGCTCAGAGGTGAGATCGGGTACGTCACTCTCATTTTCTTGGTCAGAACATGTGATATGTTTTTTTTAACTTTAATTAACCAAGACATACTATACCTTCATGCTCCCAGAATTTGATTTGAGGACCAGAAATGTTCATGAGTAATGTCTGTTATATCCTACAAGGCAAATCAACCCACCATGTATGACCATGCTTCACAGAATGCCATTTATTTGCAACATGGACTTCTGAAATGAACAGAATTGTAACATTTAACTGTTCTCAGATTGCTTGTCACAAAACAATTTTCTTCAACTTCACTACTTTAAACATTCACGTTTCAAAAACAGCACTCAGGCATATTCTCAAACAGCTACCAAATATGGAGAATAAACATAGTTCTCTAGCAACTCTTAGTAGGAGGGACAACTTCATGACACAGGCCAGAATTTCCATAAATTTCAGAGACGATCTTGTCTGATAACTTACCTGAAGTGATCTCAGCAGATTTTTGTGAGTCCAGTTTCTGATTTTACTCAAGTAGAAATTCCATGACATAAAGTTATTTGGAATGGCTTTAGTTTTGTTCTGTTGACATGATTATAATCCTGGCATATCAAAAGAACTGGTTATCATACCAAGGGAGATACTTTTTTTTCATTAGTATGAACCTCTTCATGTCATTCTAAAATATATGATACATCTCAGGACTGATGTATCTCTATAGCTGACAGACACAAAGCTAGGAAACAATGATAAAGTAAAAATCTTTGTTTTAATATTTAGATCCTTGATCCATGTTTTACTTCAGTTTAATACATAATGACATACATGAGTCTAGTTTTAGTCTTTAGCATGTAGGCAACCAGTGTATTTAGGACCATTTATTAAAGAGGCTATCTTTCGTCCAGTAAACCCTTTTGGACCCTTTGGCAAGGATAAGGTGGCTAAGTATGCTTGTAGTTGTATCTGCATCTTCTAATCTGTTCCGTTGATCTTCAGGTCTTTTTTTTTTTCCTTCAGTATCATGTTGATTTTACCACAATAGCTTTGCAGTATCATTTCAAGTCCACAATTGTGATGCTTCCTGCCTTGCACTGTTGCCCAGACTTGTTTTTGCTTTTCTAGCTCTCTTCTGTTTCCAAATTAATTTTAGGAATGTTTTCTGTAGTTTGCTGAGGTTTTCTAATCGTATTTTGATCCAGGTTGCATTACAATCTGTACAATAATTTTGAAATGATAGCTATTTTCACTATGTTCGTTCTTCCTATAAGAAAAATTAGGTAGAAATATTGAAAACATAGGTGTGTTCAGAGAGTTCAAGAACAAAACTCGAAATACATGGTAAATACTTCAAATAATCAACAACTAGGATCTCATCTTATCAAAAAGATTTGCACAGCAAAAGAAATCACCAACAGAGTGAAAAAACAACCCACTGACTGGGAAAAAAATTAACCATTTGTCCTTTAGACAAAGGACTTCTACCTAGAACATATAAAGAATCAGAACCCTCTAATTCAAAGGCCCAATCTAAACAGCCATCTGAGATGACTCCGCACTTCTCAGACGAAAAAAATACAAACAGCAAATAAATGTACAAAAAAAGTTTAATAGCATTGATAATTCAAGAGATAAAAATTAAAATAACACTTAGAGTCCATCTCACCCCAGAAAGAATGGCTGTCATCCAGGAATCAACCAATAACAAATGCTGTTGGGGCTGTGGAGGAAAAGGAACTCATTACCACTGCTGATGGGAAAGTAGACTGGTAAAACCTCTGTGGAAATCAGTGTGGCATTTACTCAAAAAGATAGAATTAGAGGTCCCATTCAACCTAGTCATTCCTTTTCTGGGTATTTTCCCAGAACAAATAAAAACAGCCTCTCAAGGTCAGTAAGAACTCAGTACACAGGAGAGCCTGTACTGTAACATCATGTAACTCAGTGGTGTCCCAAATTTTCTGATCAAGGAGATTATGGAACCACAGAGGAAAATCATCACTGACGTAAAATATGCCTAAGGAGAGTCACATGGAGAGAAAACATTCTCTCAGGCTTTCACTAGAGCACATTGGTCAAGCAATGGCCGTGACTCATCCACATGGCTGACACTGACAAAGGATCTACAAACTGCAGTACAGGGTTTCAGAATAAACCATGAGGGGATTTCACTGACCTTATCAGATACAAAAGTTGCATTTCTTGTAATATAGGTCTTGCTTTATCTTAGTCTTAACCATCGAGCAGAAAGTATAAAAACAAAGCATGAAAAGGAAAGCCATGTAAATATGCTGCACTGTAAAAGGCTCAAGTCAACAACTTCTGACATTGCCAGTCCTATGGAAAACCCACTACTATTATTCACTACTGGACTGCACTGGAATATTTTGCTGAATTCACACACCTACAATATTTAAATTACAATGGAATACCCTTCTCTGACAAAACTAAACAAAAAAGGGCATATAAATGAAGGACCATTTTGTATCTGCATATTCAAAATAGTTAGGATAGATATATAGCTACTCTCTCTTAATTCAATGAATGTTACAATTTGTACTAATAGTGTTTGTGGACAGGATATCATGTCTGCATCTTGTACTACGAATAACTACTATGAAGACAACAATATGCAATGTATTAATTATTGATACTGTCTTACTAATTGGTTTTGAAACTATCTCATTGCTATTTGTTTCTCAATAAAATCATTTTTTAAAAAATCATACCATAACAATACATGTGCACCCATGTTTCCAGCAGCACAATTTTGTACTAGCTAAATCTTGGAAATAATCCAAATGCTCATCAACCAAAAAACGGACTTTTTTTAAAAAGTGGCATTTTTATACAACAAAGTACTATTAAGCCATACAAAAGAATAAACTGAAGGTTTTGATAGGTAAATGGATGCAACTTGAGACCAAAATCATAAGGACAATAAATCAGACTCACATTGTAAATATTGCATCACCTCCCTAGTGTAAGAAGCTGAAAGAGCACAGAAGGTCCAAAATGTACAATTGTTATGGTGAAATGGGAAGAAACTTTTCAAAAGGAATGAAATACTGGCTTGGGGGAAAGGATTAAGAAGGAAAAGGAAAAGGAAAAATTATATATATATAATTATACCATTACTTTCTATTAGTTCATTGAAAAGAAAGTTTGTATTTATATTGTTGGATCAATTTTTCATGCCTTTATTTTATAATCTGAGCACCAGCTTTGAAGATAACCATATGAAATGTATTAACCATTATTGCTCTCCTATCTTGTTTTCAAATGTTGTATCATTGTTTTTATTGTTTTTTCTGCTTAAAATAAAATAAAAAATCTTTACTTCATCAATGTTAACTTAGAACCATGTTCATTAAGAACTTCAAATTTTGGAATAAGAATAATAAAGACATTCTTCAGAAATGATCCCAGCATCCCACTGTTCTCTTAGTTCAGAACAGGTGTATTTGCTCTACACTTAACTTCTGTCATATGCACTGCTTGGGCTTATATAATTGTCAGTTCCATGCACATGGTGTAAACATCTTTGCTAGTGATAATCACTATGGCCCTTTTATAATGAGCATAAAATGATAAGAGTGATACTTTGCACTGTGTACTTCCCTTATAATCAGCTCAAAGCTTATGTCACAATCAATATGATACCTTTTATATTACTGTCACAGGCTTTCATTGCCATTTTAACACAAGCAACTATCATAAACCAGCCCAGGAAGAATGAGGCCATTATGTGGGTCTCATTGATTTAAACTAAGTGAAAGTGCTCTGCATATCCTTAAATCCTTCTATCACAGTTTCAGTTATGACCTAAAATTGTTTGCTGATATGGAAGATAAGACTTTCAATTTTCTTATTTATTTAAAGAATATTTCTATTTTCCACAAAATATGGCTAGTGAATACCTCTTAGAACAATGACTGCTCTTAAAGTGTTTTTGCTAGGAGGTATAACACTGTGCACTGAGACTTCTAAGGAAAGGGGTTCGATATTATGCACATATCTTGTTATGCTAATTGACCTGAATAGCCTGTCAGTGGTCCCCAAGCTCATAGTCTCAATTACTGAGTTAAACACTCGGATTTCCTAACTCATCTATTTCTCTTTACTTATTTTACTTAATAGACTTAAGATTATAACTTAGCTCAGTGTCAAGACTATATGCACTCTTTTGGGTCCTCTCCATGGAGCCAAAGACAAGGACTTGACAAGGACTTGAATGTAGTCTATCCACAAATAGATGACTCCAAACGCAGAAGTGAAAGCACATGAAGATTAAAGAACTGAAAGGGAGACAATCAATATAAAAATGCATTAAGGACAATGGCAGCTAGACTTATACAGAGCTCTGAGAATTGTGGAGAAGACAATTATGAGATAAGGGTGGACACCTAACCTACCAAGTCCCTTGGGTCATCCAGCACACTCCTGAATTGTATTTGCTTATGGGCCAAAGTAGAAAGGATCTCTCATAGAAAATGGGGAAGCACATCAGGAAGTCTGTTGCAGGACACTCTCAATATGGAGCTAAGATTGTCTAAAACTGTGACCTCCATGCGCAGTTAGAATCAGAAGAGGCCCAAGGGAAGGGACATGGACAACAGAGGTGAACATTACACTATATATTTAAATATTGTGTATTTAAATATTTAAATTTAGTTTGTCATATCTTTGTATGAAGCATTGAACATTTTTGGATATGCCAAATGATGCTTTATTGAAAAATGTACAATTTTAGGAAATTTGGATGTTAAGTTGTTATCTTAGGAATTATGATCTAGTCCTTACAAAGTGTCTTGTTACTATAATTGCAGAAACTTTAAAACTTTTCTTTTCATTAAGCTTCTCTTTTACAATGGTTACTTAATATCTCTGGGGCAAAATAAATCTTTGACAATCTCTTAGACAAACTCCAACTTCACCTGCTCTGTGCAGTGTCCAGTGCATGACAGGTCACCACACCTTCTCTTTGACCTCTACTGAACTATCAGAAGTGGCATGGGGTCCTGTGGGCAAGAAGAGTCAAAGAATCTTTTCTTCCTAACTTTATAAGAGTTACAATACATAAGATATATAAAGATACGATATATCTTTATGTGAGATATAATAGAAAAAAAATTTGGATTTATATAATATGTACACTGTGATATCTTGATATATATACACATTATGAAATGATTACCATGGTCTAGCTAATGAACACACTCATCATTTCACAGAGTTAATTTTGGGTATTAGTGTTGAGAATATTAAGATTCATTCTCTTAGTAAAATTTATGTATAAAATACATTATTATTAACTATAGTCACCATGGTGCTTGCTAGGTCCCCATAATATAACAGAAAATGTGTGTTCTTTGACAAATATCTGTCCACTAATTAATGCATCTTATTAACCAATACATAATAAAATGTATAAAGATATCTAATTAATGGACTTTACCTTATTAGTGTACATCTTTGAAGCTATATTTTTCCTATAAGTTGATTAGAAATTGTTGCAATATTTATGGCTCATCTATTGATTATATAACTATGTACAATATACTATCATAAAATATTTGTATTTATGAGTCATGATGTTTGGTTTATACCCATCCTTTAAATTCCCTAAAGTTGGAGGATGTATTTTGTTTATATTTGTATAAGTATCTATAAAATACAAAATTATGATCCATCAAATGTAGAGGAGAGGAAAACTATAAAAATATTACGAAGCACTCTTTGTGCTAGGGACCATACTAAGTACTTCATACATATCATTTTACATAGTTCTTACATCTATTTTAGACATTATAATTAACTTTTGTCTTCTTAGAAGGAAAAGTGTGATTGAGAGAAATTTAACCCCCAGACTAGGCATAAAATCAGTGAGTTGTGGAATCAGAATATAAACTGAGGCATGAGGACAGCTGGCTTCTGCAGAGTATCCTTAGAATATCCTGCTTCAGAAAGGATTAGAGAGAGTCGCAGAGGAATTTAGTATTAGGGTGACACTGCTCCCTGCAGCAGCACTATGGCCCATGACGCCCTGTCTTCTATGTGTCCCTTCGCCACTTTTCACAGAACTGCACCTGAACACACTGTATACCTTTCCCTTTGCCACAGGCTCTGCACTCCCCCAGTCGATCACTGCAGGCCCAGGGCCAAAACACTTTGAGGCTGTTGCCCCAATGTTACAGTCAGTTGAAATGTTTGGTGTTCCTTTGCCACAGTTCTGGCTTGATTCCTTTCCTCTTTTGCCAGAGTATGACTATTATCTCTTATCCTCAAAAGGGAATATTACTTAGAATTACATAACACAAGCAAAGTGCAGAGACTGCAAGGAGACTATGCTAATGCGATCACCGTATCTTTCCCCATGAGGGCCCGAGCCTGGGTCTGGGTTAAGAAGCTTGAGCTCAGTTCTTGCCTCTCCTGTGGCCATCAGCATGATATTCAGCCTTTCTGGCTCATAATTACTTCATCCATTAAAGTGGAAATAAAAAATAGTGTCCCCCTGACAGGGTGGTTCGGAAGATTATATTAGTACTACATGTCAACTGCATATCAAAGTTGTGACACACAACAGAGGCACAGAAGGGTCTGCTAGAGAAACACCCCATCCAGGGCACAGGTGCTGGATCTGCCATTAATCAGAGTGTAATGCCACCCATGCACTTTGAACAAACAAAATCTTGATAGTCAAGAACAAGTGGAAATTTTCAAATAATAATAACATACTCTATTTGCAATATGGGACTTGCAGAAGATAATCTTTGACCTTGTTCTAAAGACATTCCTCTCAGGGATGGCGAGACAGCTCAGCAGACTGAAGTGTCTGCTTACTTTAGGCAAGCTCGTGACCAGAGTTCGATCCCCGGCAACACACACCATGCCAGCCCCGTCCCCAGGGTGGACTGAGCCGGCAAGAGTCCAGGCATGGCGGCACATACCTCTAATCCCAGTGCTGGGGAGGCAGGAGCATCACCACGAGTCCGAGCTGCATATGCATAGTAAGACCCCCTAACAACCAAATACATAAAAAATAAATAAAAATATTCCTCTCTCTTTCCCTCTCTCCCTCTAGTTTTTACATCAGACCACCTTTATTCTACTTCATTCATATAATCATCATCTCCAAAGTTCATTCCTTGGCAAGGTTTTCTGGGAAATGGGAGAAGACAAAGACCTATTTACAGCGAGGGGGCAAGTAACAAGCGGCCGAACCTGCGAAGTGCCTTGTTCCCTTGCCTCAATCAGCCAGGGCTGTCCTCTGTCCTTATCATTTTTTCCCTTTAACATTGACTTTTTTCACCACCTGCAAAAAGAACACCTTGAAAAGATTAATTATTAATTTCAAAAACAGTCACTTCAAACACTTCAAATGGAGGACGGGGAAAACCTCATATCTGCTGGCATAGTCACACTTACCCTTAATGACTCGATCATTTATTCTTTTTTCCTGTCTTGAAAAATAAAAGGTCAATTTAGTTTTATGGCATCTGAGATAAAAATGCATATGAGCTTAAAATGTGCTAGTGTTAAAATATTTATTGCTTAAATCTAACAGTCATATTTATAGTCTTATCTCCAAAGACCTCTAAAGTATATATTATTAAATAGACTCTATTTTGAGACAGTTTGTTACCCAAATGCCTAATTCATTTCTTCCGTTTCTTTGTACATACCTATTTTAGCTAAAGAATTTCAACAGCTTCCTGATATTTAACTATTTTTAATATCTGTGTGACTGAGCATGCAATAAATTGCCATGACTGACAGTTTTGCATTTCACTGAGGTGAATTTCTAGCATTAAACATGAAACTGAAGATTTTTAACATGAGATTCCAAACCTGTCAGAAATTGTGTTTTCTATCCTTTCAAAAAAATGTCACATTCCTTTGGCTCACATGCTCCTTTAAGTATCTACAAAAAAATGACTTGAAGATTACAAGTTATCAAATATTTTTAATTTTGGTATTTGGGAAAATTTCAGGCTCCGAATAATTTAATACCTTTGAAAAATATTTTAAATGCCTTAAATGTACAAGATATCACTTTAGTCTCTTTAAGATCAAACAAGCCAGTCCAGAATTGTACCTTGCACAACCGAACAGCCTATTGTTAACTGTTACTGCCATGTACTACTTGGGAGACTGAGGCAAGTGAATTGCTTGATCCCAGGAATTAAAAGCCAGCATGGAAAACATAGGTTCTGCCTTTTAAAGATGTTTAAAGACTATTAAATGCTAAATCGGACTGGTTGGAACCTAGCAGTAGTGAAGATTTTTAAATCTTTGAGTGAGTAAAATGATTAAAGCACAATTAGGGGCTGGAGAGATAGCTCAGCGGTCTAAGCACCCGCCTGGCAAGAGCAAGAATCGAAGTTAGATCTCCGGTACCTCAAGGTATGGAAACAGGCTGTGGTGGCACACACCTGTAATTCCAGTGCTGGGGAGGCTGAGACAAAAGGATCAGTTACTACGAGCCTGAGCTGCAAAGTGAGACCCTGTACCAAATGAGTAAAAGATTACAAAAACAAATTTTCAAAAAAAAACCACAATTGGGTAAATGTTTATACGGTACTAGTATTTCATTACACTTACCTATTGCATTCCAAGTTCCAATATGTGAGATAAAGTAGGTATGGTAAGAATAGAGCGTAAAAATGGAAACATTTGAAGTGAGAAATACTTTCAGTAAAACCAAGCAGTCCGTGACAGCCCTGCTCATCAGGTCCCTTCTTGGAGGGTGGCTCACAGAAGGGACAGGTTAGGGAGGAGCTATGGTCTTTGGTACATTTTACAATCACTAGAGGTACTTTCAATATCTTGATGCCCCGGAGAACATCCCAGACCAATTACATCAGAGTCTCTGAGATTCCATTCTGGATGTCAGTGTTTCTTAAAGCTCCCAGAGAGATTTTATTGTACCGCCAAGATCGAGAACTATTGCCCTAGTAAGTTAAGTAATGAGGTTTGACCTTCAGGCCTGACAGTACGAATGAAAAAGAGGAAAGGAATCTGAAAAATAGCATGAAAGGAAAATCAATATTTCTTTTTGAAAGTGCTGGGGAAATTGTTCCCAGAGCTCATCTCATTAAATAAAAAATCCCCCTTCACACAAAGTGGGAAAAGCTGACATTCTTGATCAGAAGATGGGGCTCCACTGATACCAGAGGACTCCCAGTGCAGGTCACTTAGTGTGGCAGCTCTTCTCTCTCTCTCCTCATCTGCATACTAGAATTACTAATGCCTGTCCTGTCTCCTTAGTGAGGCGGGACTTTAGGAACGGCAAAGATAATAATGAACAGTAAGTACTTCTTCAAATAAAGAGGCAGAACTATATTGTTATCAATTAGTTTCTGTAGAGTTACACTTAGTAAGTTCACATTAAATCTACCATTTCTATTGCTCTTGGTTAAAAAGAAAAAAATGTGATTTTATGATAGCATCAGTAAAAGTATCACTGAAGTTGTTTCTGGACTTTCAACAGATTGAATATCGTATCCCTTAGTTGTGTCCACTACTTTTCAAGAGAATTTCTTTTGATAACTCACTTGAAACAACAGCAGCAACAAAAGCAGAGTGTTTACATAATCACTTATAACAAGTTCAGCTAATTTTCAGCTTTGATTGGCTGAATAACTGGGATGGCAAAAGCCAGAGGTATGTTGTCTTCATGAACTTTTCTTATGTTTACATACCGACATTCAACTTGGCTCTGTTGGCAAGCCAGCCATGGTTGGTTTGTTCTTTGCCTTCTGACCAGTGGTACTCCTACTAGTTGTTTTCCAAAGAATTTTTTATGTGCTACTGAACTTTAATCAATCAATTCACTGTTATTTACCAGCTATAAGGGAAGGGGATTTGAAATAGGACAACAGGAGCTTGTGCCATTATCTTTCAAAATGCAACACAATTGCAAATTTCTATAAACTATTACCTACTTTTTTTTAGTTATTTAAATGTATTGGTCACATTCTTTATGGGTAATTTGTACCTGAACATAATATATCTTGATTCCTCTTTTTTTCCCACTCCTATCCCTGCCAGTTTCAAAATTATGAATAATTATTTTATTCAGTTCTTAATGTTCCCCCAAGTGTTTTGCACTTGTATTTACTTAATCCTCATCAAATCCCATTGAGGAATCCTACTGTTAATATTTGCATGCCATAGGTACAGAAATTAAGGTTCAGAAAAGTCAAATAATGGTAGAAGTAACCAAGCAAGCCCGCTGAAGAGTGAGACTGAAAGCTTTTGCAGTCATGCCCCCATGTGCAGCTCACTGACCTTCCTGGAAGATTCTTCTGGAAGGGCTGCACCAGACCACTTCCGTCCTGTAACCTTAGAGCCAGATCAGGCTCAACACCTCGGTCATTGCTGACACATCTGCTAGAGGGTCAGAAGTGAATTCTTTGGAAGTTTGTTTAAATTTTCTGGAATTCAAATATCTTTATTTAAAAAAAAATACTGATCTAGAAAACCAAGAAACTGTGTCTATGATAATTCCCGAATCAAACATTGCTGAACATAACTGAAATGGTGAGAACCAGAAAGCCAAAGGGCAAATTCAGCCAAGGAAAGATTTACAGACGTTTGTCATACCAGCTTTCTCTATTCTGCCTCCTTTTCCTGTTTATTCCTTCCCAAGTGTATCAGTATTTAACCAATAATATTTGTTTATTCAGCATGGAATTGCTAGGGCTTTATTTTGGGTCAGGCACTTTCAAAAATATACAAGAATGAATAATAAATATACCATCCTTGCCCTGTGATTCACAGCTTAGTAGGGGAGAGAGAGGGATATAAACAAAGAGCTCAGACTACAACGTGCTACATATTGGCGCTGAGTTAGGAGCAAAGTGGTTGGAAACACAAAGAAAGCTCAATTAACCCTGCCTAGCGGAAGCTGAGAGAGCGTAAGCCAGAAGCCCTCACGGACGCACAGGAGTTGGCCAAGGGGAGGGCAAAGTACATTTTTAAAAAAGTGAAAGTCTGCCTAAAGATGGTCACATTTTAAGAGGATTCTAAATAATAACTCGGAAGAGCAAGTATCATTGTCCAAAGTGGGTGCCCTCCCTGAGGCTTCCTCAATTATCAGTCTGTATTTAGCAGTTCATTTTATATCTTCCCATGGCTTAAATCCAGGTAGTGAAGGAACATAGAGTGAAAAGATGGGTGAACTTTGAAGTCGGAAACCCAAAATCAAATTATTTTGAGCTGAAAGCTGTGAGGAAAAGAAAGTCAGCAGCTCAGAGGACTAAAGAGCCTGCTTAGGCGGAGAGCAGAGGCTTGGGTTCTATCCCTGTGCTGACCCTGCCCCCGGGGCTTGCTGAGAACACGATTGAGACTGGGTGTGGTGGCGCGCGCATGTAATCCCAGCTCTTGGGAGGCTGAAAATGGGAGAATCCCTAGGAGTCCAATCTATGTAGTGAGACCCTGTGCACCCTGTAGACCCCGTGCTAAATACATTTTTAAAAAGAGTCAGCAAAATAGAGAAGGTAGAAAGTTCTAGAGAGAAGGAAAAGAAGAAGATGAGATAAAAACCCAAACTGGTATTCGCGTTCACAAACTGTTCCTTTAAGTGTTCATACTTGGGTCTTGGGAAGTCAAGGTAACACGAGGGCGATTGTGAGAGTGCTTTGTACAAGGAGGAAAGTGTGCATGGTGGTTGGGAAGCGCGACCTCCCCCCAAGGTGGGCATGGCTTGCTGTCTCCAAAGAGGCTGTGCATTGGGGCTGCTCTGTTGGAAGGGAGGGCAGAGAGGAGAAGCAGTCTGGGAAGGTCTCAAAGAGCCTGAGAGTGGGGGTGTGACCTCCTCCAGTTCTGTGGCATCGCAGAGAGAATTTCCTGTGCTAGCTCAGCCATAGCCTGTCTTTCCTACAGGATGTCAAGCTCCAAGTTTACAGTTCCTATCAGGGAGTCTCTTTGTTCAAACAAAGCCTCATTTGTTGGGAAGTGTCACAGATCAGCGTGTATCAGATGCAAGATTGAATGTCCCTCAAGCACAAAGACATGCAAAGCTATGCCAAGACACCAGCAATGGGGCTTTTCACCATGAGAAAACAGATGGTCAGAGTGGAAAAGGCCAGTCATTATGGAAAAGAAATTCTTCCAACCAACCCCCACCCCACACCCCCTCTTATCTCCCCCCCTTACTCCTTTCACTCCACTACACTGACAGGGAAACATTTGATATGCTGCAACATCATCTGATGTTTGTGTCCTTTTAATTAAACCGAGAGTTCTAGAATAGGGATGCCCTTGTCTTTGCAGAGAAATGATTTCGAACAGAAGATAATAGGACCCCTTTTTCTTCAGGCTTGTGTGTAATTTGTCCCTTGCAAGAGCAATCAAAGATAACTGGTGCGCAATTGATTACGGGCTTTGTGTCCTTTTAATTACTTGTTTCTACATACTGGTTTAGTTACATGCTGAAAGCAGATCTGTCTGTGTTCTCTCTGGGCTATCCTGCTTGCTCCTGCTTACATGGTTTAATAATAAAGCTATTAGTAAGACACCACCACACAGAACAATCCCATCGGACTAAGCGAGATCTTGAATCTTGCCTTTCTTTATTCATTCAATGGATCATAGATGTTTTTTATGGAAAACAAGATTAATGAATGCTACATCATCTCTTAACTATAGAAAAATAGTGCACAGTCTCGGAGGCTAAAAGTTTGCTTGAT
The DNA here is from genome assembly GCF_000260255.1 of Octodon degus. Taxonomy (NCBI): domain Eukaryota; kingdom Metazoa; phylum Chordata; class Mammalia; order Rodentia; family Octodontidae; genus Octodon; species Octodon degus. The sequence goes on along the minus strand of NW_004524585.1, from coordinate 26,816,057 downwards.
GCCAAAATAGAGTTCAGAGGACAGCAAAGTCAGAACTCATATGGCAGATTTTTAGTTTGATTTCCTTTTTAATTGACACATATAGAAATAAATTTATTTTAAGTGAATGCTTTAGATGCCTAAACTAAAGCTCTAAAAAGAAAATACTAGGAAGTTGACATGCATAGTTTAAATTGCAGTTGCTTGCATTCCACGTGCTGCTGCCTGCCAGATCAATAAGTTCCTTATGGAAACATAGCAACAGTTTTATTATTAGGTTAGGTTTTCTACCTAAAAACTGAGGCAATAAAAAACTGAGCTGTATGATAAAAGAAAGCTGACTAAATCTCTATACCACTATTTACATATATGCTATCGCATTGAGTTCTAGAGAGAAAAATGCTAACCAGTGGAATCCCATGAATTCTAATTTCAATATTCTGACTCTGAGGCTACAACTGATGAAACAAGAAACAAACAGAAAGTCTAGCAAAATATATGGTCCCTACTAAGGACACTAGATCCAGAGACCCAGACCCTGCTCAGGCAAATCTCCAAAGACGTTAGCTATCTAAAAAGGATGAAACTACCCCAAATCCTGGGACAATCTGCAGCTGCATCTTCACCCACCTAACATGCGCACAGACCCTTTGTGTATCACTTCTGCCATGACAAGAGACTGACAGGGATAGATCTATGTATGCAGGTCCAGCCTGGGCTCCGTGACACAGGAAAGCTAAAGGTGCCTGGTGAGACACAATCCCTTCTGGGGAAGAGCTCATGACCTAGGAAGCAAAATGGATCTAGAACAAGAACAGGCAGTAAAAAAAGGATATTATGGGTTCTAACTTATGAAGGAGAAGGAAACCACTATATGGAGAGCGGACCTCCTGGAAGATGTGAGACATGGGCAGTGCTGAGGCAGAGGGCAAAGTCCACTGAGGACAGCAAAGAACACAGAGAAAGCAACCCCACGAGGGTTCCTGAGGGGACGGCAAAGCCAGGAGGTGTGCACAGGCAAAAATGAAGAATGAAGAACCAAGGATAAGTCCAGGTCGATTAGAAAGAAATTTCATGCCAGACATTTTTTTAACACTTAGTGTCTTCTATATGGTAAGTTGAGCTAAACATGGAAGATTCTAAACAGAGTAAGACACTGTTTCTGAGTGCAGGAAACTCAACAATGGGTGACGTTTGGCTATGCCAAGTTCAACAGCTACCATATATCTATCTGACATTCTAGCAGATCTTCCCACTTATGTGAGCAAAACAGCGTGGTTTATTTGGTATGCAGATCTTATACCCAGCATAATGCATCATTTTACTAACAACTGGAACACATGCTCTTATGTCATTCTTCTCCATATTTACTGTTAGTATTACTTGATGATTTCTACTATTATGCTTTTTGTTTCTTCCACTTTCCAGTTGCTGCCAACTGGAAAAACCTCTTGCTTTCTTCAGCACTGGTCTCCATCATCACAAAATTTCATTTAGCTTGTATTGGCTCTCTTCGCTGATGTTTCACATTGACAGGGTTCTTCCATAAGGAGTCTAAAAAAAAAAAAAGGTTAGAATGTGTGTACATGGGTTTATAGAATGTTGGAGTGTTGGCATGAAAGCCACAGAAACATGGCCTTTGGAAAAACACACCTAACTATATACATGACTTGATGAAATGAACATCTAAGCACTGCACTTAGTTGTTCTATGATTTAGATATGTGCATAGCACTGTGGCAATACAGAAGGAAGGGCAACTAGCAATTACATGAAGGTGAATTTGATACAACTCTACTAGAGGCTGAACATAAATTTTCTGTGGATGTAAAATGGTTACCCTATATAGCATAATCTAAAAGCAGCTAAGTCTCCCATTTCTGCTCCTCTTTCTTTGGCAACCTTCTAAATTATTTAGATGCACAATACTTCTGGCTTTCTTCCCTTACAAATGCCCCCTCACAGAATGCATTGTCGGTAGGCTTTGATGCAAATCGCTTCACAGCAGAAGCAGCTCTGCCATTATCCTCTAATTTGCAGCCAAGCTGGCTTTCAGCTGGTGCCTTGTCCTTGGGCTATCTTTCACTGTCAGGGCCTCTGCAGGGCGTGCCAGCTGTTCTCTTAACAACAGAAAGAGGGGGAAGCCATCATTTGTCACTGGCTTCCAAGAAAAGCCTGCCTTGGGTGCCATTGTTCCTCTTTGATTCTGGAACCTAAAATTGTGCAGCCATGAATGGGTGTGTGCCTGGGCAGACTTACAAATTACAAAATATGTTTCTTAGTTAATATTTATTTTCCCTTTGCCCCACAGTGTCTCCGTCCTCAAGCCGGACCTAGCAATTCCAGAACTTATTCAGGCTGATAAAAACTCAACTTACTTAACATGTATTGAAAAGCTAATATTTAACCCCTAAATAGATATTCCATGTGCACACACACATGCTCATATGCAAAATATTGCATAAATTTCAGATAACTCACAAAATTCCCCCCCAGGCCACCCTAGACCAAGAACCTCTATCCTATGCCACTTTTGTCTTCCTTCTCTCCTTTCACGTTCCTTTTCTCATTTCTCATACTTTGTGCTCTGATGGGTCAAAGCTGTCTAGCCTCCCCAGTAAGCAAACATTTTTGAATATTTTAATGTATTCTTATAATTTTATTGCTTTTTTCAGAGAAGAGTTAATAAATTAACTCATGTTAACACTAATCAAGCTCTCACTTGGGCAGCATGTATACTACAAACACTAGTGAAAACCCAAATCCCACCGAAGGGAGCCATGGGTTTATTTCTCCTATACTTCCTGCTTATACACACACACTGTGGTAACAACTGCAACAAATCTGGGAAATTTTGAGTATGATTCATCTGAAAAGAAATGTCATGCTTTTCCTCTCTGGGTAGGACAATTAAATATACTTGTGGGGAGACTGATGGATAAAATTTCCTCCTCTTGGGCCGGAACAACACGCATGCAATCCTCGCAGCTGCCTGCAGCCTTCCCATGAGAGTGTCTCTGAGAAGGACCACTGCTTCTAGCACAGCTGCAGGTGACACCTACCCACCTGCATGCAAGGTTCTAGAACAGCCAACTTGGAGCCTGCCCTCCTCTGTTGGCATTCCTAATGGCACTGACCTTCCTCAGGAAAGCAAAAAAAGATAAGTTAGCTAGAAAAGTCAAGGAGAGTATGCCCCCAGGGAAACATATATGCCAAGCCATTCAGAGCTCCAGAAAGAATTTTTAAACTACAAATATTGCCAGCCCATTCCATACGCAAAAATTTGCAAGTATCTCATTGGAAACCATAGTTAAGTATGACATGACATTCTGATGACAAACCTCACTCCTCAAGATTATATTCCCCAATAAAGCCATAGTTGTCTTACTTAGTGTAAGTATGCTCTGTGATACTGGCGCAAAGACAAATCACCCAATGATATATTCCTCAGAACACATCCCATTAGGAAGGCATGCGTGATTACATTTCATGTGATAAAAGAGCTCTGATTGATTCTACCTGATAAGATGTTTGAAATGATTCTATTAGTTCTGTATTAAACTTCTTTTAAAACTTGACAAAATAAGTAACCACATCGAATCTCACCTTAGTTAACGTTGGACCTTTATTAGGCACTTGGAAAGAAATGAGCTTGATAAACATTAGAGAAGTCCAGACTGAAAGGAAGAGGAGTTTGTGCCAGTCCTATTTTCTAAAGCAGAACAGATAAAAATGTGATATGCTCCTCCATCCCCTTTGCCTATCTTAACTGATTACGATACACTAATTGGTTATGACACACTTTTCTGCTTAGTCTGACAGCTTCTGAATCCTTGCACACACGAGTACACAGGCATTGTCTACCAATCGTTTGGAAGTAGCAGGTGAGATAAAGCTTACTCCCTTTTTCTGCACAGGATCATTATCAGAATTGCCCTCCCATTGCAAGAGCGGTAGGACTACCTCAATTTTACAGTGGATAAAGATAGGGTCCAAAGTGACTGCCCTCTCAGAACACGTTGTTAGAACAGCAGCGATCCACCATGGACTGTGGGCCAAATCTGGCCTGACAGCTGCTTTGGTCAACAAAGTTTCACTGGAACACAACCTCACCCATTTGTTTCTGTATTATCTGTGCTTTCTATTACCCAAGTCAGTAACTCACTAAGCTAGTTTCTGGATGTTTTCACTTTCCCTCAAGAGCTACACCTACTTTAAAACTTTGTGTTTTCACTTGGGCTCCCAGAACTCCACAACTGTCCATACTATTTGAAAGAACAAAATCAGACTTCATGTCTGGTTTACGGATCCCAATGGCGCTTGTGATTTGAAAGTGTGCTCCCACCATTAGAAACAGAATGAAATGCACTGCAGAGACAGGTGTTTCTTTCCCTTCCTATTCCCTTCCCTTCCCATTCTCTTCCTTTCCCTTAGTGCATCCCCTGGCATGGAGATTAACACACAACTCATGCATACTCTGCTTTTCCTAAGATGGAAGAAGCTACTTGTTGGTGAGATACACAGTCAAACACTGTGCTAGACCTCTTGCCATTCTAACAAATTACCAGCCATGAGGTTCCCTGATGCTCTGATAAGGCGATACAACTGTTACAGCAGCATTGTGTTGTAATTATAAATCTCTAGTGCAAACTGCTGCATATATTTTTGTGTAAACCAACTCTGATAAACTCAATGTAATTGTTTTCAACAGCATTCCATTCTCCACTTACAATTGAAATAATTTCTTCAGGAGCTTCAATGACACAAAATATGAAAATTGATAATTGTATGACTTCCTACACACAACTCTATTCATCCCTTTAATAGCCAATAATACAGAATATATTCTATTTATTTTACTAGGTGCTTCGTGATATGGATGAATTCAATGTGGCAATTAATTGGTCATGACTCTGACAGTAGAACAAGCTATTAAAGCCTCATTCTCATTCTTAAACTTTTCCTGCGGAGAATATTTTTATTCAATGTCATTGATTGTTTTCATTATTCCATTACTTGATATCAGAAAAGAAGAATATAGGGGAATTGAAAAGGAAAAGGAAAAAAATCCCAAAGAAAACATTAGAAGACGTAAAAGATAAAGATCTGGAAAAGGAAAAAGATAGGTGCTATTTCTCTTCCTAGAAATTACTAGGAAGCATAAACCCAAAAGATACCAGAAGACAGTCCCACTCATGGCCAAGCTGATGCCAGCCACACAGAGCCACCTGAGTGCCAGCTCAAAGCCAATACACATTACAAGGCTCTTATTTTCTTCCTGCAAAAGAAAACAGGCACACTGCAAGCATTGATGCAGACTTTGGCAGGAGGCTCAAGGGGAGAGCGAGAAGCCAGTGACTGGTTCTACCTTGATCTTTAAGGGGAGTTTGGCAAATAACTAACACTTGCGTCCTTGTTTACCAAGAATGAAGATGAACCACAGCCATATTCCACTGCCTGTTAATGGCAGACAGACTGGATGGAGATGAATTCAGCTCTATCAGCACCATCTTACACAGATTGGGCTTGAAAGCAGCATTGCTGGGCAAATCCACTAGAGATATCATGCAGATAATTGGACTACTTTTGCATTTTCCCAACCATGCTTTACAGTAAAAGGAAGGTTTGACCACATGGTGGTAAAACAGGGCTACTTCTGTATGCTGATGCAGGTCAGTCTATCCATACTAGCAGTTAAATTCTCTCTCTTCAGAATATTTGCAGGTTCTCTTTTATTTCAGCGTGCTTCATTAATCACCAAAAATCCCTGCTTCTCCAACTATCTCTTTGAGCAATTATAGCGCAGAGGTGACAAGCATGAGGTCTGGAGACAGATGGCCTAAAGTCATACTCTGGTTCTGCCACCGTGCAACTTTGAGCAAGCCCACTACCCTTTAAAAGTCTCAGTTTACTCATCTCTAAAGTGGAGAAGAACCTTGCCTTATAGAAGCTCAATGAGCTAGTACAGTTCAAGCACTAGCAGAGTGGCAGGAATAATGTAAGAAACTCTGTATATTCCTAGCTTGTGCGTGTGTGTGTGTGTGTGTGTGTACATACTACAATAACTCATTCTAATTGTCAATGTGTCATGACAGCACTTCAAAAATATCTTGTGGAAACTTATTTCACTTTTATACTTCAATAGTTATCAAGACCTCTTTTTAAGAGTCAAATAGCAGGCATCCATGGTGCATACTTTTACCCAAGAGGTATGATTTCTGGTCAACTTCCTGTGTGTGTGTGTGTGTGTGTGTGTGTGTGTGTGTCCTGTGAATGTTTGTGTTGTGTGTGCAGTTGCTTTAGTTTTCGTTGTGTGCTTCTGGGGATTGCATGCAGGGCTTACACATAAGTGTGCTAGCAAGCAGTCCTGCACCAAACTATGCATGACCACCAGTCTCTGCCCATTGTTAACAGAGGACTCTTTGGCCTCTGATGCCAACAATACATGGGAAAAGCAATACAGTGTGAGGGGCTGGGAGAGATTAGATGGATCGCTTGCTTTCCTGACTAGATGATCTCTCACTGCTATGTTATTTCGGTGATTGGCATTAACCATCTATTTGATACTTACATCACTCACATTAGGAAAAAAATAATAAAAACAAGAAAAATTGTTTTAACTCCAGATCTGATTTTAGCTTACCTCTGCATATTTTTATACTCATTAGTTGGCAAATTTTAAATTGTGAAGTGGTTTGATTAAAAAAATAACCTGACTCCACAAAAAAGTAAAATTAAAATTAAAATAAGGTCCAACTATCCCTGCAAATAACAGCACTGTTGCCTTGAGTCTGACTCCATAAAGTGCCCAGTATTTACAAAGCAAGGTTATCAGCTGAATGAATTGTTTACTGCTTGGTATTTAATATGAAAATTTAAATAATAACCATAAATTAAGAGAAGCAAAAAAGAATAAAAGCGGAAAGAAAATTACTACTTCAGTGCGAAATCACCATCCTTTCAATTCGCTCTGAATTAAGCAAGTGGCGCGTGACACGTGCCAAGCCGGATCACCAGCAGCATGGGTTGCACAGACGTGCCCATCTGGCATGCAGGTGTGCACACAGATACTCCCCAGCCAGACTTCAGGGGGTAGCATTTTTATAGCACTGGCTCCATGCTGGTAGAGGGAAAGAAGGAGGGGAGGACCACCCACTGCTAGTAAATGGTGCCACTACCGGGCTGACCACATAGTCTCAAGGAATTGTTTTTAAATTTCATTAGGATCAGAACCCTTAAAGCAACTTTATAAAAATGCAAAATGCTGAGCTGCTCTAAGAGATTTATGTTCATTATACCTATCCTATATTTTAGGGATCTGTTTGCAACAAATATGATGGTTTAGTCAATCTAAGTATGCTTGGAGAAGCCTAGACTCTAGCAAGTGGGTAAAAGAATGCGGAGCATCTAAGATTTTTCCCCTACAAAGCTTCTAGCTCTTGCTCCTATTATGTAAATGTTACCTACTATATTCACAAACAGAATATTTAACCATAAAACTGGGGGCAAGTGGCCAGGAAAACTCTTCTCAATAATAAATCTTTAAAAAAGAATAATTTATGGTTTATAGTTGTTTTATATGCTCATGTTTTATACACAAGGAATCACCACTGTGGTTGAGGATGACAGTGACATATCTAGAGTTGAGAGTCCTAAACTCTCTCATGAGCCTTTGACTGATTCCACTGGTTGGGTGTGACACCTGATAACAAATCTCAAATCTTCTTCACTGCTATGGCCAGGTGGGCATGGTGGCGCATGCCTGTCATTCCAGCAGTGAGGAGGCTGAGGCAGGAGAATTGATGTGAGCTTCAGACTAGACTGAGGTACAAAGTGAGTTCAAGGCCATCCTATACTGCATAGCAAGAACCTGTCTCAAAAATGGCCAAAAAAAAGTCACAGCTATCCTTCTGCAACTACTAACAATTTTTTAAAATTTTTTTTATTTTTATTAGTACGTGTGTGCAGTACACGGTGGTCACATTCTCCATCTGCACTTGGTTCCTACACACACCACATCTTAATTCTTCTTATCCTCGTCTCCTCCTCCTCCTTTCCTTCCACCCTCCCTCCATCTCTTGACCACCTTCCTCTTTGCAGAAGACCTAGCTTCCTATTTCCTATGATCTATCTTATACCCTGCTCTTTATTTATATTTATATTTGGGCTTTCTCTTGCAAGAGGAATCATGTGATAGTTCAGCTTGTATCTGATTTACTTTCTTACTGTTATGGCCTCAAATTATATTCATTTTCCTGAAAATCATTCAAACTTACCCACTCTTCTGACAGACTAGTGTCCCTCTGTGTATAACGACCCTTCTCTTTATTCATCCACCTGTTGATGGACATCTAGGTCACTTCCAAGCTATAGGAATTGTGAGTACTGCTGACTATGACCGGGAGTCTTCTCCAATTCCTCACTAAAGCAGCTCTTCGCAGCCAAGAGCCACTCCCCTATTCACTTCTCCGAAGATTGGAAAACAGAAAAGAAGAAAGATCTAGAGAAAGTTCAAAACCCAGATCATGGTACCTATTTTGGACCATGTTGAGTTCAGAATTCTTCAGTCTGTGAAGAAACTTCTGGATTGGAGGAACACTTTTATTACAGCTAGTTCAGTGATTCTAGGCTATAAACTGAGGATTTGAGGATATTTTGTATGCAAGTGTTCTGCTAAAAGCAAAAAGTTATATATTAATGACATCATGCATATGTTAAAATTATATCAATATAATCGTCCACACATTAATCTTCTTCTCTTTCATCTAAAGTAAAGGAAAAATATAAGTTAGCACGTGTCACAAAACTTAAGAGAAGATTTCTAAGAATAATGTGTATTTAATAAATACCTATTGCACACTGTGTTATGTTAGGCACTGCACAGGTACTAGAGATCAAAACAGGGAGGGTCTCCTCTCCCCAGGCATTTACAGTCTGCTGAGACAGACACCGAACAAATAATCAAACAAGCTGTGGCTTTTCCACATGGGTCTTTGCTATTCTGAGCAATGCTGTGCTTTGATTTCTTTTCAAATATGAGCACTTTCCCTCTTCCACCTTGCTTGACGAGCTCCTAAGCAATCATCAGAGGTCTCACACCAACTGCCTGCAGACCTATTTGGTTTGGCCCACAAAATGCTGAAGTCCACTGTTTTCCTAAAATTTGAATTCCTTTCCAATCTAAAATATGAACTTCCTGTTTCTCTTGAATATTCGGCCACATTAGAAATCCATTTTCCTCAGGCAATCTCTGCTGGAGGACCCCCCTTCAGAGGCAAGGCACTTTCTCTCCTTGGCCACTGTTATATCCCATCCCTGTCCCTTGGAGACATGAAGCAGGCCTAGGCTCTCCTGGGATTGTGCAAGACTCTTGATTTGCTACTTTTCCTGCATCAGCTGCTAGATCCTATTAGTTAACAATGCCCACTCTCCAAGAAGAGACTAGAGGGTTGGCCAGATAGCTCAGTGGATTAAAGCACCTGCTTAGGCAGATACAGGGCCAGGGGTTTGATCCCATGCCTGCAGTGCTGACCCTTCCCCCAGGGTGCACTGAGACAGCAATTGAGACTGGACATGGTGACGCACATACCTGTAATCCCAGAGTTTGAGGGGCTGAAAAACAGGAAGAATCACTACAAGTCTGATCTGTGTAGTGAGACCCTGTAGACCCTGCACTAACTACATTAAAAGAGAGAGATTAGACTACACAAATCTCGCAAATCCCTTTCCATGTGTTCCTTCAATTCTTCTACTGCTGCTAATGTTTCATGCTAAGTAATCAAATATTATTCCTCCATCAATTTATTTCTTCAAAAATGTTCTCAACTTCTGTTTCCAGCTGTGTTTCCTCTGATCCATGGAGTTCCAGCAAGCTAGATAACTCCTTCTCAGTCCTAATTGTTTCTGCTTCATTGGCTCCAGTTTTCTTCAATCTTCTGTAGCCTTCGATCTTTATCTGGAATTTTCTTCAGCTTGCTGAACTCTGAATGTTCAATTCCATCTATCCTCCCATTCAGCCCAAATCCTGTACTTCTTCTACAGCAGTTCCTGGCTCCCTAAGATGGTGCAGCGTAAAGTTCCTGCTTGCATTCAGACCACTGACTTGCACTTTCACGGGCCTCCTCAGCCTTCATAGTTCACAGCATTTGGGCCCCAGGAAGACTGCACTCCTATCTAATTCACCACCCACAACTGGTGAGCTTAGTGCCTGGCAGAGAATTCTGAGCATTTGCATAATAGATGAAGAGTGATTCTACTCGGAGCTCACTGTAAAGAAGACAGCAGAGTGCGGCATGCATTTAAGCCCCTCTAGGATACCCATAGCTGTTCTCAGTGGCCAGGTCATGAATACATTTGCTAGAAGAATCGCTCACGTAAGCTTTACCCAGCGTTCCCTTCCCTGTCAAGTCCCACACAAATGTCCAGTGAGAGAATGCTTATGTATTCCCCATGGGTTGGCAGCTTCCTTTTTATAAACCCAAGAGGTTTTATGTTTTCTCCCATTTAGAATATTACACATAACAACTTAAATTATTGGCCCTAGGTTCTTGTCACAATAAAGTTCGGAGTCTGCTTTTACTTGACTACAAAGACTTGAGGGTAAGAACTCTTAGCCATTGTGCCTCATAGTATGAAATCAAGGTTTTATTAACAAATTCTTCATTTATTTAAGAATTTATTTAAATATTGAATTGTAGAGCTAGGCTGCATTGCTATGATTTTTAGTAAGGTTGCTAATTTTTACCCATTATAAAGTCAATGTGTTTTCCTCTAAAATGAGAAAATTAACAACAGAAGAATATATTGTTTAAGTATATGGAAACAAATTAAATTCCTTATCCAATTTATACAGTTAGTTAATAGTATAATCCAAACTATCTACATTATGAATCAAATGAGCAGAAAATAAAAGCATGTTTGAAAATGATCTCCTATACCTAGCTGGGGCAGCTAGGCAAGCATGCCCTGAAGCAGACTACCATTCATTCAGATTCTCAATTAGCATTCTTGACAGCTATGTGCTGAATGCCTGGGCACACACACAAAATTTCCGTCATCACCGCTTATTGGTTTTATTCCCAAGGTTAAATGAGATTTTTTTTTTCTTTTTATACAGCAATCTTTACACCACGTCCATTCCCTGCACTCTCAGCCCACAGCTTCTTCTGTGTCAGCCAGCCATTTAAGTAAAAATAAATGAATAACAGTAACAGTTTCCTAGTAGAAGATAAAACATCTGAGTTGAAACAGTGCATGGATCACCCATAACCACCCAGCTTAGTCACAGAGGCCAAATTAGCAATTTAGAGGGCCAAACTCCTGTTTTGGATCCGGCCTGTTCCTGTTACGGCTGGCCCAGCCAGGCTCCCTGTTTCCAGTTCCTTGAGGATGTGAGGTCCTTTCTAGATCCATTCTAGGCACAAACCCCTAAAGCACAGCTTCACTCCCGGCAGCAACCTGAAGCCTCTAAACTGGGGGCTTCTCTTCTCTTCTATTTGCTTCTATCACTGGACTGCTATGGTATTCAGCCTTCCCATCCCTGAGATTCCCAAGACTTGAGACACCCAAGGAGCACGGTCTAAGCAGAAAGAAGCTTTAGTTTAATCATGGCTTGGTCTCTGGTCAGCTTCTCCCAGCAGAAATGTCAGGGCGGGAGTGTGTGACAGAGCAGAGGTGCACAGCTCACCATGGCTAGGAAGCGGAGTTGGGCAACAGTGCCAGAGAGAAGCAGGGAGTACCCAGACCGGATCCCAAGGCCACACCTGCCTGGCACACCCAGACACTCTAGAACTGTGTTCACCCATCTAAAAGGTGGACCTCAAACTCAGCCAAGTCAAAATTCTAACTGCCAAACTCTCCTACCTGCCTGTGCACACAGAACATCTCCCTCAGCCGATTCCTGCCCCTTCTGTTCATAATTCAAATGTCATACCTGACTCTTTACTGCTCGCATAAGGATGCACTAACTAATGTTTTGTTGCATTGTTTTGTTCTTCTGTCTTCTCTTACATGTGGGCAATGATGCCCTTGCCTTGCTTCTTGATCTGTCATTCCATTCTTGATCTACTGCTGATAAGAGGAAGGCTCCTTTTAGATCTAGTTCCCAAATCTTCGTGTTGCTAAAGTAAGGGATGCAGAGGGAAACAGAGCCAATGTACTTTGTAATATTGTACCTTTTGGTAATGCAACTTGTCACAAAGAACAGTGAGGAAATGGGGGAAGTCGCTACATTCAGAATGTCAATCATTCAAGCATAAAGCAAATGCAAGGTGAGTGTTCCTTAAAGCAAGGTTCAATGAACCCCGGCCTTATAATCATCTGTGGAAATGCAAGGGTGGAAGGTTGCCTCATAAAATAAGTATTCTTGGGCCCTGCTCTAGATTCACAACCAAAATCTCGGAAGACCTACTAAGAATTTGAGATCTTACAAATGTCCTATTCCTCTTTTAGAGTACGTTCATCTTAAAAGAACTCTCATGCAGATATCTCTGCTATGGCTTGGATGTCCCCTCCAAAATTCATGCTAAAATTTAATTGCTACTGTAACAATATTGAGTTGTAGACTTGTAAGAAATGATCAAATCAAGAGGAAATTAACATCATTACCACTGAAGTGTAGTTATTAAGAGAGAAAGAGAAAGTTTTTGGTGACTTAGACCCTATTCTCCCCTGGGTAAAATGTGTTTCCTCATCCTTCTCCTGTATCTTCACACAGCCTGAAGCCCTCTCACAAAACAGATTTCTTGCACTTGCACTTCCTGGCCTTCAGAACTGTGAGTCAAATTAACTTTGATTGCTTAAAATGTACCTAATCTCTTATATTCTGTTACAGAGGCACAATACCAACTAAGACATTCTGGCATTCTAGTTATTCTTTACACCTATTGCACTGAGTATCTAATATCCAGGTTTCTTCTATTCTCAATTTTGTGTTTAACTTACAGTGTTATAAGCACTAAAGATGTAGTAGTGATTGAATAGACAAATTGTTTTCCCCTAACTACTACACTCTGGGTGTGAAAAAAAAGATTGAGACTCTCACAGTGTGACAAAAAATAGGTGAGAAGTGCCAGTTACTTCCTGCGGAACAAAGATTTTAGATACATATACATAGCACCCTTATGTATTTTATAAATATTTCAATATACACATAAAGTAAAATAAAATGAGAAAATAACAATAGCTAGAACATTTGGGTTTTGCTCTTTTAATTCATGAATGTGCTTCAGACTTTTACTTTAAATTCTTCCATAAATATTTCAGAATATTAATTTAAAAACCCTAGATATAAACTATCAAAGTTTTTCTGTTCTTGCTACCACAAGAACTTTAAATCACAAACAATGTCAAACATATTCTTGGTGGAGATCATAAATCTTAATCTGCCCCATCAGAAAAGCAGCACCAGGAGGAAGTGCGTAGGTTGGCATGCAGGCACTGGGGCAGGTGCCCAGAACATACCCAGGGTGGACGTGCACAATCCTATGCCGCTGGCCTAAGCCAGACACTTACTACTGTGTCACCCCCATGCTGCTTCAAAATTGTTGGGTTGGTTGACATTCAGCCTTCCACTAAAAATATCTGCAGAGAGTCACCGTGAATGCCTCTCTAGATTTAAATAGAAATTAGAGGAGGGGGGATTAAAGGCATAAAAGCATCTGTGAACCAAGCTGCCAGCTTCACTCACCCTCTTTGGTCTTGCACAAAGACATATTTCATTTGAGAGTGTGCGTATATGTGTAACCAACACGAAAGCTGGGGATTTTTAAATCAGCCAGCAGTCTGGGGGCCCTTTCAACTGTGTTCCTGCTTCCCAGCCCTCTTGGGGATGGTTGGGAGCAGGTGTGAAGTTCCAGTTTATTAGCAAGTTAAGTCAGTGTTACTGCGTACTTTCGGGGGCCTAATACACTGGCTAGTCTTCATGAATACAGACAGGCGCTGCCCCGGGAAGACATATGTAATCTAGAAATACTCCCATTATTGCTGCTAGAAATAGCATGTGTCAGGCACTGCACTAAGTAATTTAAATGCATCATGATGTTCATTACATTTTTAAGAATATGTATTTTTTCCTTTACTGATAAAGAGCATTAAAATTATAGCAAAAAGAACACGAAAATTGCACTTGGCATGAGAATCCTCACTGTATCAAAGAAAGGCTGTAGGTCTCCTTCTTCATGCACGAAGTTCAATTTCTCACTCTGTTCACAAATAGAGCTTAAGATTTCTACCATATCTGTCTGCTGAGTACAGTACGACATAGGAGATTTGAGTACCCACAAAAAGTTCTCAGAAGCCTGCAATCTCTACTATGGGAGGTGGGATGTTAGCCTTTATTTCTACTGGGCTTAGGAGTATACCGGAAGGAAGAAAACAGAATTAGAATGACTATGACTTCTTAAAGTTATTTGGTCCAATCTCTTAATTTTTAATTTTAAAAAATCTGATGCCCAGATGCATTCTCTTATTTTGGGTGATCTCTAATATTTCTTTTTGTATTGAAGCTTTGTTCCATACATTTTGGTTTTCTCTGCGTGATAAGCCAGGAATATGACTCGTCTGATATTCTGGTCCTCTTTACACTCTTTCCTGTCATCTCTAGTTCCTAGAACTGTAAGGCCTGGGAGGCCAGGGCTCCTGTCAACCTTTCTGTAAACCATAGTCATCGGGGTCATACCCAGACCTCAGAACCGTGCAATTAGAGCTCTACTGAGGCCGAGTAAGGTTGATTTTATAACTTGGAGGTGTTGAAGTTTGGTGCTACAAGAAATTTCACTCAGTACTGGAATATGATAAAGGACTGCAGATGAAAGAAAATAGTAATATTTAATTTCTATTATCCTGACATTTGTTTGTCTCATGCCTATACAACTATCAAAAAGGAAGCTTTTTCATTCATAATTGTTATTGGAGATTAAAATGTAAGCTGTTCACATACAGATTTCTAAACATTTTGCCCTGTTTGTAAAAATTTATAGAATCTTTTTCTAACATTTTTTCACTTATTTGATAAATCACAAGAGACATGGATATGGCTCAATGGCATATGCACCTGCCTGGCAAACTCAAGGTCCTGAGTTCAATCCCAGGCACCACACAAGAAAAAAAAAAAAAAAAAAAAAAAAAAAAAAAACATGATTAAACCACAAAAGTTACATGACAATAAATTCACCAAAGAGAACCACAGAACAGAGCCAAGCTTCAGGAACAAGACTGAAAATGTCCTGAGAAGACTCAGAACAGGCTCAAGAACTGTCCGCAAATATTTGAAGGCCCGTGATGGAAGAAAACCAAGATTTGTTCTTCTGTTACCAAAGAACAGTAATGATAAGAGCTCTATTTATTATTAACTTCCCACCAGTATCAGGCACCACGCGAGCACTTTGAATGTATTATCTCTAATTTTTGTATCAACTACAAAGTGGATAAGGTTATTCCATTTAATAAATGAAAAGGAGGTTACATAAAATGATTAAGCTACTTACACAAAGTTATATTCTTAGAAACTTAGATGGTGGTTCTAATCTACCTCTGTGAGTGGCAATTCTACTCTTAAGTTCTTCAAACCAAAAACCTTGCGGTCACCTTACAGTTTTTCACACCCTACCTCGACACCTTCAGCAGATTATATCTGCCCTACTTTCAAAATATATTCAAAACCTGACTACATCCAGCACCTGTGCAGCTGCCACCCTCCTCTATACCCACCCATATCATTTATTGAGCAGTGCACCCCACCCATATTACATATGGCATAGCCCCCTCCTAACTGCCTTTCGAGCTTGTGCACATAGCCCTTGGTGGTCCCTCTCACACAACCTCCAGCCTCAACCTTGAAAGACAAAGTTAAAGCATAGCTCCTCCACATAAAAGGACCCAGGGACCTCCTGGATGATACGAATAAGAGCCTGGGTTACTGTGGAGATTCCCCATAGGAAAACCTCCCCAGGCTGGGTGGTGTCTCTGCGCGGTGCCCTGCTACGGCATGTGTGCTGGCTCTTGGCGCTTGCTGCACGCTTTACCTGGAATACTCCTCTCAGAACTGCCCGCACCGCTTCCCCACCTCCATCCCTGTTAGCATCTACATCATCACCTCAGAAGTGCTTTCCAGACCACCCAAAATCTAGTTGCAACTTGTCTACCCAGCTTTAACTTTCCAAATAGCATTTATTACCAAATAATACATCATACTTCAGAGAAGGAAAAAAAGTAGTTGTTTATGGCTATGTTTTCTTCTCGTTATCAAGTATAAGTTCTAGAAGAGCAGGGTTCTTTTTGCTTATTTCTGCTAGTCTAGCACCTAAAGCAGTATCTCGTACCTATGGGCCTCCCATAAATGTCTGGTGAATAATGATCATGTCCAAAACATGGGCCCAAATGACCAAAACTGCCTTGAAGAGAGGCATTGTAAAGCTAGTTGGCCCAACAGTATGGGATCATAAAATGTCAAAGTTAAAAAGCACTCCAGGGTTCCCTCATCTTCTGTTCCAGGAAGGACAACTTGGGAAGTAGATTTTCTTCCAGTAGCTTCAAAAGTCTAACTGAGCTACATGAATACAAAATGCAGAGCAGTGCCATATGGGGAAATATCTGGGAGGAAGAGAAGAGGCGTTAAAATTCTAAATTTAAAAGATCTTCCAAGTCAGGAGTCTATCTGAGATTCTCATACTTGGATCTTCAGCTGAGCTCATTTCCAGGAGCCATGACATCCACTCCAGCTCTGAGCTGTGTTTTAGGATACACAAGTTCCTGGCATCAGCTACCTATAAGATCAGGGAGCCTCTCTTCCCTGTACCAGGGCAAATACTGGGATGAGTGAGTGAATACCTCTGTGGACCCCAGACCTAGGTAACGGGGAAGTTCGGAACCAGAGAAAATACTGGCAAGAGTCATAAGTGAAGCACCTGGGGCACCGAAGTTACCTTTCTGTAGAAGACATGCTTCCCGTTTCTTGTCTCTTCCATAGCATGACCAGGTTATCCTAGGGGACATCACCGGGACCTTTGCAATTTGTAGATGTTTCTAGAAGATGTTATATCTGATAATTCTTCCTCCTAGCTAATACTTTGTATGAGATACCAAACTTCCTGCACATATATAGTACAGTCAAACAAAATGGTGCTTTCACCTATAATATAGTGTGTTTTATTCAAGATTTAGAAAGCATTGAAGCTTTTAATTTTTCTAAAGGAAGGCCCAAGTATTCAGAAAGAACAGCACCTTTGCTTAAGAAACCATGCGTGGTTCTGACTCCCAATTAAACTTTCTCATTTTTACAGTCATGGCTATCCAAATCCAAAGGCTTTTGCCCTAGCAGAGAATATTAAATACAATTGTCCTCTGGTGCTGAACTGAAGCAGAATTAAAAGTCTGAAAATTATGTTTCATCCCACAGTACACAAGTTTCCTTTTGAAGCTGACCTAACTCACACATCAAAAAGTGCATTGGCTGTGAGAGATAACTAATTGATTTCAGGGATGGGGTTTTTATTTTTATAGACCTGAGAAAATTTGTTCTAAAAATAACTGCAGGCTTCTTGAAATTACCACTTTAGCTATCCTGTTTATTACGCCTAAGGATCCAGCAAAGGGCAGAGTCTCCGATTTTCTTTTGCTCTTATCTTCAGGCTGAAGATAAATTATCTTAAGAGCAAACTTGAACTTTGAATGAGAGGTAAAATGTGTTCATGGAAGGAGATTCCGCATGGAGCTACACGAACCGCTGAGCTAGTGCACATTCTACAGTGCCATAAATGCCTTGTTGTAAATAAAAAAGAATGAAGATATGAATGAAAGAAATGTTTTAAAAGTCTAACGGTACTAAGCTGAGACTTGAGGACATTTTGAATCTTCTGTCCTATGATTTAAAAGTAGTAAATGTTAAATTGAAGTCCCACAAGGGCAAAAGTATTTTTTCACATTTGCTTATAGACTTAATTCTTTGAAGAGTCATATACTGTGAATAAGACAGGTTGTAGAATATAGATGTAATATCTAATTTTTGAAAGATTAGTCCCCTCATGATACCTAGTAAGTTTTTAGTAAATCATTCTGGATTAAGGACTGGTATTATCTGTGCTTTTTTTTTTTTTTTTTCTCAATTGTTCACACTGATACCCATCATATATCAGAAAATTTATTCTGAAAAATTTCCAACATATTACTTTTGAACACACTTCTGGAAATGAGTAATCCATTTTTGAACACAAAATAGATATAGAAATACTAGCAAAAAGAAAAAGTATTATTAGGGCTTAGATTTAATTTCAGCACAGCAGGAAGAGTCCAAGGACAGAGGTTCTAGGAAAAGTGTACATGGTTCAACCTTAACCATTTGCTGCTGAAATCTTATCCAGTCCCAAGGTCCATGTGGCTTTCCAGCAAATTGCGCTGGCTCTCCTACAAAGCGGCTGGGAAACAAAAGGACTCTATTCTTTACGTCAACAAATCTACCATAGTTATGTTCCTTTGACTTTCAGAGCATAGAAATCAAAGATATGTCACGTTTCTATGGCGGAGATTTACACAAAAGGAAGTGTTGGCAACATCTGAGAAAGATGATTCTAAAACATCTGCTAAAAATTCAACTACTTGGAAGTACACAGTTGAAGGCTGTGACGATAACTATGACTAGCCACCTTCCCAAGACAATTTAGCATGTACGTTTACCTTAACCAGAGGCATTGGGAAATGGTATCTAAATCTGAAGTGCTAGGTTTTTGTTTTGTTTATCCAAATAAATTCTGTGAAAGAGAAAAAAATGCTACAGACTTGTGTATAAACCATTGTCCTTATGTTTACAGTTAAGTGCCTTCCTGCACCCATCTAGTGACTCTAGTCTGTCTTCTCTTGGCGGGTTCGGCATGGTTGTAAGAGCAACAAAGAGCACCACTTCGTCCACCATCAATATTCCCCTTCCCAAAATAGGCTCAAACCAAACACACTGCAAAGAGAACATCCTCCTAGAACCTTTGTGTTTTACACGCAGAGACACACCTCATGTGTATGATATACACAATTTATATTATTATCATAATGAAAATTAGTACCATTCTTCCCTAATCAAGCTGGGCTTTATTGAGCTATCTTGCAATCAGCCCCTCTCAGGGTAGGTGGCGTGCGCCTTCTTCCTTGTCAGCGCCTCTGTCGTTAGATGCTTTGCTCACACATGGTTAGCAGGAAAGTCTTAAGCCTGGAGGTTTCTTGGAAGTGTAGTAGTTGCCAGTTTCCTGCCGTTACGAGTTGTCCTTTCAGTCTTCAGTTCATTGCTTCATGACAACTTACTCTTGTCATGGCTGTACTTTCAGAATGATGGTAGGTGACAGAAGCATGTTTAGTCTGTGAAAATCTGTCTGTTCTAAGCGATACCTTCAGCAAAAATGCTAGAATACCTCATTTGTCAACATTGGCAACACCAATTAAACAAATTACTTGCTTTGAAAGCTGGTCAATTATGGGAAAGGTGGAGTTTGCCAGAAGATAATGCATGACAACTCATTTATTTGGGAGAAAAGCTCTACTTTTAAAAGGAAGGCCAACAATGTACGTAAAAGAAGACTCAGTTAATAAGAAAGTTACTGCTTTGTAGAAACTAATGAGATTAATGATTTATGCAAGAATTATCATTAAGTGCTAGTAAAGCCATAGATAGAAGGGTCTGAGGGGCTCGGGGATGCGTGTCTTGCCGGGGTAATGCCACACAAATCACTTTCTGGTGGCTGAGCAGAAGGGAAACATTATAATGGGCAATTACTACATTATCCCCCATCAGGGCAATGCCAAGACTGGGAAGCCGAGATGCTCTGTGTCTGCGCCTGTAATTCAGCGGGGATCACGAAAGCAGTTAATATGTGCTTTTTCCAAATTATCTCCACAAGGATGCAAGGTAGATACTGACAGATAAGATATTCCGTAAGATAAGTATTTTGCTCTCTTTGGAAGGTCAGAGCTATGCTAACTTAAAAAAAAAATTAATTGGCACAAGACGCAAAAGCAATTTGTTGTCCTGAAATAAATCTTAGCATGAAAAAGCCTGCTGAAAGCACATTTCAGGGACAATTTTAAGAATAATAAAGAAGGATTCCATAGTATATAATCATTAATTTTGTTAAGTATAAAGCCACTAATTGGCTAGGAAAATGTTCCCATTTCTTACTGATGCATGCTAAAGTATTTATGAGGTAGAATCACATGATGTCTACAATTTTCCTTAAGATACATCAGTGAACTACAAGAAAAGTACAAGTGAAACCCTTTCTTCAGAATGAGTAAACAAAAGCAGGGTAAGATGTCCTCAAATGAAGTGGTTCCAGCCCACAATCGCCTGCTAAAATGTCCCAGCATGCTCTGCACTGGTGGTGTTGCTTTACAAGAGTAGTCTTTTTCATAAATTAGACATTCAGTTCTTAATTCACTGTTTTGTGCAAAACACAAAATACTCTAGAATGAAATTTTTGTTTCCATTTTCTTTCTTCTTGCCTTTTAAGAAAGTGGCTCTCAAAGTGTAGTCCTTGTGCACACCAAAGTTTACAGCTGCACAATTCATGATAGCTAAATCCTGGAAGCAGCCTGTATACGCATCAACAGATGATTAGAGAAAGAAAATGTGGCTTCTAAGTACAATGGAATACTATATGGCTATAAAGAATGACAAATTTGAGAAATTTGTAGAAAAATAGATGCATCTGGAAAATATAATGTTGAATGAAATAAACCAGACACACAAGCTGAAATGCCATATGTTATGTCTCATTTGAGTGAGGCAAAGTAGAAAGAGAATAATAAAGCATGGCTAGAATGGGAAAAGGGATGGATCTCTTGCAATAGAGAAGTGAATCAAAGGAAGCAAGGCGAGGGGTGAAGAGGAGGGGAAGCAGAAATAAGAATAAAGGTATGTCGTGTGCAGGAACATAATATCCTCAATGAATGTAAGCACTGCAAGCCATACCACAGGCTGAGATGAACAATAGCAACAAGGCTGTGAATCAGGACAGAGGAGCACAAAAAAGAAACAGGCCATGCTATGTACATGGACACCCCCCCACCCAAGATGATTCAAAGAGCATGCGCTGCAAATATGCGCTAATAAGATTTAGAAAGCGTGATCCCTGAAGGACCAGCAGCAGCAGCACCAGGTGATGCGTTAGAAATGCAAATTACAGGCCAGTTCTAGCCAATCAGAAACGGGTGGGGCCCAGCGAGTCCTGTCATCCCCACCTTCCAGGTGACAAGCACCAACATCTGAGGCCAGGGCGCAGAAGCTCCACTCCCCGCTGAGCTGTTCGCTTTGCCTTTGCCGTGTTACACCCACACGAGAGATAAAGCAAGGCCAGATTTGAAGTCGGTGCACATGTTTAGTTCTTCTCTACCAATTTCTTGTCCAATGATACTGAGAAAGTGAATGTTGCGCTACATTTGCAACACAATGTTTTGGAGCATAAATGATAACAAACTTGTTTTAATCAGTATATTTCCCAGAGAACAGGATATATCAAGGTCAAATATTGCCCAATTTCTGGGCTAGAATTTGTAACACTTCATGACTAATGCCTACCCTAGAATAACTCACCTTCATCCAACTAATGGGAGCTTCTCTTATTCCTTCCTACAGTGTCCTAAATTTAATAGTATTTTGTTGTTGTTGTTGTTGTTGTTGTTGTTGTTGTTTGGTTTTTTGTTTTTGTTTTTGTTTTTGTTTGTTTTTTTTTTGTTTCTACACAGTCTTTATTTGGGGACTCGTGCTCCTGTATAAATGCTATGAAACACATCACATATAAGAAGTGTAGAACACATCACATGTAAATTCTGAGCCCTCAGAAAATGTAAGATTCTAATGCTGATCTTTTCCTACTATCACTAACAAGTGAGCAGCTGCTTTCTTCCCCCCTCTGTATTTAGGACAAGGTCTACAACGTCTCACTACGTAGATAGGACTCATAGTGATTCTCCTGTATTCAGCCTCCCACGCACTGGGATTACAGGCACTGGGATTACACCACGGCCAGTCTCAATCGCCATCTCAGCCTCCCACGCGCTAGGATTACAGGCACTGGGATTACACCACGGCCAGTCTCAATCGCCATCTCAGCGCACCCCGGATGGAAGCCCAGTCGCCGGCTCTGCCTAAGCAGGCACTTCCGTCCACTGAGCAATCTATGAGGCCGGCCCTAACAAGTGAGAGTTTTAAGAGGTTCCATCACATCATCATTTTCTAGTGGGCCAAATCCGAAATGTAATCTGCTGAGACTGCTTTTCCACAGAACGCTGTGGCCCCAGGATTTATGCCAAAGCAAGAACGTGTGGTATGGAGAACTGCAGGACTATCCTCCTGCAGAGGGCCGGGAATGCGTTTCTCTGGTGTTCACATGTTAGAGAAGTCCGAGACTAACTGAAATCAGACACTCTTCACCATACCAAGTGCATCGTGCAAGTTTTCTGTTAAAGCGTGACCAGGCTGGTTCCTCATCCTGCTCCTTCAGTAATGGGAGTCTCTTCAGCTGCCCCCAACCCCAGGCACCACTCCTCAGAGCACGAGAACTTCTGGAGGACACCAGTGAGACCGCGCTCACCTCCCGTCCCTGATGCACTCTTCTCCCACAGCGCAACCCTCTGACGGCGTCACAGACGTTAATGAGGACGATGAACTCTGAGGCCAGCTACGAAGAGGGACAGAAAAAGAAAGGCGATTCAATAATCTCCAAGCAAGAAAATTCAAATCAAGCATAAATCAATGAAGAGGAAAGTACACTCACAGAAAATAAGCAAGTGAATCTGAGAGGGGCGCCGGGGAAATGAAAGGAAGGCCGTGATGAATGACTACACCTAGAAGAATTCATTGGAAAACTACCTCATTTTCACTCCTTAATATTCTATTTCTTCCAGTCCTTGAACACATAGCTATGTGATAAATTGTAGTAATGCCGTCCTCTCCACTGCTATAAACCCTTGAAAAAGTCTCCACCTCCTAAATATTTTCTTTCCATCCATAATTCAAACTCACAGCCTGACTATGGGTACAATTTATCTCTTTTTCTGCTCTGTCTTTGTCATATATATATATATATATATATATATATATTCCATACATATACACAAATTTATGTATTAAATTTATATATAATATATTATGTAGAAATTTATATCTGTACTTAAATAATATATTATATAGAAATTTATATATGTACTTATATAATATCTATACTAAAGCACAGCACAAGATCAAGTAGAGATAGATTTAATTTACAGCAGTATATTGCATAGGCCACGTGATAGATGATGGGCAGTTACTAACTGATGT
The DNA here is from genome assembly GCF_000260255.1 of Octodon degus. Taxonomy (NCBI): domain Eukaryota; kingdom Metazoa; phylum Chordata; class Mammalia; order Rodentia; family Octodontidae; genus Octodon; species Octodon degus. The sequence continues at coordinate 26,792,783 of NW_004524585.1, read as the reverse complement.
TTACTTCAAATCTGATCCTTTATAAGTAGAGAAAAACATCACTGATGATGACTGATGCAAATCAGGTGATGTGTACATTAGGCTTTTCAGAGTTTCTAGCAGAAAGTTGGTAGCCAATAGATAGTAGTTATTTCATTATATTGTAATTATCTGACAATATTTTCTACTTATTTTCCTATTTTTCATGTAAAACTTTTAATCTTAATTTTACTTGTACCAGAATTTATCACAAGAGTATCAAAACTGAACTCTTGATCTTATTGTACATTTTTAAGCCATCACTAAAGATGAAACTACGAAAAACATAAAATTAAAACTCCTCATTTGTCCCTGTACTCACATTTGTTTCATTTGTTAACTTGACACTCTTCTGCACAAAACAGCACATCCACCAATGAAATGTCAGAAGTGGTTGGGAAATCACTTTTGGAGTTGGGTGCAAGGGTTAACTTCAAATGCAAACCAGAAGGAAACTCTGTGTGTGTGTGTGTGTGTGTGTGTGTGTGTGTGTGTGTGTGTATGAGAGAGAGAGAGAGAGAGAGAGAGAGACAGACAGACAGAGAGACAGAGAGACAGAGACAGACAGACAGACAGACAGACAGACAGACAGAGACAGAGACAGACAGGAAGACAGAGAGGGAGAGGGAAAGAGAATACTAGAGCTGATGTAGGGATTAGATATGGATTAAAAGCATTGGGCTGGGAGCGGGGGAGATGGCTCAGTAGAATAAGCGCTTACCTGGCAAGCACAAGGGCCTGAGTTGAATCCCTGGTTCCATGAAAAAAAAAAAAAAACATTGGGCTGGAATCCTAGTTGTCCTAGCCAAATTTTATATATTACCTTATTAAGTATATAAATAAAATTAACTTCAGATGATTTCTATGAAAATAAATATAGTACTATTTATAAAAACTTTGATAGATACAGTAATTCCATCTATAATCAAATAATTGACTAATTTGTAACAGCGCTGTCATACTGTTAACTATAAAATATATTATACAGTGATCTATGAGCTTTGTATATACCTTACCCATTAAATCTTCAACCAGTAAGCTTATGAGCTAAATACCATTTTTTTTTTACTTAAGAGAATATGAAACAACGTCACAAAGAGGTTAATGCCTCCAAACCTGTACAGCTACCACATGTTAGAGCTGGAATACAAGCTCAGATCAAACTGGTTCTAAATTTAGATGATCTGCCCAATAATTATGATGTGTCATTTATTCCTGTTATCATTAGTAAGGGGCCAAAAGTATATGCTAAAATACCTGGATGTGAGGGCACAAGCCTGCAATCCCGACATTCATCAGGCTGAGGCAGGTGAATTGCTGTGACTTCAAGTCCCCCTGGGCTAAAAGGCATATCTGGTCTCAAAAAAAATGTATGTTGAAATAAGAAGTGATTTCAAATGATTAGGTCTTCCAAATATACACATATATACACATTTTCGTGTGTGTGTGTGTGTGTGTGTGTGTGTGTGTGTGTGTGTGTGTGTCTCATTGGGCCTTGAACCATTTCACCTAGGGACAGCCCCCCTATATTCTCCTATGACATCCTCATAACTTACTAGCACAAGGTGCAGAAGAAATGTAGATTTGAAGTACTAAAGTGCAAGACAAACAACATGAAAACCCTAACCAAAGTTCTAGAGCTTCCCTCGAGGCGCCCACATCATTGTACCTCATTGTGTGTCTCAAAGCAAACCAAATAGATCTCATTGCACACACACACTCTAAGCCTCACTTTGAAATCAAAGTGAAATCAAATTCAAACCGCTGACCTCCAAAATACCTTTTTTTAGAACAAAAAGTGAGTTTCCTACCTTTCAAAGATAAAAATGCAATATTTGGGGCAAAGATATTCATTGTATATCTGCAACTCACACTTCCTAGATGAACATTTTGCATACTGTTTGCCAGCTTTAGAGTCAGAATATGTGTAACTTACACTTTCAAGATTGGTACATATGTGTTTATTAATTCTATTAATTTTAGAAGCTGTCCTTAAAAGATTTACATACACATACCCAGAAAGCATGAGTCCCTAGATTCAATTTCTGCTCCCCCAAAAGAAAAGATTTATATGATATATATTTTTAATAAAAGGCACTTATTCTACATATTTTAAGTACAAATTATTAATTACAACAAACATCAGTATGGTGGATAAATCTTAGCACTTCTCTATGCCTCTTCAAAAAAAGATGAAAGATAGATTTTTAAATTTCTTTTCATAAAGCTGTCTCCACTAAATATAGGTGTCTCTGGCCATAAATTAAATCTCTTCTATTCCATGAGATAGAACTTGTCACCTTGAGATAGTCAAAATAAAACTTCACATCTATAAAAATATCTCTATAAAACTGTGCTGTAGATTGCACAACAATATAAATCATGGGAGAGGAAGACAAAGGTTTCTCTAGAAGGACAAACGGAGCGAGGAAGAGGTCGGCCCAGAATGACATTCTCCCATTGGTCAGCAGGACACCATGCTCTCCACCGAAGCTGAAGTAAGAGCTAGGTCGGCAGTCAACTTGCGCATCTCCCGCAGGTTTTTGAGTTTGTGATACAGGAGAAACTATACAGGTCCATTTTACAAAAATGAATAGCTGTCATTTATCCACAGCAACTCCAATCTGGAATTCCGGGTTCTATGTGCCTGCCCCATCAATGGAGCTATCAGCTTCTTAAAAACTCAAGGGAGCCATGCTTGGGGCTGCACGTGAGGCTGCTGCTTCAGGAAGAGAGGATGCCGGGATGCTCAGTGTGCAGCCCGCCTGTGCCCCTGATGTGCTCCTGTGGCAGCAGGAGACCTCTCTTCCTCACTGCGTGCAATAATTTGCTTAATGTTCAGCTGGCAAAGCACCACAACATTTTAATGTTGACTATAAAACGAAAGAAATGTGTCTTCATAGCTCCATTAGCTTTGCATTCTCGCCCTTCCTCATGACACCCATAGCATCCACTTCGTCCTGCAATTGTTTCCAGAGTTATTTTTTCCCTTCCTTGAGTCCCAATGAAACACATCTGGTGGGGCTGGAGAGATGGCTCAGTTGTCTAAAGCACCTACGCAGAACAAGCTCAGCAAAGCGCAGGGACCACGGTTCAATCCCCCAGCACCACATGCCAACCAGCCCCGCCCCCTGGTGGGCTGAGCTGGCCACACACACACACACACACACACACACACACACAAATAAATAAAAATTAAAAATTAAAAAAAAAATAAAAATAAAATAAAAAAAAGCTAAAAAAAAAAAAAAAGAAACACATCTGGAAGCAAAAGGATACATGAATCATGATCATCACTTTGTGCAGTGATCACTACTGTGCTGTTACTAGCCGGATCCGGATGATAATCTATAGGAAGTACTTGTGTTCCTTCAAATATATCAAGTCACTGACATGAAAAAAATTCAAGCTCTCTAAGGTAACTGCAGTAAGGGAAGCTTTTAAATTAGGCTTTTTCTTACTTTCTTACACTTAGCAACTCATGACGTTCTGGGCTATAACACTGCTTTTCACAATGTTCACCTTATCTATGGGCCTCTTTCCTTTGTCAGTTTGTGTTTGGGACACATTGCACTCCATTCCAAGTTATCACCCAAGGAGTTAGCATCTGAGTGTATTTTTCGTTAAAGAATATGATATTATTGGGTGTGTGCTTAAGACATGAATGTTGCTGTAATTCCACTGACTAAATCAAACCTGCATATGAATCCAAAACGTAACAAGTCAAGAAGAATAAAATGTATCTGTCTGTCTACCAACTCTACACAGCAAATATCAAAGCAGTGCTTCCATACTATCCTAAAGGTTTTCTTATACTGGTCCTTCCTTTTATGATCACTACCAGAGGTACTGCTAAGATCCTTTGAAATTGTATGCATATATTATATTTTAACTGTCAAAACACAATTGTATTGTGCTTATTGAGCACAATGTGTGTTTTTGATATATGTATGCAGTACAGAATGATTAAATTGAGTCAATTAATAATCTATCTCTCTCTTCATATTTTGTGATGATACATCTGATATTCACAAGCAGTTATTCTGAAGAATGAAGTATATTACTGTTGACTGTAGTAATTGTGTTGGGCAAAAATATTGCTTATTTTTCCCTAGGTTTCTGTCAGTTGAAAAGAAATATTCGACATAACCTACTGACATCTAAGAAGACACAATGCAATAGAGTTGCTGCCGACAGAGGGTGGAAAATAAGCAGCTGCCTCCCTGTGTGTCTTGCTGCAAGAAGGGGTTAGTTTGGGGTGAGGACTGAAGCTCAAGATGGAACACTAGGAAGGGGAATTGTTCTGACGGTGCCTCTTTGTGAGTATGAAGAATAATTTTAGCTTCACACCAGTCAAGTCTTTCTATTTGAGTTGAAGCAAAACTATTATATTACTCTGAACCTTAGGGCAGGTTTTTATTTAACGATATCAGACTGAGCACATAACTTAATAATAAATGTATGTCCAGTACAAAGGTCCACAAGGCTAAGCAGAGTGGGAGGGGAGTGGGCAAGAATAAAATTTTGAGGACTGGAAAGTGGAGGGATGGTGCAATGTGATTCAGAAAACACTGAGAAAATTTGAAAAGTAAGCACTCAAAAGGCAGCACAGCGCAGGTCTGGAGGCTCGCAGCCATATTCCCAGCACACAGGCAGCTGAGGAAGGAAGAGCTCAAGGCCAGTCTGGGCTAAATAGGGAGACTCTGCCTCAAACGGACAGAAGACAAAAGGGAAGCAGGAGAAGCAACCTGCCTTTTTGTACCACGGAATCCTAAAGCAGTGGCAGCGAGGAGGAGAGGGCTAAAAACTAGAGGAATGGCCAAGACCTATGTAAGAAATTGGTCCCCTGAGCAATGGCCACTGGCCCCTCCTTCGTTCTAACAGAAGACAGCAAACTTCCCCTTCATGGGGATTAAGTCACAGGTACACTGGACAAGAAAAATGAGGAAAGGCTGGAGAATGAGAACTTAGGGAAAGGGCAAGGAACATGGCACCAAGCTCCTCTCAATAAAAACATGCACACTAAAAAGGCAATGGAGGAAAGCTTCCAACGTCTGAGTAGTAAATAGTTTTCACCCTGGAATTCTACCCAACCAATGTGTTATTTCAGCTGAATTTCAGAAAATTTACCTCCAACATACAAATTCTCAGGAAGTGAATGGGAGAAGTGCTTTACTAAAATAAAGACAGTGGAAGAAGTTAGAAACCCAAATGGTTGGTAAAAGTGAAAGGAAGTCTAAGGACATTGGGAGAAGAAATCCCAGGATGACAACTGTTCCTGAGATCCAGAAAGCAGCCCACACCTTGGAGCAACAGGACAAGAGGTTACCCAGGGACAGCTCCATCAATAGGATCTTAATTGTCTAAAAGAACCCAAAAGAGACTGATTCCTCCAGAGGATAGTTAGGTAGAGGACTACACAAACTGAAGTAGAGACAGAGGTGGATATTAAGACTAGAAAAATAATCTGTCTCAAAAGAAAGTATTAATCATTGGGTAAGGTTGGCCAGATAGCTCAGTGAACTAAAACTCCTGCTTAGGCAGGTGCAGGGACGGGCTGTTTGATCCCCAGTGTATAGCGCCAGCCCCATACCTGGGGCATGCTGAGATGGTGACTGAGACTGGGTGTGGTGGTGCACGCCTGTAATCCTAGCATTTGGGAGGCTGAAAACAGGAGAACTGCTACCAGTCTGATCTATGTAGTGAGACCCTGTAGACCCTGTACTAAATACATTTTAAAAAATTATGAAGTACACTACCCTTGGTATATTTAATTTATATATCATGGAAATATAAACCAAATGTTTAGTATCAACAGAAATTATGAGGACAGCATATGACAGGAAACAAATAGGGAAAAATTGCTTCAATCTTCATTTTCCCAGTTAAGATAAAAATCAGTACATAGCTAAAATTTAAAAATTGGTATGGCATGAAGTGTATAATAGATATTAGGGGAATGAGGAAGAAAATTATCAAAAAGGAAAGAGAATAAGAGGGGAGGGGAAATGAAAAGTAAAAAGTAGAAAGAAAGAAAAGAAACAAAGTTTTTGTGAATTAGGAAGGGAAAGGGGGTTGAAGGGAAGGAAAGGGAATGGAAAAAAAGAATCAATACATATCATGTACAGGTACAAATTCCCTATGACGAATGCAATCATTGTGTATATCTAAAGTGTACCAATGTAATTAGTTTTAAAACTTAACATGACACTATTAGTCAGCATTATAACAATGAAAAGCAAAATAAACAACTAAAATAATTGAAAATGGCTATCTACAAGCCACATAAAATGATAAAACATAAAGCATAATTTTTTAAATTAACTATCTATAAATTTGCTCAATTGCCAATGACCCACATTCACTGACAACCAAGGGTTCTTCAAGAAATTCTAGTACTCTGTTCTTAATAAAGATCTTCATGAATTCTGAACATACAGGTAATTTATTTAAGAAACAGCACAGCAGTTCTCACCTGCAAGACAGGGTACAAACTGAGCACAGGGCATAGCAAATGCCTCGTCATCATAAGTTCCTAATTCCCGACATGCACTGGGTATTGGGTGTCTGTCACAGCCCATCTGACTCCTCAAAGAAGACAACTGTGCCATCTTTCCTCACTGTATCTCTAGCACCAAACACAGCAGGGCACATAAACACCACCTGAGTTACATTAATTAGTAGACATGCATTATAATTAATACATGTAACTAATATTACATAGAGTGTGTTAAAAATAACCATTTTATTAGATGAAGTACAATTAAGTGGTCTACCTTAAGTGATTCCAGCCACTATTTGGCATCAATAAATAAATGAGGATTATTCAGCCCAAGGAACCTTGTTTAAGAAAAAAGTAAATAGGAAATACAGAGTGATCTCACTGTGTGCACAATCTAAGAAAACAAAATTGATCTCAGAGAAATAGAATAGGATGATGGCTCCAAAGGCTGGTAAGTGAGAGGGAATGGAGAAAGGACAGATGTGGGTTAAAGGGCACACACTTCCAGTTAGATATGAGGAAATAGTTGCAGCAATCTGTTGCATATTGAGTCAATAGATATGCTAATTGAGTCTATTATAGTCAATAGATATAACTAAACATATATATATCCATAAGTGTATATAACTTAACATCAATTAAAAATGAAATAAAATTCTAATATATATATTGCATTGTATATCAAAATAATATACAATAATCATTTCCTGCTAAAATAATTGACTTTTAAATTAAAAATTTATGTAATTTAAAATTTTAAGGAACCCTTTTGAAAAACATACTTTTAAAATCAAGTAAATGCCCATTCTACAACACCCCCCAAAAAACTGTTGGGGAGTTGTGACTACCACAGCAGCTTGCAAAAGCTTTGTGGAGTGCTACCTTGTACCAATTCACCACCAAAAGAGCTTTGCACAACTTCTTTACCAAAAGAACAAAATATAAAAAACTGTTAGAGAGAAGAAACAGATCAACTATAATGGAAAGCCCGTCAGAATCATGGCATATTTCTCAAGATAGACCATCAAATCAAGAAGAGCTTGGAGTGAGATATTTGAGGTCCTAAAAGAACACACGTTTCAACCCAGATTGATGTATCCTACAAAATTATCTATCAAAGTTATTGGAGATATTCCATATTTTCATGACAAAGAACAACTGGAGAAATTCATGACAATCAAACAAACTCTACAAAGACTAATAAAAGATATTTTAGAAAGAGACAAATATGACCACAACTTCAACAACAACAGAAGAGAACAATAAAGTAGAGCAAAGCAATTAAGCTGCAGTAGGAAAACAACACGACAAAGATAAGCCAATACATATCAGTTATCACTATCAATATAAGTGGCCTCAATTCACCAATCAAAAGAAACAGAAGGCAGCGACCTGGCGCGGAGGTCTTGGTGCCGCGCTGTGGAGCGCGAGGTCGCTGGTTTGCGCCCCCGTCCCTACTATTTCTCTTTATTTTCATCAGCACACCCTACAAATGGACTTCTCTTCCACTTGATGAGTCATGATTCCACCTGAGTCTACAGGGTGGATTTCAAGGAAATAGCTGTAGCTCAGTTCCACAAGTGACACCTAGCCACCAGTAACTGTCACGGTCATTATTCATGTCCACAACACACTAGAACTTTGTGTGATATCCTATCCTCAAACTGTTAGAAGTGCTGGTCATTTACTTGCCATTCCAGTATTTTTCTTATGTTTTACTCTTAGTACTTCTTTGCTATCATGAAACCTTTTTCTTAGTTCAATTGTTTTGAAACATTTAATTTTCTGAATATTGCTTAATCTTAATTTTTGTTCTAAGATTTATACTGTATCTTTGACTTACAATTTATTTAAAAGACATTGTATGATATCTTCTCCTAGTATTAGAAACTTTAAAAAGTATATTTCCATTTTCTGTTGACTTAAAAAAACAGAGGTTTGTACCTATGTTGTTTATTTATTATTTCTTGCCTATATCTTGTAATATGAAAAACTACTTTGGAGTAACAATACACAATGTACTAACCATTGTTACTATCCTAAAATCTTGCTTTTAGATTTTGTACCATTGTTTTTATTTTTCTTTAAAATAAAATAACTGATGTCAAAAAAAAAAAAGAAAATTTGGGTATTTTGAGAAATATCTTCTTATGTGGACAGTTTTAACGAGTTGCATTATGAACACTTAAATAATCCTTTACAGTTAGAGTAATATTTCTTCAGAAATTTTTTCCCACCAGAATATCCAGTTAACCCAGAGCTATTGAACAGACCACTATTTTCTGATTTCTCTGATGTGTCACATTTTCAAAAATCATATATTAATATAGTTCAGAGTGTATCTATGCCCTCATTTCTTTCCTTGATTTTTTTTATTTCTGTTGTCTCAGTTAATGAAATCTTATAATGAGCCATAAAATCACATAGCTTTCAGTAAATTAACATCATGTATAACATCTACCATCATGTATATAGGCATTCCTTTTTCAGATTAGGAAAATTCCTGCCTAATCCCCATCTGCCAATATTGTTAAATTCTATTAAATGCTCTGCTACAATAAAAAAAAGAAAAAAAAAAGAAAGAAAGAAACAGACTGGAAGAGGAGTAGATAAAGAAACAAAATCCAACAATATGATGCATACAAGAAACACATTGAATTCAAAAATAAGTTAACAGACCGAATGTCAAAGGATGGAAAACAATACTCCATGCCATAGGAACCCAGAAAAAAGCAGGGGTAGCTATTCTGGCTGCCGACAATGTCAGCTTCAAACCAAATGTGATTAAAAGAGACAAAGGAGATCACTATATACTTGTTAGGGGAAAACTTTAAAAGGAAGAGATAAGAATTATAAATACATATGCACCTGAAGTAGGAGCACCCAATTATATAAGACAAATTTTAACAGACATGTGAAATCTAATAGTATTGGGGGACTTTAACATCCCATTGACACAAAGAGAGATCAACCATGCAAAAAATGAGCAAAAAAATAAGAGCACTATATGAATTTAAGGAGAAATAGACAGTAGAACTTTATGGAGTGTTCTACCCAACAGCATCAGAATACATTTTTCTCACCTGCACATGAGATATTCTCCAAAATAGCTCATGTGCTAGCACATAGAACATGCTTCAGCAAATGCAAAAGAATCGAAATTATCCCATCCATATTATCTGACCATAGGGCAATGAAATTGGAAATTATTGGCAAAAGAAACTCTATAAACACATAGAAACTAAGCAATACTTTTCTGAACAATCAAAAGGTCATAGATGAAAGTAAAGAGGAAATTAAACAATATTTACAGCCTAATGAAAATGCAGATACAACTTACAGGAACCTGCGGAATTCAATGTAAGCTCTCATAGAGAGAAATTTATAAGGTAAATTATCACATCAGAAAAACAGAATGAGTCCAAATAAACAATCAAATGCTGCACCTAAAACTCCTAGAAAAAGAAGAGCAGGTCAAATCCCAAGCACAAAGAAGGCAGGAAATTATAAAAAGCAGAGCAGAAATTAATGCACAGGAGATGAAGAAAACAAAACAAAGAATTAATGAGCTGAAGAGTTGGTTCTTTGAAAAAATAAATAAAATTTATGAACCCCTAGCCAACCTCATTAAAAAAATGAAAAAAAAATTCAAATTCATGCAATGAAGAATAAAAAGGGTGAAATAACTATAGACCTCATAGAAATTCAAAACATTATCAATGCTTATTCCAAAATCTTTACTCTCACAGAATGGAGAAAAGGCCTAGATACATATGAACTACCAAAGCTAAGTCACGATGATATAAAAATTCTGAATAACCAATGAAATTGAAAATGTAATAAAAATCCTACCAACAAGAAAAACCCAGGTCCTAATAGGTTCACAGCTGAATTCTACAAGAAATTTAGGGTGGATCTAATGCCAACTCTTCTCAAACTCTTCAATGAAATTGAAAGGGAACAATTCTCCCAAACTGATTCGGGGAGGCAAGCATTACTTTGATATGTAATGCAGAGAAGGACCCAACCAAAAAAGAGAACTATATACCAATCTCCCTAATAAACATAGATGCAAAATTCCTCAGTAAAATACTAATAAACAGAATGCAGCAAATCATCAAGAACATTATATATCATGAGCAAGCAGGAATCATCCCAGGAATTCAAGAATGATTTAATATACACAAAACAATAAATGTAATATACCACATCAACAGAGTCAAAAAAATTAAATGATCATCGCAATAGGTACAGAAAAAGCTTTTGACAAAGTTCAACACTCATTCATGGTAAAAAAAAAAAAAAAAAATACAGAAAATCAGAATAGATGGTCTTTACCTCAACCTGATAAAAGCCAGCTACAACAAACCAACAGCCAACATTATACTTAATGGATAAAAATTGAAAGCCTTCACTTTAAAATCAGAAAAAATACAAGGATGCCCACTGTCACCACTCCTGTTCATTATAGTTCTGGAAACATTAGCCAGAGCAATTAGATAAAAGAAAGAAATAGCAGGAATAATGAATGTTTCAAAAGGAAGAAGTGAAATTATCATTATTTGCGATGACAGGATCCTGCAATAAGAAGACCACCCAAAAAAAGAAGACCTCAAAAACTCCACTAAGAGTCTTGTAGATTTAATAACCAACTTCAGCAGCACAGCTGGTTGCAAAGTCAACACTCAAAAATCAATAACATTTCTATATGGAAGCAACGAATGCACCAAGAGAAAAATTATGGAAATCTTGCCATTCACAGTAACACCTAAAAAATATGAAATACTTAATAATCAATATCACAAAGGAATTCAAAGAATTATACAGTGAAAACTATAGTACTCTGAAAAAAGAGTTCAAAGAATATTTCAGAAAATGGAAAGATATTCCTTGGTTTTGGATAGGAAGAACCAACATTGTGAAAATGGCCATACTCCCAAAATTGTTATGGAGATTCAATGCAGTCTCAACCAAAATGCCATTAGTATACCTCACAGATCTAGAAAAAAAAATCCTAAAATTCATTGGGAACCAAAAGAGACCTAGTATACAGGTAACAAAGAAAAGGCAGGAAGCATCAGAATCCCTGAATTGAACTCATGCTACAATGTTACTGTGATAAAATCAGCAAGGTGCTGTCAAAAAACAGACTTGAAGATCAATGGGACAGTATAGAAGATGTAGAAACAGTTACAAACACATTCAGCCACCTTATCTTTGAGAAAAGAACCAAACACATTCATTGGAAGAAAGCCTCTTTAATAAATGATGCTGGAAATACTGACTTTCCACATGCCAATGGCTTAAAATAGACCCATGTCTCTCACTATGCACAAAACTACAGTCAAAATTGATCCAAGATTTTAATATTAAAACTGAAACACTAAATCTTCTGGAAGAGAAAGTAGGTAAAAACCTTAAGGACATAGAGGCAGGTAGAGTTCATGAACAAAACTCAAGCTGCAAAGGAAATACTACAAAGAATCAACAACTGGGATCTTGTCTTTTTGAAAAGTTTCTGCATGTCAAGAGAAATCACCAACAGAGTTAAAAGAAAACCCACAAAATAGGAGATATTTATAGCATACTGTCAGACAAAGGACTCCTATCTAGAGCATATAAAGAATTAAAAAAAAAAAATTCAGGCCACCAAAATTCAAAGATCCAATCCAAATATGGGCATCTGAGATAATTATACTCTTTGCATATGAAGAGATATAAATGGTAAATAAATACATGAAAAAATGTTCAACATCATTGGTCATTCAAGAGATGCAAATTAAAGTAACACTGCGATACCATCTTACACCAGAAAGAATGGCTATCATCAAGAAGTCAACCAGTAATGAATGCTGGAGACACTGTGGGGAGAAAGGAACCCTTCTGCACTGTTGGAGAGAGTGCAGTCTAGAGCAATCATTATGAAAATCAGTATGGAGAGTCCTCAAAAAACAGGGAATGAAGGGCCTATTCAAGGCAGTTCTTCCCCTCCTAGGTGTTTCTCCAAAAGAACTGAAATCACCATATCACAGCAACATATGTGCACCCATGTCAAAAGCAGTGCAATCTGTCACAGCCAAATCTTGGAAACAATACAAAGGCCCATCGAGAAATGAGTAAAAAGGACATGTTACTTTTACACAGTGGAGTGTTATTTAGCGACAAGGAAAGATAAATTTGAAGCTTTTGTAGATAAATGGATGCACCTAGACACTACATTGGTAAGTGAAATAAATCAGATCCACATGTGCTAACACTGTATTGTCTTGCTAGTGTGAGACCCTGAAACAGTAATTAAAATTTAAAACATACAACAGATACTGTGAAAAGGAAAAAAGTTGTTGAATAGGAAGGAAAACTGGGATGAGGAAAAGGACAAATAAACAAAGGGAAAAATACATATTTAAGCATATACACAGAATAGTTTGGATAATTGTACTATTGATTTCTTCTGGTCTTTTGAAAGAAGGAGTTAATGCTTAAATTTTTTTTCCTCTGACTTGTTTCTTCTTTTTTTGAATTTCTTATAACTTCTTAGTTATTGTTTTGTTTTGTTTTGTTTTGTTTTGTTTTGTTTAAATGAATCTTACACGTTTATATCTGGTAATCTGAACAACTAATTTGAAGGCAGCATCATGCAATACAGCAACCATTGTTGATTTCTACTACTTTATTTAGTGAAATCTTATATCATTTGTAACACTGTTTTTTTATCTCTATCTTGTATCTTCTAAAAATAAAAAAATTAAAAATATTAATTCTACAAAACTTTGCTGGAAATATGACAAAACTCGTCTATTATATAGTCAATTTTAGGTAACCACTAATTCTTAAATCAGATGAAATAGCATTGTTAGTACCATTCATTTTTTTAAATTCCTTGCTATAACATTTTAAGTGATATATTCCATATATATGACAAAAAATTTCTCAACATTTGTTTCAATTACAGGTATGGTAATATGACATGAATATTTATATCTATTTTCCCAATTGATATTGCAGATATATTTCAGATGTTGTGTGTGTCACATATAGCTATTTAGTAAGGAGAACAAACTGCTTTTAAGGAGATTTAACCATTATATATCTTTAAACAAAAAAAATGAAATAGATATCTACTGCCTGTGGCATCTTTTAGCTTCTTCCCTTCAAATTTGATCAAAAACACTATCAACACTTATGTGAACAGAACCTCACATATGAGCACATGCCTGTGGTACCAGCGCTCCTAGAGGTTGAAGCAAGAGTGTCACAAGTTCAAACCCAGCCCAGGCAAACTAGACACTTACTTCAAGAGTTACAAAAACAAAAAAAGAAGGAGGAGGAGGAGGAGGAGGAGGAGGA
>NW_004524585.1:26727106-26777111 GCF_000260255.1 Octodon degus | reverse complement strand
AACTCTTGAGGACATAGGGGTAGGCAAAGAGTTCATGGACAGAAATCAAATCGCACGGGTCACAGTTGAAAGACTTAACAACTGGGATCTGCTCTTACTGTGGCAAACTTTTTAATGGAAGTAGATCATTACAAGTTCCAAACGAAAGCTTTGACTTTCACAAAGGAAATCACTCGTCATCTAAACCAAGACAGAGGATGTTTCCAGCTGAGCTGGAGCCTGCAAGTGAGCTCCTAGCTCTGTAGAAATCAAATCACACAGCAGACTTTTGTGAATCATCTTCTTTTGTTCAACTTTATTGTGAGATTAATGAGTGTTCTCTGCTAGAATTATAATTCCTTGTGAAATGTTATACCTTCATTAGCATTTATTTAAACTATTTTATAATTTCCATCATTTCTCTTTTCTATTTTAGGCTTTATTTGTACATTGCTTAAATTTCTAGCAGGTAAGGATATTCATATTCATTTTTAATATTGACATCTAGGTTATTTCCACTGAGGTAAAAATTGCATATTCCTAATTATTGCTATCTTTTGAAGTTTGTTAAAATTTGCTTTATGACTCGCCATCTGGTCAGCTCTTGTAAATGTTATATTTTTACTTGAAAAGGATTTTTCTTCTACTCTTATTAGGTACAATTTTCTACATAACCAGAGAAGTCAGTTTTATTCATTGGTCTTTAAGATCTTCTGTAGTATAATTTTTTGCTTGCTTTGTGAATATTTAGAGAATTATTTTAGGATCCCAGTATGACTTTGAATTTGCATATCTCTTCATTTCATTCTGTAAATGTATGTCAAGATATTGATCACAGGAAGGTGCAGGGCATTACAGCTTTCTGGTTATTTGCTTTTTCACTAATAAATATTTCTCTTCATTTCTACAAATACATTTTTATCCATGTTTATTTCATCTTACTCTATTGCAGCCACACTTTTTTGTTGGGGGCTTTGTTTCACATTACTTTCTTTCTGGCACTCAGGCTGTGCCCCAAGCTATATCCACAGTCTGCTCCTTCCCTTTTTTGAAGCGGCACTTGGCTAAGTTGCCAAGGCTGTGGGCCTGCTCAGCCTCCCAAGTGCTAAAATGACAGGCAAGTGTTCTGTTTTAAGTCTATGTATTTGTATTTTCTGGTTTTCTATTATAAGAATCATATAGCCAAGTTTCATTTTCTTCTGAACTGGTTTGATAATCCTATTCTTTTACTTTGAACATTGAACCCAATTCCATGCAATAAGATTTCGCCTGGCTGTATTTACGTCTAACATCTTAGTTGTCCCCCTTTGATGACTTGTATGCCACTTACTTTTCTCAAATACTTTAATTGTTATGTTTCCCCACATTGTTAGTGATACATTTTTTACCTCAGGAGGGTAATTGCACTATAAAATGCATCATATAGCACTCAACACTACATGTTGTATTTTTAATCCTTTTTCTGATAGTGCTATTATCTCATAATGGAAGGAAGAAGCAGGAGAAACACAAGCTCCAGCTGAACCTGGGCAATGTGACAAGATCCTGTATCAAAATTTTTTAAATATATTCAAAAAGAGAGATTGATGATAGAGCTAGTGAGAAGGGCCTGGATTTAATCCTCATAATCACAACATTCATATTAACTCCCCCCATAGTTCCTGTGACTCTTTACAGCCACTATAACTGTATATATTTTAAACCCTGAAGACACTATTATCATTTCATACAATCAATATTGAATTCTATTTATCCATTTAGTCATCCTTTCCTGTGCTCTTCAAACCTTCCATGTTCATATTTCTGTCTTAAATCATTTTTTTTCAACATATTGAACTTCTGTTGTTGTGTTTGAGACAGGGTCTCTCCATCTAGTGCAGGTTTGAACTCACTTAAGTAGTTTAAGCTGGTCTTGAACTTGCAGCTCCTCCTGCCTCAGCCTCCTGAGCACTGGGTTTACAGGCATGTGCCACCACATCTGACATTATTGTTTCTTAAGTCCTGCATACTTGTGCCTTTCTCTCAAGTATTTAAGGATATTTTCCCTGGGTCAGCATTCTCAATTAAAAGGTCATTTCGACTTTTGAGGCTGTCACTGCTGTTTTCATCTGTGAGGCTCTGGTCTCATTTGTCTCAAGCTCCTTTTCTTCTTCTCTTTAGTTTGTAACAGTTTCATTATTGTAATTTTTTTTTTTTTTGGTTTTTTGGGAACTGGGAATTGAACTCAGGCCCTTGCACTTGATAGGAAAGCACTTATTCTACTGAGCCATCTCCCCAGCCCCTCATTACTGTAGGTTGAGTTAATTTTTTAAATTCTATTTAGAGTTCATAAACTTTTCAGAATATGTGAATTGATGCTTTTCATCAATTTTGGAGGAAAAATATTTTCCAGTATTTTTTTAATCCAAGTTTTCCTCTTTGCTCACTTCCATTCCCACTCCAGTTTATTTTAAAACCGTCCAAGGGGGTCACGTGGACCTGCTACTCACTTTTGTACTTTGTGTATTCCTGTCTTGTGCTCTTCTCACCTGAAAACAGATTTATTTATTCTGCTCTTGATTCTCTTTGATGTACATCTCATTTGATGGCTTCCAGTTTATTCTTCTTGTAGATTTAAATCCTTTAAGGAAGTTTTCTTTCTTTTCTTCTGTTTGGCTATTTTTACCTACATCTTCAACCTGTGAGACATAATCCTGCAAAGTTGTTTATGAATAATGATGTCTAGATCATATCTGGATAGTTTTTCCCTTTTTTCTCTTTCATTAGTAAGTATTCCTTCTGCCAATCATACCTGGCACACATAACTCAAAGAACTTTACTTTGGTCCATATCTTTTTCAAAATTTTTAAAAAACTTTTATTTACTTACATATTTGGTACAGGGTCTCGCTACACAGCTCAGACTTGTAGTGATCCTACAAGTGTCACCTGTGTCAACTTCCCCACTGGAATTACAGGTGTGCACCACCACACCTGGCTTTGGTGACTGGCATAGTGCACATAGGGTTCTGGGGCCTGCATGGCATGCAGCACGAGGGATCAAAGCCTGGTCCTTGTGCTTGCCAGACAGGTGGTCGGACCATCAAGCTACCTCCCTAGCCTCTTTGATCCACATCCTAAGAAGACTCGATCCATGATCAGCTGGTGGGAAAGCTTGGCGGAGCAAAGTTGCTTGGTCCACGGTGGCAGAGAAGTAGAACAGGGGAATGGCTACAGCAAGGAAAGGATGAGAAAGAAGACACAGACCCTAAGGTGACACCTCTATGACCTGCCTATACTTACCCAAGTATGTGCTTTGCCAGTCCCTCAGTGGACTCCAAATCCCATCAAGTTGGCCCTAACCACCAGGTCCCACCCTTTATTAATACTTAAGCTTCAATGTAAAATGACAGCATGTTCATTATTTTGCTTGACAGAATACAACCATCCTGTATCTAAGCAGAAATACAACAGTTCCTTCACCAAACTCCAAAATTTTTACATTTTTCAAATGTCCAAATCAAAAATCTCCTCTGAGACTCAATGCAAATTTTCAACTCTTAACCTCTGCATAAATCAAAAAAAAGTTACATAATCTCAAAGAACAATGACAGGGGCTAAATACACTCACTCCAAAAGAGAGGAGTAGAAGAAAAAGCAGTGGGTGAAAGCAGGACCAAAACCAGCAGTCTTGCTGTCCCACCCCCAGCATATGGGACATGCAGTGGGAAAAATGTGAGTTGGGGGGGCAGCCCCACCCTTATGAACTTGTTGATTGCAACCCATGTGACCTCTCTTTTGGGGTGACTGTACTCAAACTCTACAGCTTCCTAAGCAGATATTGTGTTGCTGGCATCTCTGACTTCTTGGGGTCTGCACTGTACTTTCCCTGCTACAACTTCACACACACACACACACACACACACACACACACACACACACACTTGCTACTCAAGGGCTTCTTGCTTGAACTCCTGGATCTTCCTTTGAAATTTAGGTAGAAGCCTTCCTGACCCCACTCCTGGCATTCAAATGTGTATTCAGGCTCTGTGAAAGAGCAGAATCAATGGGAAATATGCATGATTCTGCAAGGGGATTTATTACCTAGGCTCACAGATTCTGAGGCTGGGAATTAGAAGATGGTACTTGCATGCTGGTGAGCTGGGAGATCCAATAACTGCTTAGCCCAAAAAAGTGGCAGCGACAGGGAAGCAGAATCAGGGAAGCAGCACCGGCCCAAGGTTGAAGGCCTAAAAGCTCCCTGGAGAGTTGCCAGGAGAGGTCTACATCAGAAGGCTGAAGAAGTGGAAGTCTGATCTCCATAGGCAACAACAGTAGAAGATGCATGTATTCAAGAAGACTGAAGCTCTTTCCAAAAACATGCCAATTTCTTTTTCTCTTTTATTCTACTCAAGAAATAGGCCTATTTATGGTGCTACCCTCAACCAGGCTGATCTTCCTCCTACCCCAGTTTGCTATCCTACAAGCCAGTCAATTCTTGAAGTGCCCACAAGCACACCCATAGCTGTGCTTTATTGATTTAGGCATTTCTTAATCCATGGCAATGACTTATCATAATTAACGTACATATTCTTGGTTTTGCTCATAATATTCAAATTTTCATTGAATAAACTGATGTGCAAGTTGATTTCAGCTTTGGAAGGCTCCATCTAACTTTGTTCTTAGCATACAGATCTCCAGGGCTTTCGTCTGAACACACTCTATATTTGCTGAATCCTTCTCCTTGGAAAGCCATAAGCTCTAATCATTGTCTCTTTAGCACTGGGAGAATAACCAAAATTCTGCTTTAATTTTAGGAGTTCTTTGCTGGTATGTTCAGCCTTTCTTACTGTAGAGTTTTGGTGTTTGGAAAATTACTTCAAGGTGAAGCATTCTCTGTGTTCCTTTAATCTACAGATTTGTTACTCTTTTCTCTTCAGTTCATCAAAAGCACTGCTGGTCTTTCTGACATTAATTTTCTGTTTGCTAGATAACCCATATACTCATCTTCTTGCCTACAGCAAGAATTATCATATAAACCTAGCAACAAAGCAATCGCAGACCACCTCAGGCAACTCATCATATATGTTTCATATGTCTTTTTTCTTCTTGATTTTCCCTTCTTTAGATTATCACCTTTTTTGTATTTTGAAACTGGGGATCAAACTCAGGACCTTGAAATTGCCTCACAACACTGTAAACTGCTAAGCTATCTCCCATAGAATATTAACTCTTTTCATTCATACTGTTTTGGCAGTTCTCTGAGGGGGAGGTTGGCCTTATACTTTACTTTTTCATTCTAGTATTTGCTTTATATTTTACCAATTTGTCCTATTACTTGTCTGCCACAACCACTCTCTCCTAACTAGACTCTTCTTTTTCTTTCTTTGGTTATTCAGTGATAGGCCTTTGACTATGAATTTAATGAGAAAATAATTTATCTTAGAAAAAACATATTTTCAGTTACTTCTACATACAAGGGTCTTAAAACTGTTACCCTTTTTTGGTATAATTACACAATTATTAACTATATTTGTAGTCTCAATAATTGAGACTAAACCAAAAGTTAAAATACCTGAAAATATTGAATTAGCTGTCAAGACTTTACCTATTTTGTGCAGAACCTTGTGTTTGTTAATATATGGCTAAAGATTTCAACTTAGGAGATGCATTATGTATTCAATGAGACCATAATTCCCAATAAAAACATGCCGCTTGGCAGATGTAACAAAAGAGTGGCAAAGTTATCACCACTCAAGATAGAATCAAGACAAAGTGGGTATGTGGCTAATAATTCTTCCTCCAATCAGCAGTGAGGACACGTTCCCCTCAGAACAGGCAAAGGAGAAAGAACCACCTGGAAAATTCTCAGTTAATAAATCACTGATACCTACTTTAATTTCTATCAAGAAGAAGGAAAGAGCTTAACATACCCTTGAGCTTCATGAGTTATTGAAAATATATCATACTTTGTTCCAAAAAATATTTAAAATGACTTACATAAGCAGAAACTAAAAATTGTGTTTTGCATAAATAATAGAAGCTATTGGAGGCTTAAAGAATAAAAATGATAATTTCATGAAGCAAGGGATAAAGTAGTGTTTATTATACATTTTAACATAAATAAGTCATATGACATACTTATCAGCATACCTCATTCAGACAAATAAAACAGACAAAACTCACTTTTTCTCTACCTTTTTAAAGTACCTGCTGAAACCAACAAGCAGACAAAAGATGGTTCATTCCATAAAGTTTGAAAAACAGAAGCCTAAATAAATGGAGAGGTAGTATTTATAATTACTTCCTACTTTATGATTTTATGACCAAGACCAACTCTAAGCGCAAAGGGAATATTTACCTATGAGAGAAGTTATAAAACAGGTCTCATTGTTTCATATATCTTTCTTCTACAAAAATTCTTTCTTCCTAGACCTGGTATAACTTGGATAATCTATTAGACTAGCATTTCATAAACATTTTCTCTAAACACATAATAGTAAATATTTTGGGCTGTGGGGAACATTTCGTTTTGTCAGAACTACTCAACTCTGCCATTATTAAAAGCAGATATAAAAAGAAATAGGTAAACTTATCTTCCAATAAAATATTATTTATGAAAGTTGACATGCTATTGACTTACCCCACAGGTACACTCTGCCAGCCCTTGCTTTAGTGGGAGACAACCCTTCACAAAACTTTCCACATTACACCCACCAGAGATGCCCCAAGACATGCTTTACCATGTCTTTGATATCTCATGGCTTGTCTTTAAAAGTTATTATGATTGTGTGCTTTGCTTCATAAATACAATTAAATCATCATTCACAAATACTTCGAGTTGCTCATAAACCTAAAATGCTCCGTCGTGATGTAGCGAAGGACTCAGCTTTTCTCAAACAGAGATCTGACCTAGATGCTGGTCTGGGAGGTGGTCTGCAACATGTCCCACCCATGGGGGCTTTGCTTAAGGTGAAGACTGTCCTCCCAGGAGAATCAACTATATGGTTTAGTGGAGATCTTGGGGTAATAATAGCAGCCAACTTGGGTTTCGAGTTAGACTGCATGAGCAATCAGTTGACAAATCATACCTAACTTAATGAAGTCTGAAAAGAAACTCTAAACAACAGAGCCCACAAGAACTCCTCTCGCTGTCACCACCTCATGCATTTTACCACTCAGCAGTGCTGAAAAGGGCAACTTCCGAGGACTCCAGGGGAAAAGACAGGAGCAGCTCCACAGCTGACTCTTCATAGGCTTCCCACTATGTGTATTTTCTTTCGGATGATCTTAATATACACCTAGGCCCTCTAATAAACAATGACTACGCATGTAACTTTCAGTGAACCCTGTGAGTCCTTCAGGTGAACTCCTAACACAGTGAGTGATTTAGGGAGCCCTCAAAAAGTTGCAAATTATATATCAGAAATGAGATGTCAGAGCTAGATGGCAGCCCTGAAGTCCATCACATAGAAGAACGGGCTCTCTAGCTTTACAGTTTAACTCCAGGAGCTACTATATTCATTCTGCACTTCATTCTGCCTGTCAGGGATCCTCGATATATTTAGCAATTCAAAGAGTCTAGTGGAGAAGTGGAGGATTAAGGCAATTAATACCCCAGTAAACACATATCTGTGGCTTAGAAAGATAATGGCCATTCATTTCAGCACTCGTGTTTACTAATCTCAACTCAAATAACACTATCACAGGGCTCTATAAGACATTTCCTGACTCTGGCCTGCTGATTTCAGGCAAGCCCAGGTAATAAGTACCTGCTCATTTACTCACAGCCAGTTCAGATATCTTAATAATGTGTTTAAACATTCTTTAAAAATCCAGGGTTGTGATGAAGCTGTTAAAACTGTTCACACTTCCTCTTGCATCCATGTACAACTCTCTCTCCACTTAGTCACAGCCCCCATGTGTTCTGCTTCTTCAGATCCCTGCACTATGTCAGCTTCAATTTAGAGCAGCATATTTTAAAGAGGTCGGAATAAACTGAAGAGCACACTGAAGAAAGCTGTGTGGAGAATGACTTAGTTTTCAAATGTGTTTTTAAATAACCAAAAAATTGGAATGATAAAATGAAATATGTATGAATAAAGTCTGTTAGTAAATAAAGTATTTTTATGGGTGCGGAGATTTATTTATTTTCTGTTCTTCCACAGCAAAATGAAAGAAATAGTTATCTTGAAAGAAATAGTTATCTTGGATCAATTTTTAAAACAGTCTTAGTCATTATTTTTAGCCATTCCAACAATGGAATGAGTTGCTTTATAAATCTATTCTCCTTTTGTCATTGGAGGTATTCAAGCAGAGTATGAATTATCATTCCATGTTCACTTAATAAATATTCATAAAGGTTTGTCATGTTCAAGGTATTGTGCTCAGACCAGGGGAGAAGCAAATACAGATCAGACTGAAGCCTTCCCAGAGAGAGGAGCTGAGAACCGAATTCAGCACAGAGCATCCCCAACTTAGGAACATTCAAGTTGCATGCATCGCTAAAAACAATAAACCTCACATTGTGAACATTGTTGAATCAAACAAATCACAGAACTAGCTCACACGCATGCTGCTGGGTGTGCACCACACTGTGCCAACACAGGTAGTAGTACAGTCCTCAGTCAGAGCCCAGGACTTCTGGAAGCAAGAGGAAAAGGCAGCGGTGATGTGGAGACTGCTAGGAAGTGCAAAGCAGTGTACACTATGTGTGTGCATCAAAGTTGTACAAGACTACTTCCTCGGGCTTTCCAATGAATATGACTTTGACAAGCATTCCTCCTTTGCAAGTTGGTGACTTACTGTAATCACAATGCCAGGTTGAAAAGGAAATGTGGTGTCCTAGGAGATGCACAGGTGAAGTGCACAGGAATGGGGCAGAAGGAAGCTTGACTTCCAGTCCCAGGTGCTGTTCTACCCTTTGGCACATTCTCCACACAGTAGCAGGAAGCCACCTGGTGTTGTGCCCCTCCTCAAACTCCTGCACAGTTTTCCATGGTACACAGAGGGAATGAAGAAGCCTTACATGGGTTTCTAAGGTCAGACACAGCCTACCTTCTGTCTGCATCTCCATTTATCAACCTAGTAGTCCTGTTTCTGTCACTTCATCTGCTGAATGCTGCATGCCCAGATCTAGGTGTAGTTGGTTATTCTTGCTCCCAGCTTTCAGCTCCCATGCTATGTCCTTCCTGAGGCCATCCTCGGCCGCCCATCCCTAACAGCTGACAGCAATTTCTTTTACTGCCCATCTTTCAGTGGCTTTTATCATATTTTTTCTCACTGCTGCTAAGATCTGGAACTGTGCTTTTCTCTTGCTTGCAGTGATGAGTGGCCTATCACTTGTCTTTCCCAACTAGGATGCCACAAGAGTAAGGGTGTGCCTGCGTCAGCTGCTGTTGTTTCCCCAGCCTCTGGATTACAGCAACAGTAGCCAGAACATAGACATACGATGGGCCCTTTTAGAGGCTGAGCAAATGAAGAGTTTTTGTACATGCTCAGAACTTGGACAACAATCTTTAACTGATTTTAGTTCATATTTTATGATGCCAGTTCTCAATCATCCCTCTCAGCTAAGCCACCTGTTATCATCCCTAGGATTCTCATCATTGCTTATGTCTTATTCCACAAATACTCTCCCCAAGCTTCAGGCTCCAAGGAAGTCATACCCATCAGAGTGTATGCAGAAGTGTTGGTCAGTTAAAATCCAATTCAGGCTACACATATCATTTTTCTAGGGCTTACATGAATAAGAATGTATAAGAAGTAGACAAAATTAATTTTTATTCAACTTAATAAGTATTAGTTTAAAGAGGGTTATCTGACTCACAGCTTTGGAAGCTAAAAGCCCAGATCAGTCAGTCCTATCTAGTTGCTGCTGAGCGACCCTCGGCTGTGTCACGCGGCTGCGCGCTGCAAAGGCCAAGTGCATGAGGCGGTCTCACATCGCCATAAAAGCCACCTTCGCGATAACCAACTGAGGCCCCCTGAGAAGCACTTTAATGTCTTCTTAGAGTAACGTTTCCAGTGGCTGAATGACTCCCCATTAGCTTCCATCTTTCCAAAGTTTCACCATCTCTAAACAGTACCACACCGAGGACCAAGCATCCTGCACATGAGGTCATCCAAACATCCTCAAGCCACAGCTATGTCTGGGCCATTGCTGTTTCAACAAAACTTGAGTCCCCAAGAGAGGAAGATCGGTATTAAAAAAAAAAAAAAAAAAAAAAAAAACAGCTTGAGTGAGCAACATGGGATGCTTCTATCTGGCAATCTGAACAACTAATTTGAGGACAACAATATGCAGTATAACAAACATTGTTTAATTCTTATCATTTTATTTAGTGAAATTCTATAACATTTCTAATGGTTTGTCTTGGGATTTTTGCTTGTCTGTCTGTTTTTAACTATTTTCTATTCTCTTAAAAGGTGTGGTCTTCATGGTGTGATTAAATCTCCAGGGCAGGGCCATCGTGGATGGACTTAGTGATCTTCTCAGACAGGCTGAAGATCAGGAGATACAGAGGATCTTCTTGGTCTTCTCATCCCTCCATCCTGCGTCTTCACCAGACATCAAATTTCTCACACTTTGACCACAGACTTGTGGCCTCTGGAACTACAATAAATAACTTTCTATTCTTTTATTGTCTTGTTTTGTTTTGTTTTTGTGCCCGGCTCAGCCCGCCCTGGGAGCAGGGCTGGTGCGGCATGTGTGCCAGGGATTGAACAATGTTCCCTGAATTTGCCTAAGCTTGCCTAAGCAGGTGCTTTAGACCACTGAGTTATCTCGTTGGCCCCTAACTTTCTATTCTTTATAAATTATTCCAGTTTCAGGTATTTTGATATAATACCATGAACTGAATGAGACAGTTGGTCAGGAGGTAAAAGCAAAAACTTTAAAAGAATCAAGTTCCACCCCCACTCCTCCTTTCAGGGGCTCTATGGAACTAATAGCATCCATAGCAAGGAGGCAACAAAAGCCCTAAAAAGAGAGGGCTTTGTAGAAGCAAAATCCATTCAAGATCATTGATGGAGGGAAGAGAAGGTGTGGAGAACTCTTAGGAGCCTCACAGCTTAGTGGCTTCGCATGGGACCCTGAAGCTGACTGCATGGCTCTTCTGCTGCTCCTGCCTGCGTCGTGAGAATTAACCCACTGGGTGTGTGCTCACCTGCCCAACTCACTTGGAGGGAATTATTTTGCTATCTCAGTATTTTTTTTTTAATGATCAAGATGTGCAAGCCACAACCTGTCAGGATAAAAAAGGACAGAATGTTAGCTATTCTTTAAGAAAAAAGGCAAGTAGGCAAGCTTATCTCTGCCACAAAATCCAGAATAAGAAATCTTTTAACAAGCAGCTACAGTAATTGTGGAAGTAAAACTTGGTCACAAATTATCACTTACATTAGATTTACTGTTTCACTTAATATTTTGTTATCTTTTTCTTTTCCTTTTTTTTTTTTTTTTTTTTTTGCTGAACCGGAAATTGAACTCAGATCCTTGCGCTTGCCAGACAAGCACTTACTCCACTGAGCTCTCTCCCTGGCCCACACATAATGTTTTGTAAGAATTACTCTTTATGATTCCCAGCACCACATGCCACAGTCTCCCACCCCTGGGCATACTGAGCTGGCGGCCGAGAGCACGGGGCACATGCGTGTAATCCCAGAGCTGGGGAGGCTGCAAACAGGAGGATCTCTATGAGTCTGAGCTGCACAGTGAGACTCTGTGCCAAATACATTAAAAAAAGAAAAAAAGAGGAAAAAATAATTACTTTTTTAAAAAGAAACAAAAGCTTTGTTCTCTTCCATGTTGTCCCATGGCATACCTCTTTCTTCCTTTGTGAACTTTGATTTCCTAGATATCTTTTAGGGATCTGCTACCCCATCCTCTCGAACGCACTTCAGTAAGTTCGGTCTTAAATAAGTAATGAACCTATCAAGTCACTCTTGAAATCTGTTTCCATAAATGGCAGGGATAGAGGGCTAAGAACAGCATCAGAGATGATGTGTCTGGCTTTCAACACTCCAGGCACCAAAAAACCGACCTACAGGAAGCCTAATGTGCCGGCTGTGGCCGCCTGCTCAGTCTCCCTCTAATGTTCCCATTTTCACAATTCTGTCAAAGCACACAGGAAATGTCTTCTCAAATTTGATCCTTGTTTTGCAATGCTTTATGTGTCTTCCAAATACGTAGATGTCTGCAGCTAAGTATAAAAAAAATGTTTTTGAGGAGGAAGAAGTGAACTTAGTCTCGATTCCACAAGAATATTGATGAGACTCTTCCAGTCACATCACACACTCTAAAAGGCTTTTTCCTCAATCTTCACTAGAAAGGCAATTCAAAACATAATCCTTAATTTTTTGGAAACAAACATGATATAAATTATAAATGAATTAAAAATAAATAGCTCCCTGACAAACAAGCTATACTTGTAGAAATTGTAAAATGAGATTCTGAATGGCCTACATAGCCTTGGCTGATTGCTAAGGCAACTGAAAATGGAACAAACGGGTCTGTTCTCTGGGCAATTTTTTATTCTATGCAGAAAAACATCCATTAAACGATGGAGATATTCTGGATCCATTTTTATGTAAAACATTTAGTACCTATGGCTACGATGAACTATCATAGATTGATTAAAACACTCTGTATAGCATCAGCTTGCTTTGTTTAACTCCTATGCTTTCAGGGCATCTGTCAAAGACCCTGTGTTGAAACCTGAATTCTCCAATGGAGCAAGGCACAGGGTCTCAGTCACGCTGCAGGGTAGAGCTGTCATGGATCTAATAATATTTCTGTCCTGGAAATGGTTGATTGGCACAATGTGACTCTTTTCCCTTTTGTACCAGTCCCCTTGCAATTCCATTTTCCTCCCTGCACTGACACAGCATGAGGTCCTTGTTAGCTTCCAGAACTTTAAATCAAAATAAACTTTTCTTTGTAAATTGCTTAGTCTCAGGAATTGTGTTATAGCAACAGAAAATGAACTAAGAAATACCTCAGTATTTCTCAAACTGCTGATCTCAGCATTTGCTTTGGCTTCTTTGAAGATTGTATTTTATGAGTTGGACTGACCTGTGGATATACACTTTCAACAGAAATGAATTCAAAATGTTTAAAATACTCTCAGTCAGGTTGCTTGAGGCAGCCCCACTTCACTGTACAAGAACCAACAATCTCCTAATGTTATTTTGTTTCTTGTAATTCTTTCATTAAAAAAAGAAAAAGAGGCTCTTTGACTTGCACAAATATTCCAGCCTGTGTGATAATAACATTTCTGAATAGAAAAGTCTTTTCTGTAAATTAGTTTTAGCTTGGTTTATGAGAAGGACACCACCACCCCGGCTAACTGACTTGTGCACACAGAGAAAATGGATCCCAACACCACAGCCTAGAAGTGACTTTCTGAGACCGTCACTCAGAAGGCTTTCCAAGAAGGAGCCCCTATCTTCTATTTTCACATGCAAACAGCTTACATTTCTGATAGAAACCTGAATGACCCTTAAAGAGTACTCCAGTGCAGGCATTCCTGCATGTGCACGGGCTCCACAGGTTGGAGGAAATGGAGATGCAGGGCCTCTCCCCAGAGCCTTTTCTCTGTCCACTTCCCCGCCTCATCCTCAGACACAGCCAGACAGGTCTACTCTGTTGCACACCTTCCTCTAGCCTGGCATCTAGTTCTCCTCAGAAGATCTTTGAGTATTCTTCAGTCTCCTGTGCTTTCTAAGTTTTCCTTCCCCTATTTACAAGTCTGTTCTCAGATGGTTTTAGCTATTTGGTCCTCCGGACATAACATCCCTGAACAATGTTGTTTTGTTCCTCTGTGACACTGGCCTTAGCCTAAGTTCTTTACCCACAGGAAAGTGACTTCTAACAAGGATTGCCAGCAGTAGATAAGCACCAAATCTTATTAGGGGAATACTACATACAATGCTCCATAGTTGAAATCGTAAAATCTTTATTTTTCCACACCAGTACTATTATCTTGATTTTCCACATAGCAAGACCAAGTGACTGATCTCTTTCAAATCAGTGTCAAGCCTAGAGTGATGTTTACACACTTCCACCTTCACTGAGATCTGCAGTCAGCCCATGTGCCTGTCCTTATATTATTTCATTCAAGAATTATTTACTCTTTATTCCAGATTGTTAATAAAGACATTTAACAAAACCAGACCCCACATTGACCCGATAGTCCACACATTGCCTAGAGTCATTAAGATCTGTCCTCTGGCCAGTTCTCAGTCTATGTGACAGAGCACACAGCAAAGCCAATGCTGATTAGGTTGGCAAATAAGATTTATTGAGAAACTGTATCAAATGGATTACAAAAAATATAAATATATGTGTGTTAAGGTACATTTATTGTGCTCAGTGCATTTTTAAGTCTATTGAAAAAGCTATCAAGACTGTCTGGCACTATTTGTCTTTATAAATATATTCTTTTATAGCAGAGCTCTCTGGGCTCTTTTGATTCCATTATCCTCTCCCTGTTTCAATCTTAACAGTGGTTCTGTTATTTTTTTTTCAAAGGAATGATTTCACAATAGGAATGCAAAAACAGAGGTATTTTTTAATTCTGAGTTTATTATCAAAAACATTAACAATTAACCCCATTGAAGAGTACTGGGCCAAAGAGAATTGTGGGCATCTTATTAAGTATTTTGGGATCAGAATGAGATGTCTGAGGTCTGATTTCCATTTCTACTTCCAGCAGTAAACAGCTTGGCTTGCAGCCAGGATTTTGCTGCCTGAAACAGGGCTCAGGCCTGTGCTTGAAATCGCTTCCTCCAGATCAGCGGCTCCTTGTCACGCATCTGAGCCTCAGATTTGTTTATATACGGATTCCACTCCGTGATGTTATTGTCTTGTGCTGGAATTTGTTGAGACAAACTGCTCCACAAGCACTTTGTTGATACACTAGGAAATCTCACCTATGAAATTTCCTGTTTCAACCCTGTTTTATATACTAGAACTCGTCTATCTTTTAGTGAAAATTCACAATGTCATGAAAGGGAAGGAAATTCCATTTAAACTAAAGTCAAAGTGGTCTCCTGATGACTGCCCCAAAGCATATTTTTATATGAATGGAAATTGGATCAGTTAGGAATTAAATTAACAACCACCGTATTTCCTTAACCATAATTGCATATCCTTATGTCCGAGGTATTCACAGCTGAGGACTTTACCACTGACTTGCTAAAACAAAAAATATTATTTGCATACAGTTTCTGGCATGTATTTTTAAAACTCCCTTTCCAGGTGGGCTTTTTTTTTTTTTTTTTTTTCGATAGATCTGAGCCATTTCACTAGGTACATGATATACTATACATATGCTTCATGTAATGCAAGCTTTAAAAACAGTTGTCTATTCACCATAAAGTCATTCTTGGAAAGTGATATTTGATTCAGAATTTGAGTACTGCATAGAGATCTCTCTGTTAATTACGGCACCATTCATTGTTGCGATCGTGACATTTTCAATATTTTTTTGCATTAATAAATGTATAACATGATATTTTAGAAGATTTGAAAAATCTAGTTGGGGTAAGAAAGAGCTGCACTTTTAGTGTTGGGAAAGGAGGGTCTACATAAATGTGATGGGATCCCACTACTTCAACTTACACATTTGAGGGATAGATAGATAGATAGATAGGCACACGTCTACCTGTATGGATCATTTTATATGTGAAAGACTATGATTTCATTTTTTTAGATTTATATAACTAAAAAGGTAACAGTAATCTTAAGTTCATATTTAGTAATATCAATTAACATTAAATTTTATTTAACTGCAAGATGAATGGTAAGTGTTCAGATTTAGAGACGCTCATGGAGTTCTGCTCCACCAATTCAGTTTGCTTTTATTTTTGCCCCAATGCCTTTCCACACAGGTAAGTTTGCAACTGTCCTGGACTGAAAACGATCAGGGTGCTTCATCATTAGCAATGAGCAGATACTTGCTCCCCTTTAAGGATGTGAGCTACTCCAGGAACAAACTTGCAAGCCTGCTTCGGGATTGAGCCCTATGTATAACAACATGCCTTCATCCAAATTTACTATTCATGTAACTATTTTCAATGTAAACAAAAAATTAATTTCATACTAATTGGTGACATTATTACCCAGATTTAGAATGTAATTTATATTATTACCATTCTTATCCTATTGATTAACATCATTTACAGGTATTTTAGGAATAAATATGATATGGGAGGGAAAATGAGGCACGTTTCATGGTTCATGTGGAAATAGCACATGAAAGATTATGTGCTGATGCTTGTATTATATCCTAGATTTTACTCTCCGCTGAGTACATTACATGCACATCTTGTACCACTGTGTTCTCATAACCACTTAGGAAAAATCTCTCATTAACTGTACTTCAAAGGTGCGGCTATGAGGTGTGGAGATGCCACATGTTTGGGCTGAAATACACAACCAGATGCAGAAACTGGACACAAGGCAAGCGCACAGAGCCCAGCCCTCGACCTCATGCTGACAAAAAGTAATGCAGATCAGTGATCAGACTTGAGCAGGACAAAAATCCCCTGGGGGCTGGGGCTGGACTGAACCACACCTCGCGGCGGCACTGGGCCTCAGCTGCCCATGCAGTGGGCCTGCTCTGGACCTGAGGATTTATATTCCCGGTGAGTTCCCGCTTGAGGGATGCCACTGGCCCGGGTACTGTTGCTTCCAGAACTGTGTGAGTAGATGAATCTAGGAGAGTTAGGAAAATTGAGATATACCCTGAAGATTTTGGAAACTAGAGATGCTGCCCGGTGGCTGGAGATAGAAAAAGCAGCTACCAGGTTAAGGTAGGAGAGACAGCAAGGTGGTCAGATCAAGGTTGTCTCGGAGGAAGAGGAGGCAGGAGCAGGAGGTGGTGTTGAGGAAAGCCTGCCGTCCAGAGCAAAGAGGGAAGTCAGGCGAGGAAAATAGATGCGAGACCAAAGAAGGAAGCTTAAGAAGACATGTGGGAATGCCACAGTAATTTCTGCTTGAAAACTCAACCCTGGGAAAGCGCCAGACGTTTCTGAAGCGTGTCATTGCAGACAGCAGCCGGCAGTGGGACAAACATCCACTTGGGAGGCAGGAAATGACATTCGGACCCAAACCGCTGGTGACAGGGGCAGTCGCTAAATCTTGGAGTGCAGCCACCCAGATCTTCGTCTTGTTTATTCTGTCTGGTCTCCAGAGACCCCTCTCCCTTCAGCCTCTGTTTCCACTGATACACAGGAGGGTTATGGCCTTCCTACTAGGCCTTTACAGATCTGTTTCTCTGTGTTATCAAAATTGCCTGTAGATTGATCATCCCGTTGTACGCCCTAAGTTAGCACAGACACTGGAACTTTCTAATTATTTCTTAGTCAAACAGATGTGCACCGCTTTTCCTGTTTTGGTTTGAGTGTTCAAGCAACCCTGCAGTTAAATTGTGCCTTAGCTCAGGCAGCTGAGTTGAAGAAAACCTGATGTTTATCTGTGGTACTGTCGATACAGTCAATGGAAGGAGTGAGGTGTGTGCAGCTTGTTTTCTTAGTAATAATTGCTGGAGGCCACTTAGGGCCATGTTCCATTTACTTTCAAATTAAGATGGCATGCAGTGTTTCCTGTCCACCCAATTACCTTTATTGAAGACTTGAAGAACCTCAAAATGCAAGAAAAAAATGGAAATGGACTTAGTTCTACATTTGGCTTGTAGGAGAATTTAGAAGAGAGATATTTGAGGCTAAGGGACCAAAGACAGAACCCAAGGGAGCTTGTGTTGCTCTTGACATCATGGTGGTAGGTGTCCCCTTCTCAGCAGGGCGGGGCTAGGAGGCCTTTGATGTCCACTTCTTCAGCATTTTAATGGTGCCCTCAGAGGGGTCTGAAAGGGACTGGGA
Source organism: Octodon degus (assembly GCF_000260255.1). Lineage (NCBI taxonomy): Eukaryota > Metazoa > Chordata > Mammalia > Rodentia > Octodontidae > Octodon > Octodon degus. The sequence continues at coordinate 26,759,268 of NW_004524585.1, read as the reverse complement.
TCTGTCCCAGACTTTCTCAGTCTTTGCCTCCTGTTTTGAGCACTCTGCTCAACTTCTAATGAGTAGTTGGGCAGACTGAGAAGAATCTTGATGGGCTTTTTAGCACATTTTGGAAATACATAATGATCATATGCATCCTCGGGAATTTGTACCTGTACATGATTGATCTTGATTTTTGTCCTATCCCCCTAACCTCTCTTCCACCTTTCTGCTCCTTCTTATTTACAAAGATGTAGTTTCCATTTTCTTCTTCTGCTCTTGTCTCTTTCTTTTCCTTTCATCTCTTCCTTTCACTCTCCCACTCCCTAGCTCTTTTTCCATTTGAACATCTTCTTCCTAGGTCATAGCATCTCTTACACACACTGGTCCTTATCTATACTTTCAGTTTCTTATACCATCAAAATAGCATGGTATTTACACATAAGTATCCAATTTACTTCAGTTAAGGGTATTGTCTCAGGCTGCATCCAATTAGCAAGAAATATCTCAGGTATATCCTTCTTCATACCTGAGTTGTACTCCACTATATTAAAAAAAAAACTACAACTTTATTCCTTCATTAGTTGATAAGCATTTGGATTGTTCCCAAGATTTGAATATTGCACACAGTGCCATTATACACATGTGTATGCATAAATTGCTGTGGTACAGTACTTTCGATTCTCTCAGGAAGATATCAAAAGTCCCTTCTTAATTAAATTAATACCTGGGTCAAGAGGAAGACTGGCCTGTCATTCTCTTCTTTTGGTTGGATCTTTCTCTGGTTTTGGTATCGGTAATCTATCCATTTCTTCTGTGTTTTTCATTATATTTGAAGCCAGTTTCTCAGACTAGACATTTATTGTTGATCTTCCTCATTTTTTATGATCTGCTGTGATTTCACCCTTTTCATCTCTAATTTGAGTCTTTTCTTGTTTTCAAAAGGTTAGCTAAAGATTTGTCAATTTTATTTAGTTTGTCAGAGAACCAATTCTTCGATTCATTAATTCATTTTTCTAAGCTCCTCTATTTTTTTTTTAATCTGTATCTGCTGTAGAGTAGCTAACATGTTTTTTTTTATAATGGCCACCATCTCAGTAGTCACCTCAGAAATTATTTCTGATCTAATTATTTTCTAGCACCTCATTCATCTACATTGTTACTACTTCAGAGAGTCCAGGTGGGATTCCAAAGTGCTCCACCTTACTGATCCCTTAGTTTGCCTTTGGTGAGCTGGAAGTCTGGGATGACACCTTGTTTGTCCTCTACTTTTCTATTTTGTTAGCTTAATTCCTGGGGGAAAAAATTCCTGGGCTTATGCTTGTAAATTTCCTTTGGTGAGTAGCATTATTGCTAGTAGTGAGAACCCTTAGGAAAGGACTACTTCTCAGAGACGGCTTCCAGGTATTCCTGGCATTTGAGTTTTGAGCTTGTTGCAAGATCCTACGTCTTCAATATATGGGGATGAGATGTTGCTATTTGGCCCAGCCCCTGGTTCTTTGGCACTGGCCGATAGCACTGTTTATGCGCCTAAGGCAATCTTAGTCATGGCGTACCAGGAAGAAGGACTGATTAGAACAACTATCTCACCCTGGCTAAAGTAGTATGATCAGCAATAGCAATAGCATCAAACACAGCCTAGAAAGTGACCAACTATGCCAACTTAATTTGCCACCTTTACCTATAGAAATTATATACGTGGCTACACAAAAATATGTAAAACAAACTATAAAATTTAATTCAGAATGAGGAAAATTTTATTTTCAAGAAAGAAAATTTAAAAGACATTCAGGGGAAATGGAGAAGGAAGAAGATTGAGGAGAGGTGAGGAAGAAGCGAAGGCTGGAAGCAAAGTGGGAGAACAAAGGGTTTTTATGTGAACTTTGGGAAACTGGTGAAGAAGACAGGAGAGAAAGAGGGAAGAAATAAAAGCAAGAACAGAACAACACAAAAACTAGACACAATGCACACACACATATAAAAGCAAGAACAAATAATCATCACTAAAAAGAACACAAAGCAAATTTAAAAAAGAAAAACAGAAAAATATCCATTCCATGGCATGTCTCTCTGTCACTGTTAGACAGACAGAGCAGTAGAGCCCAGATCCATGTTAATTCCAACAAGCCAGCCATGGATTTATGGCAGGTAGTGGATAATCCCAGCAACCCTGAATCTTCAGCTCTGCCTCAGTGCAGGCTGGTCTCTGGCTGTGAGGCTATGACTCAATTTGTTCAGCATGCCACACTCTGAGCCTCCTGTTGGCCTGAACTCGGCTCCCTGATCCAGATGTTGGGTGCCACTGGCCGGAGCCAGCTCACAGCTGCTCTGAGTTCTGAGCTCAGTGGCTCCCCATTGAGATGGAGACCACCTATGTAGTTCTCCAGCCATTGCAGTCCACAGCATCCACTGTTCCATTCCAGGGGCACATTGCTCTGTGGAGGCCTCTGCGGTGGCCAGTAGTTATCAGGTGTCTGCAGATTAAAGCCTCCCTTCCCACAAAGTGACTCAGGGTTCAGAGAGAAAGTGCTACTTGCCACCTCCTTCTTCTGTGTTAAGGTTTTTCTTTTCATTCTCCCTCTGGGTTTCAATCCTTGCTTCAGATCCCTGCTGTGTCCAGGAGACCCACTTCCCTCCTCCCGCTCTTCCTCAGGGTGATTTATTCCAGTACCTTGATACCAAATCTCAGAGAGGCTGTTTCTCTGCTGTTCATCACTCTATCATCTTCCCAGAAATCATCTGACCAAGATGATAGATCACTTTGTGTAGTACATGGAGTGTGTAGTACTTTATATAACCTCATTTTTCTTTGTATATTTTATTTATTTATTTATTTATTTATTTATTTATTTGGTGACCAGATCAGGCATGGCATGTGGTGCTGGGATCAAACCATGGTCTCTGTGCTTGCCTAAGCTTACCTAAGCAGGCACTTTACTTATTTTTTGTTGGCTTAATTTTTTAAATTAATTTTATTGAGAAGAAATAGCAATGAGACAGTTTCCAAACAGGACAGTAGGACAGTTACAATGATTAATACATTGCATATTGTTGCTCAGCTATCTTGCCAGCACTCTTTGTATGTTTTAATTGTACATATTTGTTGGTTACAGTTAATAACTGCCTGCATGTGTTCGAAGTGTAATGAGCACATCAGGCTAGTTAGCATTTCCACCTCCTTAAATGTTTCTCAAATGTAACAGGCTAAAGGATAGCTCGGTAACTGAGTGCTGTGTGCATGTGTGCATGTAGTAGTTAGTATGAGAAAGGCTCTGGTTATAATCCCAAGAACCCAAAACAACAAAAAATAACAACTATGATCCCAGAAGCAGAAAGCACTTTCAAGTCACACACTGAGAAACTATCAGACGCTAAACTGAAACCCAGGTCGCTTGTCCTTCAACCCAACAATCTTGTATCACGTTGTTTCTCAGATTTTGCTACCAATGAAGGTTTTTCTGTCATATTTACTTCTCCCCTTATACACATTCACTCTCACATGTTTACAGTCCTCTTCCTCGCCCATGCACATTCTTTTTATTTTATTTTATCTTATTTTTATGTATTTGTTGCAGGGTCTCACTACACAGGTAGGAATCGTAGTGATTCTCCTGTTTTCAGCCTCCCCAGTGCTGAGATTACAGGTGTGCATCACCACACCTTGTCTCGGTGGCTGGTTCAGCATGCATGGGAGTGGGGCTGGGGCAGCATGTGGTGCCAGGAATTGAACCCCAGTCACTATGCTTGCCTAAGCAGGTGCTTAGACCACTGAGCTATCTCGCTAGCCCACCCATGCACATTCTGACACTGTCACACATGCTCATTAACCCATGCACACTCCATCACACACACACACACATGCACACATGCGCACACACATGCACACTCATGACCTCAGGAGCACCAGACCAGCAGCTGGTCTTGCATGGGAGGTCCCTGTACAGACTTTCACCCCAATATTTTTAAGTGCTTTATTAGCTGGCAGCCAGCAAAGAAGAAACATTTCAGGTTAAAGTGGTCAGAAAAGGATCCAGTGCTGAGACTCTTAGATAAAATCCAGTGGCCAAAAGGAAGCTGATGCCAGAGAATGCATGATGCAAGAAGAAATTTTAAAGACAAAGATCCAAAAATGGAATCAAGGCCAATGTCAGCAATCAAATCCCAGCAGATAAGAGTGGTCGGGTCTAAGGAAGTGCAAGATGTCGAAGTTCATGGTGTCACCAGAGAATGAGCAGGCAGGCAGTGCTATAGGAAAGCACAGGCCTCATACTCAGGAAAATGGTCTCGCGGCAGCCGTGCCTCTCCCGCCACCCTCCCTCAGCAGACCCTCTCTATTCCCTTCTGAGCAAGTTTCTGACACTTACGTTCTTTGTCTCTTCTTGCACAAACAAGACAAAGTGGCTATGACTATGTCAAACCAGTGGCAAAGCCAAAGGAGCACTTAGCTTTTGTCATAAATTCCTTCAGAGCAGCAGCTCCAAATGTGCCCCTTCCACCCACCCCAGCTGACTGTGTCTATGTGTTGATATGAAGCCGACTGCAGATGGCCTCAATTCTCCTGGGCCAGCTGGAAGCCTCTGAGGGAAACACCCAGGTGTGTGAATCACCTCGAAGCTGTTCTCACACCAGCCAGAAGCTAACTATCAAGTTTATCCAGACCTGGACTGCAGTGATCCTGAATGCAGCTTTTATTAATCATCAATTAGCCAACAATATGCAGATAGGAAAGATAAGCATTTCTCATCTTCACTGCCTCTGTTTATGCACCCTGTTGTACCTGAAGGCCAAGTGTGTGGCCCCAGTGAAGTGACATTTGTTCCACATAAGGGAGGAAGGAACACTACCTCGACTATAAATGCCTCTCCTGTGGAGAGCAAAGTCATAATCAGCTACATCCAGGTGCATTCCATGACCAACAATAAGCCAGAATTATCTCATACTACAAAGAACACATTCACATTTTATCATGAAGTATTCTCACTTCAGAAATATTTGCACAAAAAGACTGCATAAAGACAAAAATAGACTGTGAAATCTATAATATTTTGGTTAGTGAAATTCTGTACCACTTATAATTTTTCTGATTTGATACTACTTTGTATTCTCATTAAAAAATAAAAAATAAAATGGAAAGGAGCAGTTAATCCTTAACTTGTTTTGTCTTCTTTTTTCAATTCCTTTTCCTTTTGCACTCTTCTTACTTTCTTATATTGTTATCATTTTTTTCTTTCTTCTTCCAATTTTGCATGCATATATCTGGTAACAGGGACAACTAACTTGAAGACAACACTGTGCAGTACAACAAATACTGTGAAACTCATATTATTTTGTATCATAATATCTTGTATCATTTGTAATTTTTCTGTCTTATTACTACTTTGTACTCTCTTTAAAAAATTAAAAAATAAAAAGCTAGTCTGGCTTCATGTGCCGGCAGGAAGCTTGAAAATATGGAGGTCTTACATTTCACGCATTTTGTCAAGAGAAGGAACAGACCTTTAAGAACTTAAGACAAGTACTATATCTTAATGGAACTTGGCTTTTGTTCCAAGTCAACATCTGAACTTATTTGCCAATGAAAGCTTTAAACCATGAAAGAGAAATAGATTAAATAATTTGTAGATTAGCATTGACCTGCTATCCTAATTTTTATCTCCACACAAACCCTCATGTAAAGCTAAATTATGGTACAGACCCTCTTTGATCTTTCTACATCAGTTAAATGGGAAGTTGTTTCTCAGTGTTTACTTTATAGTAGAAAGATAATAAAAAAATATTGCTATCGTTTTACTACTCAGACTTTCTCAAAAAAGTGACCCTGATGCCAAACTGGAAATCAAAAACACCAATCGGTTGTTAACACATCTATTACAAGAAAAATCTATCAACTCATTAAAGAGAACAAAATAAAAATTGATTGTAAAGTAAGATAAATTAACATACTCATTCTCTGCTGCAATCAAAAGGACAACAGTAATGCTTCTTCATAGCATTCACAAGTTACCATTCTTTTCTACAGTTCCTGATAAGTTGTTGTTGTAACTCATAATCTCTGTTCTATTGCTTTTTTAACATTACCAAAACACACAGTCTTGACCATATAAGGTAAAATGAATCATGGGTACAATTCCACATGGCGAACACTTGCTATTCAATTAAAACCAGATCTCTTGACATCTTTGTGCATCTGAGCCCCAGCCATAAGAGAGTAACTGTCAGCCTCCTGCACTCTTCGTCAGCATAAGCACATCTATTCTTAGCCTATGAAATATGTGCCTTAGGTGTCAGGGGAGGGACGGCTGGCTTGTCACAGCTGCAGCCTGGGGGGGAGTGCTTTGTGTGGTCTGTGAGCAGAATGTTTCTGCCTTTGCTCCCAGCTGTGCATCACGGAGTGGGAGAAGGTACCCCAGGCTCATCAATTCTCTTTGTGCTGCTCACACTGAACTTGGAAGGCTGTTAGAAAGTGGCAGGCTTGGGGGAGAGGTTCAGAGGCCAGTTTGTTCCCACTGGGCAAAAGAATAGCATTGAAAAGAGACCAAACAATTGTTCTTCTTTAGTTGCCTAAAAAAACCCGCAGAGGTCACTTAATGAATAAATCATATTTTCAGAGTTTCTAAACCAGACTGATAACTGTTTAAGTCAAAACTGAATAACTGAAAGGGAAAGAAACAAAATCTTAAATTTTCATTTACTTGCATTTACTAGTTACTACTTGGAAAATATTCATCTGGTCATCTGAAATGGGAAAAAATATTTTCCATATTCTCAAATAGAAAGAAAAGTCTGTATATTTCTATACCCCAATACAGTTCAACTTAAATAATTTAGCAATAAAATTAGCCAATGAAATATCATTCCTGTCAAAAACCAATATAAAGTAAAAGGAGAGCTGTAAAACTGAAGCATGAAAATTTTCATTCTGCTGAAAAGCCAAAGAATAAACCGAGCTCTCAGTTTTAGGGACCTCCGCTGACCTGCTCTCTCCCCGCTGACAATGGAAACTACACTGCCACATGTCCTCACATCGGTTCAAAGCTCATCTCTGGGGCCATCTAGAAAAGTCACAGCATCAGCCTGGGAAATGGCTCTATGGTCTAAGCACCAGCCTGACAAGTACAAGCACCTGGGATCGATCCCTGGCGCCACATGCCATGCTGACCCTGGAACCCCAGGCACTCTGAGTCCACCACTGAAACCGGGCATGGTGGTACACTCCTGTGATCCCAGCACTGGGGAGGCTGAGACAGTAGGATCACTACGAGTCTGAGCTGCATAGTGAGGCTCTGTACCGAATTTAAAAAAAAAAAAAAAAAAAAAAAAAAAGGAAAGAAAAGTCACAATGCCTCAAGTTGCTTTAGAATATTTAAGATGTGGCCATAAGTTCATAATTAAGACATCATTAAGACCTCTAAAATTAAAATGGGGGGCTGCCCCTTAACTCAGCTCTTTAAGTGTCTGCTTCACCAAAGCAGTAAGGCTCAGGTTGCTGTGGTTCGATCCCCAGAACTCAAACCAGCCAAACCTGCCCTGAAGGCATTCAGATAAAAAAAAATCCTAAAATTAAAAGTGTACAATACTGATGTCATAAAATCAGATGAAAAACAAAAAATCCATCCAGCTTTTAATAGCTCTTTCTTATAGTTTATGTTTGGGTAAATATTTCAAGAGATTGAACAAAGCAGTGATTACTTATCACTAGCACAGAAGAATTAAAATATAACATTACAGTAGTGATAATAATAAAAATAAAATGTCCTTTGGAGAAAACTTATTCTAACTCAATCAGTTGATTGAGTTGTTCCTGATACAGGAAAGCTAAGTTTATTTTTGTTAAAATACAAACACCTGTTTAGAAACTGATAAATGGATTTGTTTTAATTAATAAATGAAATAATATGCTTTACTTCCAAGTTGCTCACAGGAAGTCCATTTTTATCTTCCTGTCAGAGTCAGTTCTTTTTGCAGACCCTTGCACCTGTCTTTACAACCATGGCATAGTCAGAACGTTTTCTTCGCCTTAACGTTGGTAGCTAAACAGAACGCGTTTCAGTGTGCTAGCTGGGAATGTGTCAGTCCAGCAAACCTCGCAAGTGTTTGGTAACCTGATGATGCCCTGAATTAGTAGCTCTTCTCTGTTATCTTGCAATCAGAGCTAACATACTCCACTAGACCAGGGTCATGTTTTTCCTTGTATGGAATCAGAAATGTGATGGGAACAGATATGAAACCTCCATACTTCCCCAGGGTTTCGTTGGCAGTCTTCCTGCACTCCATCTCTTTATCGGAAGTAGAGTTGTCATGACTGGCTGTTCTCACAAAGGTAGAAAATATTTTATCAGAAGCAACAAAGGATTCCCTGCAAATACCAAGAGAATACAAATTGTGTTGTAAAAACATACCTTTGCTTCATTTTATATTAGAAAACGGGAGGTCTAACCAGAACACAAAATTGTTTTTGTGATTTCTGTTCTAAATAAGTTGAATTTAATTTATTTAGTCCTGCCAAAGACAAGGAACGTATGAAGAATGTGTGCCACATATAGATTTTCCCTCTAAGAACTGTTTAGTAAGGTTTAAGGGGTAGAGACTTGTCAGAAGTCTTTCATCCTCATAGCCAGAATGGCAATACATAAAGAGCTTTCTGTGTGTGACTGTTCATTTGAATACTTACTTTGAATCTGCCTTAAACAATCTCTGTAGGGGAAAAAAGGGGGGACTGTAGGAAGTTATTCCACTTACCTTGATTCTAAGGTACACCAATATGGGGATTACGCAGTGGAGCAGTACTCATGATAATGGATTTTGGTGCTGTATTTGTTATTGCCTCTGCATTTTCCAATGGATTTCATGTGACTGAGATAAAGAAGCAGTATATGATAGCTAAACAAAGGAGTAGTCATTTCAGCTTATGTTTGAATTTCCACTCTTCTGTACAAATCAAACAAAGTGCTATCCAGCTGCTTACTTGTTCCAACTATAAAACATTGTTTTATCATATACTTCTGTGTGTATCTATAAATGTATACACCATTATATGAGACAGTTGAGGTTTCAGTTGCATCATAATTAGGAAATCCAAGGTTAGGTTTGCTAATTTAAACTAGATTCCCTCTCCTCATTATTGACTCTACAAAGGTGCCTTTCATTTCATTAATTCATTGTTTGTGGCTGCTTTCATTACATATGAGCTTCTGGTAATGGGTGACAGACAGGATTGCAAGCCTGAAGGGGGACTCTTCTTCCTAAGGGTCACAGTATATTCTAGTCCATCATTTACATGCATAATTTTCAAGCCATGCAACTCTGTGTCTTCTGGGAGAGGCTTTTTATTAAATGTACCTATGCCCATGCCCACAGAGTACCACACAAAACACAACATCTGACATTAAGCAAATCATTGAATTCATAGAAAGTCTTTTGCATATAACTAATCATCTTTTGGACTTAACACCAATGGAAGTGTATCCAATCACATAAAAATCACCCAGAGAAAAGCCTTAGGAAACATAGAAGCATGAAAAGAAAATGTTTTATGTTTTGCTAAATGTAAATTCTTGCCCATACTGATTCTTCTGCATTTGCTTTTTGACAAAACTGTCTAGTTATTTAATCAGCTGTAAAGTCCACTTCTATCAGTGTTCGTGTTTTATGAGCATTCTTCTACCACAAAAAAATATTCTTTTGTAACATGGTTCCTTGAAGCTTTTGGTTGCAAGGGCATGAAAATCATCTGCTTAACTGCTCTCCTAGTCTGGGAGTTAAAGTTACTTTTTTGTTCCAACTAAGGCTACATTGCACCAACCTTATAATTCAGAATAATCTTGGAAATACATAAAATTTTAAGCTTTTGATACCTATTGTCAAACTGTCTTACACAGTTTACTACATATCAATTTATACTTCTTTAAAAAAATACAAATATGAAATTATTTGTGGAAATTACTGTACCCAAATTCTGCTGAGAAACTTGTTCAATAATTCAACTGTAAAATATTAAAAATAAAAATAAATTCCACTATTCTATGTAATTCTATATTATAAATATAAACAGTAAAATTATGAAAGTAACACCTACACCTTGCCTTTTGTTCTGGTGCTCAATGAGGGCCATTAGAGCCGTACTAAAAGAATATGCTTATTCCCTCCATCCTGACCTGATTATACTCTTTCATCAGTATTCTGAATCTTAAACATAGAAAGAAATCCTCTTGAATTGTCAAGGTTTCACTACAGCTGCATCATTTCTGGTTTCTGGTTTTCTGCATTGAAACTGAAGAAGAAGATAGCCACAATGCCTTCCTCTCATACCTCCTCACAATGCCTTCCTCTCATACCTGTAGAAACGAGCCAGATGTAGGCAACTGGGTGAAACCACCCACGGTCCAGTTGGCACATGTAGGCAACTGCCCACGGTCCAGCTGGCACATGCTGGGACGCACAGAAGCAAAGCGGGGTGAAGAGTTTCTGCTTCAGTGCTGGAGTGCGCTTCTCACACCACAGGTCTTCCAGTCTTGGTGGCGAGAGCCAGCTGGGGCCCCAGTGGGGCTCTCTCTCCCCACTTTCTACACCTTTGTTTGTACCCCAACTTCTCTACTTCCCTCCACTCTGTGTCTTTCTTGAGGAAAGAACCAAAAAATGAAACTGGGCGTGGTGGCACGCACCTGTAATCCCAGCACTTGGGAGGCTGTAAATAGGTGGATTACTACGAGTCCGATCTAGTAGTGAGACCCTGAACACGCTGCAGACCCTTCCCTGAGATACAGAAACAAAAGGAAAGCAATCAAGAAAAACTCCTCAAGCGACGGTAGATGATGAGCAGCTGCCGCCTGGCGCAGAGCTGCACCACCTGGGCCCAGCCGTGCTTTGGCTCTGAGCTGCAATCAGAGCCTCTGGAGCACTCACTTTAGGAAAACTTTTTTCCCTTAACCTTTTTTAATTTCCAAACGAGCAAGCAGACAAGGAAAGGCAGGAGCACACGAAGGAATAGGGAGCCTGAGAGAGGCATCCATTAGAGGTTGCGCATCCCCATGCGTTACCTCAAACTGATCAAATACAAAATAAACCTGATCAAAGCCTAGATTGTCAGGAACATAGGAAATGAAGTGCAATCTCTGAGATGCTTTTATGACTATACTCTTATTATCCCACTGGATGTAAAAATTGCAGTTACTCCTGCTTTTTCATATAGTGCCATTAGGCTATGCACGTTGGCAAAACCTGACTTTGCTCATTTTTAAACAGAAGATCCCTATTTCTGGCTGGTCTTCTTCACGGGCATCTTTCTACATTTTTTTAAAGTGGTATTTTCTTTCCCCCTCCCCTAATCAGCCAAGTTCTCCCACTCTTTTCTTTTTATTAACTGTGGCTGGGTTCCAAACTGTTCTCCCTGGTGCAGGCAGATTTTTCAAGCTCCTAACAACTGCTTATCTAATTGTATTTTAATGAGGTGTGCATTGTTGTTGGAGTTCTGCTGCAGCAGCATTTTAACCATCATTTGGTCTTGGCAGGCAGTTGTTATTTGTGAGCTCCAAAAGTCTGTGCATTGGCCCACGGATACTCACGCAGGCACCAGTGCGCAGACACCCATTCACACGCACACAGCACGTCCACGCACACGCACATGCACACTTACCTACCGATGCCAGCACTGGGCATCCGAGGCTCTTCGTGGCCTGAAGCACCGTCCTTCCATGTTTGAAAGCGCCCCTACCGGAAATTGGCGCTGTATATTCTGGTTTGCTCTTGTTGAGTGGCTGTGTGGTGGGTGGCCTCTGCTACACCCCAGCGCAGGGAGTTAAATGAATCGTGTTCAAGTTGGAGCTCCTGGTCACCAGCGATCTTGGCAAGGCCTGTCTCGTTTGTCTAGGCGTTGCCACTGTATTCCTATTATTCCCCCACACAGCATGTCGAGCCAGTGTATTTAACACAGATCTTTTGATTGCAAGGGTATTCAGTGAAGCTTTTCAGAAGGTGGAACCATCGTGTTAAATTTTGAAGAACTAAAACATCAATTTCATTCAGCTTTTAAATGACTCAAGATGCATCATTTTCCCCTTTGAAATAATAATAATACTGTTTTCTCAGTATTATCTCTGCCAGAAACAAATTTATTCCTAGGGACCCCTCTCCTCTCCATCTCCCTGTGCTTCTCCCAGACTGCGACCCACTGCCCTTTGCTTTTGTTTCTCTCACAGATCTCCTGTCCTCCGGGATTTTGCCAAAGCACAGTGAAAATCAAGCCAGTAACTTACAGAAATATTAATGGATGGACAGTGCCCGGAAGTTGCAAAATAGGATTTACTTAATACACCATATTTGTCATGACTTTTTATTTGCCTGTTTTTTTCCACCATCATTCCTTACACGGTATCATTTGTAAAAGACACACAGTAACGTTTTCATTGTAATCTGTACAAAGGTGTTTCTTGAGAAAACGGAAAACGAGGGCTTCTCAATGCTTTAGCTCTAGTCAGCTCATGCAAGGTTACAGAGAGAAACTGATAGAAAACAATCAAGACAATGTTTAATTGAAAGTCAAGTTCCTTTGAACCTTATTTATTAAATCTTAACAAAAATCACTGGGGTTGATGCGACCAACACATCTTCCCCATTCACTCATGCTTTTTCTTCATTAAACCTTTATTAATCCCTGTTGCATGCATGAGAAAATTGAGATTCAAAGAGGGTGACTCATTCATGGTGATGCAAATATCAGGACTAGAATCCAGATTCGTTTATTTTCAGCCCCAGAGTGTGTGTACTTCAGTTCTCCAACCTCTCTCCAATCACGAACTACTGTGTTAGGACCTGATTTGACGCCTCAGGTGTTTCTGCTGTTCTAGTGTCCCCTTCGGTTCAGCAGTCACAGCCTCTCTGTGCCCCAGCTGCTGTGCTAAGCAGAAGAGATGGAAGGGTGAGCCTGCACAGAGCTTCTCTAGTGGGCAGAAGCCATGACCAACCCCAGGTGCAGCCTGGGAAGCACACAGCAGTGGTACTCTTAAAAAGGGGGAAATACAGTAAGGAAGCCTAAGGAAAAATGCACACAAAATTGAGCTCCCTTTGGGTTTATTGCAACTCCAACTGGTTTCTAAGCCAAACAAATGCCCTACTGCCGACGGTAAGTTCATCCCAGATTGACATCTCATGTGCTAGACTGAAAGCACAAAGCCAATCAGAGGCCAATCATTTAGATTGAATGTGATGGACTAGCACACACTTATCATCATGGTTATCTGGATCCAAATCATTATTTAGTTTTAACTTCTAGTTCTGAATTTTACAGACACAAAATCTAGCCCAGAATTTGCTTCTTTTTACACAATAACAACTTCCTAAAATCCGTGCAACAATCTACTTGTGCTAGTGTTAGAAAAGATCACAAGGCAACAACACATAAAAATCAAGAAAGTGAGGTTCTGAAAAATACTCCCTAAAATTTTGAAGAGGCCCTCGAACAAAAAGCTGATGAGGGCACAGTTTGGACTCTTAGCCTTTCTGATGCCTTCAATCAGACAATACAAGGTTGTGAGCAGGATCACAACAAAATACATATGAAACGGGAGCAAATACTGGTCAAGAGGTCCACAGGGTCACCTGTAGGTCACTCCCCTGCATGAGCAGCGTTCTAGCTCTGGCTCCACGCTGCCCTCAGGTACACATTAACTAACCAAAGCAAATTTCTGAGATTTCCTCAGGAATGAGTCCAAGCAATTTCCCTTCTTTCTTCATTTGCAGTGTGTTGACATTAATTAGTACCTAATTCCTGGAGTGTGTTCAGGCTTCAGTGACAGGTAAAGAGGCATGATTTCTGAGCAGATTAGGCACACAGCCGCCTGGCCTGCTTCCAGAGGAGGCAGGACCCTGCCTGCTCCTCTCCAGGCAGGCCCTCCCCGTGCTGCACACCCTCCCCAAGAGAACCCCAGAATCTTCAGAGAATAGGAAGTGGTTGTTCTCGATAGCAACAATCACTGTCTCTTATTAAATGTAAGAACCCCTAGGTCATTGTCCAAGATCTGTGAAAGAATTAAAGTCAAGTCTCTTCAGGACCACAAGCAATAACTGAGCGAGCCAGTACCAGAGCAGCTCTGACTCCGCAGCACTCTGACTTTGTGTTGTTTCAAGTCACGCATTTCTCGACCTACCTTTGCTCCAACATCTGCCCAAACAGCACTTATAGTTCAAAGAAAATGAGCTTTTAAAGAATAGATGCTTTACATGAGTTAGGCCATATTTAGAGTCAAAGTGTAGAGGGGTACAGGGGAACAAAAAGATCCATACAAGGGGCTGAAGAGATAGCTCAGTAGAGTAAGTGTTTGCGTGGCAAGCACATAGTTCTGAGTTCAATCCCCAGTACCACCAAAAAAAAGAAAAAGAAAAGAAAAGAAAGATCCATATGAGATCGTTTCTGTACATTGTATCTTTTCTAGTAAGTGAAATCTTGCCCCTCAGAGAACTGTAATGGCCCTGTGTTATTTCAGAACCACCCTAGAAATTATTATTAAAGGCCATTGTTTACCTTTAACCTTGTAGTTAGAATCTTGTTTACAAAATATGCATTGAATGTTTAAAGTTTAAAAATTTATTACAGAAAACACACATTGCTATTAATTGCTCTCACAATCCCACATGCACTTCAAACACATTTTTCCCATTGTTTTACTGTTCTTGCCACTTTCTGCTTTCTGAAGCAGTTCTGGAAGACCTCTTCCATGACCACCTTCTCAAGGAGTGATTTTTTTAAAAAAAAAGCAATGAATACTGAATCTTGGTGCCATGCAATGCAAAAGCAGGGTCATGAAAGAGTAGTGTTCCTTATCCACTGTATCAAACAGCTCTGGCATCATGAAACATTTGGCTTTTCCTCAAAGTCAAGATGGCCATGAAAACTAAGCATTTCAAAACTATTCAGGACACTGAGATAGTCAGGGTAGCACCATTAAAGATACTCATGAGTGAGGATTTTCAGAACTGCTTCAAAAGATAGCAAGAATAAGGGGATAAGGGCAAGCAAAATAGCTCAGTGGACTAAGCACCTGCTCTAGCAAGCACAGAGCCCAGGGCTCAATCCCCAATCCAGCATGTAGTGCCGGCCCACTCTCGGGGCACACTGAGCCACCACGGAGTCCAGGCATGGTGATGCATGCCTGTAATTCCAGTGCCAGGAGGTTGAAAACAGGAGGATCACCATGAATCCAGCTGCATAGTGAGACCGTGTACCAAATAACCAAATGAAAATTTTAAAAAAGGAAAAAAGAATAAGGGGATAAGTATTTGAATTGAGGAACAATATGTGAAGGGGGTTCATTGCAATGTATCTATTATAAAAATTCTTTTATTTTAGTATTCACTATATTTTTCTATCACACTTTATAGTTATCACTAGAAAGATAGGAATGAAGAATTAACAGGTTAATAATAAATGCAGGTGTAAGCAACCAAATTTTGCCTTTAAAAAGTGAGTGTGAAGCTATCCAATTTCTGATAAATGAGAGAACAGTGAGAAGCTAAAATAGTAGGAATGTATGTTGCAACATACCCAGGTAAAACAGGAAGAGTCAGATTGAGTTTATTGCTTAGCACCACTTGTGAAAATTAGAAATGGAAATTCACAAAACAGTGATCATATTTCATAAGAAAACATACACCCATGAGGATACGCTATAAACACATGAAGTTATTTTCTTCAAGGAAGAAATTGGAATGGGAAGTGAGAATGGAATACAATAAAGAAATAAACAAGAGAGGGGCTTTCCCAAGACTAGTAATGATGACACCATGAGCTAAGGATTACAATAAGCTTAACTCGACAAGTACAGTATTAATGTGCTGCGCTGCCTAGAAAGCAAGGAACTTGTGCCTCCCACTTGTCCCGACTCTGCGCTTCTTGACAACATTGTCAATTCTTATCAGCAAGCACGTCTCAAGCAAATGCCTCCCTGGACATGCTTGCCACTGCTGTTCAAGAGAAGTGCACAGAAATCTATACGAGAGAAGACTGTGCTACTTGCATAGGTTTCCTTCTGAGATGGAAGCAGCCAAAACATGAAGATTCACTGTCAGAAAACAGATATTAAATAAACACACCAATATTTTCAGCCAGACAGTGACTGAACAAATGCTCCCCATTTGCTATCTTCCTTTGTTATCTTGCTGTCCTTCTTTTTGTCCACACTCCACAGGAGTTCCCAGAGTCATTCCGAGCCTATGATAGTCAAGCACTGTGAAGACTTGCATAGAGGAGAAAAAAATAATTACACTCTTCAAGCAAGACTTCACAACAATTGTGGAAACAGAATCCCCTACAAATTAATTCTTAAGACCTTCTAAGCATTACGAGAAAGGCGCATTATTTCCATGAAAATTAATTACTAAATCTCTAACAAACCCCAGGTATAAGGAACCAAAATATAAAGGCTTGTGAATGCAACCCCTGGCCTAAAGTTCCTGCTCAGAGAGAAAAATGACTACTGAAAATCTCGCAGATCCGACATTCAAAGCTGGACTTTTCAAGGGGATGGGAAATCTATCATAGTGGGACTTCAACTTCCCTGGAAGCACACATTTATGGCTCTGGCTATGTGATAGCACTATGATCTTTACCTCTAGTGCTTCTGTTCTGTGATCAGACTGTGAAAAACTCTGCAGAGATAAGTGACGAAACGTTTAGTGGCCAGTTCGTTGGTGGTTAAAAGTTATTTGCCATAAGCCTTTCCAGGACAGCACACAAAGAGGCCATTATCTGTCATGGTCAGGAAAATATGACCTGTGGTCCACAATTAAAATAACTTCTAATTACGTGATGATAGATTTTCTGTAGTCATTTTTAAATGGCATGGATCAAAGGATTCATCCATTTCGTCTTAAAACATCTTTAGAATTGTTCTCTCTTCCTGAGGATGAACTACGTGCTGGCAAGGAGTCTGGATGGGTCAGTCTAGTAACTTGCTCACCGTGAAAAGAATTAGAGTTAGTGTTACATCCTCCCGGGAAGTAGGAGTCACGTGAGGGCAAATGGGGAAATGCTGGCCCTT
Organism: Octodon degus; assembly: GCF_000260255.1. Lineage (NCBI taxonomy): Eukaryota > Metazoa > Chordata > Mammalia > Rodentia > Octodontidae > Octodon > Octodon degus. The sequence goes on along the minus strand of NW_004524585.1, from coordinate 26,742,259 downwards.
TGCTTCTGCCTAACGCAGTTTAGTACTTGCAAATATGTTTGTGTCTAACTTAGCGATTTGGTCTCTTAGATCTTTATTTGTAACATATTCATACAAACCTAAGTACAGATCAAAAAATATTCAGCAAGCACTTGGTAGCAACCAGAGACTGTTGGGGTTTCCAGGGCTGTGTTTCTCTATGTGGGAACTTCTATTCACCAGCAAGACACAGTAAAAGACACCAACACTTCGATCTCCACCCCCCACACCAGAACTGTATCAGAATTTCAGGTGCTAGGACTCAGAGGTCTGCATTTTTCTTTTCTTTTTTTAATTGTATGTATTTGGTGCAGGGTCTCAATACACAGCTCAGACTTGTAGTGATCCTCCTGTTTCAGCCTCCCCAGCATGGAATACAGATGTGCTCCACCATGCCTGGTCTTAGTGTCCAGCTCAGTGTGCCTAGGGCAAAGTTAGCGTGACATGAGGTACCTGGGATCAAACCCAGGTCCTTGTACTTGCCTAGACAAGCATTTAGACTGCTGAGCTATCACTATGGCCCAGGAGTCTGCATTTTTAAAAGCATCCCCAAGTTATTTTGAAAACCCCAATTTAAACAATCTTGTCATTGTCATCAAAGCCTAATATAAAATTGAGAGTGCAAATAAGAAATACAAAATCCAGACTTAGGGTCAATAAAATCTGAGCAATGTTTTGTGTTAATTCTAGGACAAAACTTTTATTTTTATTTTTCATCTCTCCCCCACCTCCAGAATCAAACTGAGGACCTTGAGCTTGCCAGTCAGGTGCTATGCTGCTGAGTTATCTCCTGGCCCCTAGGACAGAATATTTAACTGACAGTGCAGTGCTCCATGTGTATCTCCTTTACGACACAGAAAATTCTTAAACCTATGTTGTGTCAATAATATCATAAAGTGTCAGCATCTCTACAGTAAAGAGACCCATCTTACCAGTCCTTGCCAGATAGGTAAGATGAACAAAAATTTCCTTAAAGAACAACATTATGGGGCTGGGGAGATGGCTCAGTGGAATAAGTGCTTCCCCGGCAAGCGCAAAGGCCTGAGTTCAATCCCCGGTTCCGAAAAAAAAAAAAAAAAAAAAAAGAACAACATTATGAATAGGCTTTCCATAGGTAATATTGTTAAGAGTCCACACCAAGAGCTACAGGTAGATCTTGTAAAATAGGTGAGTGACAAAAATGCTTTTTTCATGATGAGCTCAGCATGTTTATGGAATAGAAAAGAAGCGCAGAGTAACAAACATATTGGAGCACACAGCTAGAGTGCTAAAGGGCATTAGGAAAGAACTAGGATCAGAGTACTTGCTAGGAATTAGATTACATGGTGTCTGAGTTACTTTTCTCTCATTGCTGAAGTAACATACCCAACATGTAAAATTAACAAAGGAAAGGTTTATTTAGCTCGCAGTTAGTGGAGGTTTCAGTCCATATTCAGCTGGCTCCAAGGCAGAGTGGCACACAGCAGAGGGCAGCCACTCATGGTACCAGAAAGCAGCAAAGAGCAAAGGGAGGAGCAGCAGCTGTGGCAGCTAGCAAGCCTCTCTCCTTTCCTCATATTGTATGCAGATTACCTGCCCTCGGGCTGGTGCAGCACTCACACACATAATCCCAGCATTGGATTAAGAGTCAATCACAAACTCCAGAAGCTGCCCCCAGTAACTGATTGAGGCTTTGATAGGACAAATAGACAAACCGTGACACATGGCATAGGGCTATGGAGAACATTTTAGACTTTATGCTTGGTGCAACAGAGACTCCTATAAACATGACTTACGTACTAAATATCACCCTGCCTCCCTGGTGACAATGAAGAGGAAATGCAGAGAAAATATAAATTTCCCACCAAAAACTTTCTCACCTAACTTTAATTGGGGGCTGACTTTAATTGTGTTTGCTATAGCGTTCGAGATTATAATCTACATTTTATGAAAATATTTCCTCAAAATTGACGTATATGCTTGGTTTGGGGGCAAACACCTATCATCTCAGCACTGGGAAGGCTGAAGCAAGAGGACTCCTACAAGTTCAAGGCCAGCCTGGGCTACAAAGTGAGTTCAGTTCAGCTTGAACCGCACAGTGAATCCCTGTCTCAAAAAGACCAACAAAAGGTACTAATGAGAAATGCTTATCTTTATGTGGGACCCTATGTGTCAATAAAACAGTGCTTAGTGCTCATGTTTTCAGTTTAGTTTTTATCAATACATGTATGCCATAGATAATGATCATATTCATCAGGGGTTTGTATATGATAGATCTTCATTTTACTTTTTTGGTGGAACCAGGGATTGAACTCAGAGCCTTGCACTCACCAGGCAAGCACTTATTTTACTGAGCTGTCTCCCCAGCCCCATGTGTATGATACATCTTAATTCATTTTTTCCCTATTACTCTGCTCTCCCTTCAGCCCTTCCTTTCTTCACTATTTATAAAATTCCATATTTCGTTCAATTCTTTTTTCCAAAATATCCCTTTTCTCTTCCTTTCCTTCCCCTCCCCTCCTCTTGCCCCTTCCCATTTGAGCAAGTTTTCCCTGCATCCCAATATCTATTCTCTGAAGCTGTAGCTTTTTGTTTTGTTTTTTTGTTTTTTGTTTGTTTGTTTGTTTGTTTTGGTCTGGGGGATTGAACTCAGGACCTTGTGTTTGCCAGGTATGAGCTTATGCCGCTGAGCTATCTCACCACCCTACCAATATCTATTTTCTATTCTGTACTTTAATTACATTTCGAATTCCTCACACACAAAAATAATGCTATATTTAAACTTGTGTGTCTATTTCACTTATGAATATGATCTTGAAATACATCCACCTACCTAAAACTGTCTCCAGCTTATCCTTTTTAAGGAAGAATAGTGTTCCATTGTATATAAAGACCACATTTTCTTTATCCATTCACCAGTTGATGGGCATATGAGCTGTTTCCAATATCTACATATTGTGCTGCTATAAACACGTATATGTGTATATCTCCATATATTTCTAGCTCTTTCAAGAAGGTACCTCAGGGGGAATATCTGGGCCAGACATAACCTCTATTTAGTGTTTTGAAAAATCTTCATTCATTTTTTTTCCATGGTTGTTGTACCAATTTATACTCCCACCAACTCTAGAGAAGAGTTCCTTTTTCCCCACAGCCTTACCAGCATTTATTGGCCAGTCTCTTCATGGTTGACATTTTTCTAGTGTGAGATAGAATTTCAGTATTGTTTTAATTTGCATTTCTCAAATAACTAGCAATGTTGGACTGTTTTATGCATTTACTTACTGTTTTTTCTTCTTCATGTGAGAAGTGTCTATTCCTTGCAGATGCCCATTTTGGATTGGGTCACACAGCAAGCTTAAGTAAAGGCAAAAGAATTGGAATTATGCCACGTTTGTTGCTATGTTTAAAAAACACTTACAAGGTCTTATTATATGACAGTTATTCCAGTGCAAAGATAATCGAGACAATTCATCAGGACAATGTGAAGAATCTCCTCTGACACGACGTCACCTCCCTTTTTGACAATTTCCAGTGATTTTCCCTTTATCTTCAGTCACCATCATTTGCAGACTCAGCTACAAGTTCTTAAACTGTCTTGGGTTCTTGACTCTTTCTTTGTATTGTGCTAAATACCATTAATTTGGCCTTGAACGCAAAGAGATATCCTTCAGCTAAGAACTGGTCTTAAAGAACTTGAATGTCTGTTTCTCACTGAGTTGAGGAGGTGAGTACATGGAGAAGAAGAGTAGCCAATGGGGAAATAATTAAGCAACATGACCCCCAAGTTAAACTAAAACTCTCAAAGTGCTCTGCAGCACTGTGGCATTAGAGAAGCAAAAGGAAATGAGTTTCCTAGATCCTGTCCCACTGTGGTAACATCTGGTCAGTATGATTTAGGGCTCTTTCATGTGGACTTTCAAAGTTAGAGACCAAAGTACAACATACCTTTCAGGTTCCATTAGACCAGTGATACTCCCAAGTTAGGCTGAGAGAAGCTGCTATTCACAGGGATGACATCCCCTTCATCCATTAAATGTGTACAGGTTCCAAGGCCCTATGAGGAATGTGATCAAGATGTACTGCACGCACACACACACACACACACACACACATACACACACATGTTGTTGGGGTCCAAGAGATTCAGAGAAGGGAAGAGAGAAGGGACAAAAAGGAGTTTAAAATATTGCATGATTTCTCTTATATGAAAGACCCTCTCTCTAATGACATATGATGAAATAAAAGACAGCAGGAAAAAAGAGAGAACAAAAGATATTATAATCCAACACAGGGGCCTGGGAGTTGGCTCAGTAGAATAAGCACTTGCCTGGCAACCACAAGGGCCTGAGTTCAATCCCTGGTTCCACAAAAAAAAAAAAAAAAAAAAAAAAAAAAATCAATCCAACACAGTGTATCTAAAATGTAAAGTGTATCTTAACTTAGTACAATTGTTTTACATGTTTTATGTGTTCTTTGGCCTACTGGTCTGGTTTTAAATATGTATATGATAATTAATTTTATAAGGACATTTAAGGTAAATAAATATGGTCTGATGCTGGAAAAATAAAAGGAGGCTTCAGGGAAAGGAAAAACAAAGACTGGAATACGTTACATACATGTACCCAATCCCTACAGCAAATGTAATCATTGTACACTCCAAATATGTACTAATAACAAGTAAAGACAAAGAAAGAACTTAGAAATGACATGTGCATGGACCATTTCCCGCCACGTGTAGCTATTAGGTACTACAAGCATGTACCATTTAAAAAATAAGAACTAAATGTCAATATATTCAAATAGTCCTTTCTTGAGAGAGTTCTAGTGTGGAAATTTCCATCACCATGGACTAGTTAAATAATGATGGCCCCAGTAGCATGGTTCACACGTGCATCACCACAGTGTATCAACTATGAGTGCAACCTTATGCTACCAAACAACATTTCAGTCAATGACAGATTGCATATATCACAGAGATCCCATATGATCATGTCAGTTAGTGATGTTGCAGCAGTCTGAGTTTGTGTCTGAACACTCAGTAGAGTGTTTGTACAACCAAGTCACCTAAGAAAGGATTTCTCAGAATGTGTCCCTCACAAGAAGTAAAGTATGACAATAACTGCATGAAGTTCGAACTTGGCAGCTAGCTCTTCAGTCCACAAGTCACAAATCAAATGCATGATGTACATAAGTAACAGACGCATCCTTGATCAATGACCAATCGTATCACCTTTGTCAAAGCCTGCCAGTGACTGGTCATGGTACACCTATTATTAAGTTCATGCACAGATAGCAAGCCATGTAGTTGTATTGCCTCCTTGTCATCTAATGACAACCCTATGTGATGTTTTGCAAAAATGAATGATTGGAAGAAGGACTTGACAGACAAGGATGAAAGACCAGCAAATGAAAAAATGCCAGTAATGACATTTGAATCGAACATGGGTGGAATACTAGAAGGAATCACAAACACTGGGCATTGTGACACTCACTGTTAGAGATTCTAGGCAAACATTCAGAGCTCAGGGAGCGTAAATATATAGGCTTCAAGGAGGAAAGTAGTTGTGACAAGCAAGATGCAAGGGTCCTAGAGAAATGCTAGATGTCAACAAACATGTCACCTTCAGGATACTGGCAGAGCCACTTCACAACTCAGAAAGCAGCAAGTACAAAATGTCAGAGGCCAAATGAATTTGTGGAAACACAGAAAAGATGCCTTCCATACTCATACATATAGTTATATCTAAGAAGAATAAGGCATGCATTCCCAAATCAATTGTGCCATTTGTACAGAGAAATAATACATTTATTTTTATTGTGATGTATTAAACAAATATTTGTTTTTTTCATTTCCACTTTTATATAGTTATAACCAATAGAATGAGAAAATTTTAAAGTTTACAGAACAATTTTCACTTTCCTCATTTGGTCATCACACAAGGCTTCCATCTGAGGTCATTTTGGTAACCCCTTGTGACCACAAAACCTGGGCCACCCCAGTGTGCATTTGTGTTGTCTAATGCTGTGTTGTGTACAGTTTTCAGAGAAAGCTATAACTTCAAGGTGCTGTATATTTTGTCTCAAAAACTCACTGCTTTGTGTGGTCTTCTGATGTTAATTTATTTCAAATGCACTCATTTGTGGGGTAACCCTGCCAGGATGGAATATTAAGGTGCTGAGGTTACCCGGACCCTTCAAAATTTTCCCTTCTAACAAAAGGGTATTTCACAATCATTTTTTTAATTTCAGTCTTTTCTTAATAAACCAAAGGATTGGAAGACGATTCTTAAAAATTAGGAAATTATGCTGGGTGTGGTAGCACATGCCTGCAATCCTTGAGGCAGGAGGACTGTTAGGAGTTCGAGATGAGCCTGGGCTACAAAGTGAGCTCAACGCCAGTCTGAACTGCATAGTGAGACCCCAACTCCAAAGAAAAAACAATGAGATTAGAGAAATAGCATTTCACTTTAGACTGCTTACTCTTTTTTGTGTGTGAAATTTGTAGATTTTTAAAATTTAATTCTGTTGGAACATTTCTGACACTCATAGCAATCACATCATAGGGAATTTGTACTTACACAAACCTTAATTTTTTCCCATTCCCTTTCCCTCCCTTCAGCCTTCCTTCCACTTTACAAAACTTATTTTTCTTTTATTTATTTTTTAAAGGGTCTTATAAAAGAACATTAAAGTTTTCATAAAAGATTTTCATATATCTGAATAAAGGGAGAAAACAAGTTACAGAACACTGGAAAACATAATTCTATTCTGCTAAACTAACACATGTACATGAATGCACACTTATATATGCTTGTATTATGTACCTATGTAGAAAGTAATCAGAATAGAAGACATACAATGCCAGTGGCACTTCTCTTTGGAGGAAAAGATCCTGGAAAACTATTTTTCTGTTCTCTGTGCTTTGTGAATCTCCTACAATAGGTATGTAACACTTTTGTAGAAAGACAGTTTCAAAACAATTCTGATCTCCCTCTCCTTTCATTTACTTAACATGCTAATAATAAAAACAAGCATCGCATTAGGCTTTCACTTGTAATTTTTAAATCTCTTCAGCTTTCCTATTCATTTTCTGCCTGTCATAGGCTCAGAGCACTTCCTAATGAGTCTGACAAGCCAGGTGGTACTGACTGTGTAGGAAAATATAGATCTCAAAGATGAACTTTTCCAGAACCAGAGCTCAGGCAGATAGGATAGAAGGATTTTAGGGTACTCATATTTCAATGGCTCGAATTCCCTTGCCTCTAATTTGTAGGGTTGCCCAGGCCTACAGGATGCCCCACCCAGGCATTGCTGATGGATTGACGAAACCATCTGTGCAGCATAAACGGCACTGCCTGTGTCTGATTAGTTGGAAATAGTTGACAAAATTCACATGGTTAAATAAATCAGGAAAAGGGTAACCAAAGCACAGATGTTTACCATCTTCCTACACAGTCCTATAAACATCATCTGTCAAGAAAACAATGCACGCCGGACCGCCTCTCACATTCGCACCATTAAATTAAAACTTTGGAAACATTGAGCATTTATTGTATATCAAGTCCTACGCTGAACATTTTATTCACTTTCCAATTTAGTCCCCAGAAGAACCCTATTAACAGGAAGCTATTACTTTCATTTTATAGATTAGAAAATTGCAGCTCAGGGATATTTAGAAACCCATCTCTATAGTCAGATACCAAGCCCATAGCATTAAGCCCTTAGTGGGCAAGAATGCATGTTCTACTTCAGGTTAATATGTCTACTTATGCAGAATGGTAGCTGGTCCAGAGCTTTTGTAAGCAACTAGCCAACAAAGCACAATTTGATACCTAGTAGCAAACCCAGTGATCATGTGTAGAAGTATATTTTAGAACCTCACTTAAAGGACTTAATTCATTAAATGCTTTTGTCCTGCCAGTTTCCTAAAAGACAACAACACATTTTATTAAAAGTGTGAAAAGTTTAGAAGTGTTTTTAAAAGCACCTTTGGATAAAACTTGAAAGCTAGTAAAAAATTAAAATAGCTTTATATTTTTACCAAATAAAGCAATTTTTGATGAGTCAAAAGTGTTTTTAACTAAAAATCACAGGAGAAAAGCAAAATTAACAAGCTGCATTTCCTTTAGATAATTTAGAGGCCTCCCCACCTCCTAAGACAAAATTCTATCCTGGACAATGCTTCATCCTGAGGACAAAGCCCCCAAACTCCAAAACTGTCATTCTTACTTCAAATTTCTGTTTCTCAGTGTGGAAGCTCAACCTCCCCCCATTTTTTTCACCTTAGCCTTTCATCTCTGACCTTTCAAGTCTTCCTGAAATCAAATTGCCAAATCCTATTTTCTCTTTGCAGAGCATCTCCTAATGTTCCTAATGTAATTTAGACTGACAGCGCTGTGCTACAATTTTCAATAATATATCTGCAGATGAAAAGAAGGTTGGCCACTGGGGCACTCCAAGCAAGCTCCAGTTGGAAAATGCAGACCAGAGAGGTCCCTCCCTGTCACTGGGTGTTGGCACTGTTGTTACCCACTTGCAGACCAGACAGCTCCAGAGCTCCAGGGCTGGGTGCCCCAGTGTCTAAACATACAACAGCTAATTAATAGTTCATATTTTTAGAAGGCATATTCCATGCCAGGCACCTTACCAAGTGTCTTGTATATGACTTCATAGGACTTAACGAGTAAGTTACCTACTTGTGTGCATCTGCATTTGGTGAGACTAGTAGACTTATTCAGTATCCTAAGTGAGTAAGACCATTCTGCTGCTTTGTTATATATTATATATCATAGTTAAGAAATATATAGAAAATATTCATGCGTAAGCAGTGGAAACTAGTCTAATCTGCCCAGGTAAATTAGTTAAAAGGTCTTTCACCTCCTCTCTTAGCATGCTCTGTTACTGGAGCTCTGTCTCAGCACTCTCTGGAGGAGAATCTCCTACCACCTTGAGTCTCTTTGCTACCATGCCGTCCAGGTAGATGATTGGTTACTCACATTCCAGACTCTTCAAAGCTTAATCCAGGTCAGCTGTCACCTGCCTACAGTTACATTGTTGAATACTGATTTTGGGTGTGCATCTAAACGTTCACATATATCTGAAAAACCAAGCAGAGAATTGTATAGTTGTGGTAATCTCATTGCGGACTAAAAAGAAAGAAAAAGCACTAGACAAACATGTATTTGCAAAGAAAAGTATTGGGAAGAAATGTGAAATGGTGTTAGCATAATTGGAAGTGTTTTCTTCTCTACATGGCATTCAATATGCTACCATTCTATAAATATAACCACTTAGGGATTTTTAATTCAAAAAAGTAAATTTCTTTCAACAATTTAAAATCAAAAGAAGAACTCTTGTTTTAAAAGTCTTCTTTTTATAATGCGTCTGTAATTATTTTTAATGAGTTTAAGAATGCACCAGCTCATGAATGTATACAGCATGATGATATTCTTTTGCACATACTTTTTTCCATCAAAGATATAAAATAATACAAAAACAAAAAGGCTTTTAACAGCAAAAGTGCCTAAATCCAAGCACAGCCTGTGCCGCCCCACTCCGAGCTCTCTGTGGGATGGAAGGAAACTCTCCTAAAGCAGTTTCTGTCATTTCACACTGGGAATTGTCCTTCCTGGAAGGATGAGCCCTCGCCCAACGTCCTGTTCCCTTTCCAGGGACAGCCTACAGCACTTTATGGGACTTGTTATGTTCATGTGAGGAGAGATTTAGAGAACAGAAAATGTTTTCTCCCTCACCTTAAATCCAAATAATCCCGAAGAGGGCCGACCCAGTAGCCCAGCGGATTAAAGCACCTGTTTAGGCAGACAAAGCCCCTCCCTCAGTTCGATCTTCATGCCGGCCTCGCCCCTGGGGCGTGCTGAGAGGGCGATTGAGACTGGGAGAGGTGGCCTACCCGCCTGTAATCCTAGTCCTTATAACTAATCTAGCAAGACCCTGTCTCAAAATAATGCTCTAAATCACTTCAAATTTGGAAGATGAAGCTTTGTTGAAAAAAATTTTTAAAGGCACAAAATATGACTGAGTGAGAAAAATATAATTTGAATAATAAAGATGTGGTATGGATACACTCAAGAATTTAAAGGGCCAGCCAAATAGCTCAGCAGATTAAAGTGCCTGCTTAAGCAGATGCAGGGGCTGGGAGTTCCATCCCCAGGCCTCCCTTGCTGGCCCTGCCCCCAGGGTGCTCTGAGCCGGCAATTGAGATTGGGCGTGGTGGTGCATGCCTGTAATCCCAGCATGTGGGAGGCTATAAACAGGAGGAGCACTACGAGTCCGATCTATGCAGTAAGACCCTGTACACCCTGTACACCTTGTCCTAAATACAATAATAATAATGATAATAATAATTTAGACAACTCTAAGTATCAGTGGGTTAATGGAAAACATCAACGCTAGACAGAGACAGTGTCCTAATTGATGTAGTTAAGGATCACCTCTAACTTTGCAATCACTGTGGTTAAGCTTGTTGGGAAAGAAGATATTTGTATTATTTACATAACAAAGCATCCTCCCAGAAAGTACTTATTAATTTACAATGAAGAAACTGTACCTTTACTAAAGACAGACTTCATAAACTACCCTCATCAATAATTAAGCTTAGCGTGGTATGTCTCAAGATATGATGAAATATGAAGTAAACAATACCACCCATGCAGCAAAATATTTATTCATTTATTTATATTTTAAAGAGAATATAGAATAGTAATAAAAAAGAAATGATACAGAATTTCTCTAAAGAAATAGGAATTTGACAGCATGTGTTGTGTTGCCTAGTGTTGACTTCAACTTAGATGTTCAGATTACCAGATGTATGCATGCAAAATTGGAAAAAGAAAAAATGTGTAAGAAATTAAGAAGAGAGAAAGAGGAAGAAAACTGAAAAAGGAAGACAAAAAAAAAAAAATTAAGCCTTAATGGCTTCTTTCTATAGACCAGCAGAAATCCACAGCAGCAAAATATTTATAACTGGAATGTGAGTAGGCAATCAGAATCATCCCAAGGACAGAGATTCTGCAAGACCAGTGGGATAAACTCTTCAAGATACTCATCATAAAAATGAAAAAGTAGCTCTTATTTAAGAAAGACGTAAAGGATACAACCAAATGCAATACAGGAACACTGATTGGGTTTGGTGTTTTGTTTGTTTTTAACATAATTTGAGAAATGAAGTGATGTAATTTGGGGAGGATTTGGGGGAAGCAAAAATTTTAATGTGCACTCTACAGTAGATATTATGGCTTATTTCAGTATTTTTTGAATTCTTTGAAATGAAATAGCATTGAAGTTATGCAAGAAAATCTCTCTATTCTTAGCTAGAAAACACTGAGGAAATATAGTAGAGATACAGGGATATGCTATTGCAGCTTACTTTCTAATGTATCAAGAAAGAAAGGACATGGCTGACACTGACAAAGGTTCTACAATCTGAGGTACAAGATCTCAGGATAAATCCTGAGGGGATTTCACTGACCTTCTCAGACCCAAAAGCTACAACTCTTGTTGCACAGGTCCTGCTTTACCTTGGTCTTAACCATCCAGTAGAAAAGTATGAAGATGAAATATAGAAAGTAAAGCCATGCTGTTATGTTGAGCTGTGGGGGACTGAGGTCAATAATTTCTGACATTGCCAGTTAAACAGAAGCCCCAATGCTATTATGGGCTTTTGTACTCTTTTAGAATATTTTGCTGAGTTTACACACCTATAATATTCAATAACGGAACTTAGAAAAAAAGGGGTATACAAGATGAATGTCCATTTTGTATCTGTGTATTCAAAGTGGTTAGGATAGATATATAGTTACATTCTCTTAATGAATAGAATGATTTGTTCTAATGGTGTTTGTAAATAGGATCTCAAGTCCGCATCTTGTACAGCAATTAACCACTAAGAAGAATATATGCAGTGTGCTAGTTATTGAAACTGTACTACCGATTTGATTTGAAACTGTCTCATTGCTATCTGTTTATCAATAAAATTTTGAAAAAAAAAAAAGAAAGAAAGGGGAAGGGACTGTGAAGATGGCTCAGTAGAATAAGTGCTTCCCTGGCAAGCATAAGAGTCTGAATTCAATCCTCAGTTCCACCAAAAAGAAAAAAGAAAGAAAGAAAAGAAAAGAGATTAGACATTTTGTTTATTATATGAAAATGTTATAAAACATTAACAATTGGTGACTCTAGGTGGAGGGCTCATTGTACTATTCACTGAATATTTCTGGCTGTAGAATGACTAATTTTAGCACCATTAAACTTCAGTCTAATGAATCGTATTGCCTTCTTATACTTAAAAAAAAAAATACCTGAACAAAAATATTATCCGATCTACCCAAGCACAAGAGAGCTTTGAAGCACATGGAAGTCAGCACTAAAGAATTGGGAACTGATATTTGCTCAGATTCAGTATGCTTATTTACTCCCTCAAAGAAAAACATTTGCCTTTTTCAAGATACTTTGAATTCACAGGAGAGCAGAGAGGATCCTGTGAGCCTAGCTGTGTGAGGGTAGCAGTAAAGGAAATGTAGGTTTTGGAACCCTAAGTCATCGCCTCCCAGAAGTACAGGTTCTTGGCCTTCCTTCTGAAAAGCTGAAGAAGGTTTCAAAGATTGTCCAAGTCTCGGCTGCCTAGAGTTGAGCACGAAGGAAATATTTATGCTTACAACAAGACTCTGGGGTGCAAGTCTGGCATGCTGCATGGTGCTGGGCTACGAGTGCTCTCCAAGAGCACTAGCTGCTCTCTAGCGAGGCTGTGAGTGTCCAGCGGGCTATGAACCGGAGAGACGTTAGAAACCAAGTGGAATGACTGGTCCCCTCAGCCATCATTTGTAATACTCAGATTCACAGGGAAACTACTGAACAATAGAAGAGAGCTCTCCCTCCTCTCATCCTAGAATATGGAGATGAGAAACACATCCTAGAATATGGAGATCAAGGAGTCCGAGAGATAACAAACACCACAAAGCAGAATCCTTCTCACAGCAGGTGATAGCAGCATGCTTGTCTTTTGAAAAATGTGTCAGATCCTTTTAGGACTATATAGAAGCACTCTGGTTTCTATGGTGACACCGACAATGATAACACTGTCAATTGCTGTGATATCTAGATTTACATTATGTAGTTTTAAAAGCATCTTGAAATTCTGAAGGTTCAATTTTTTCATTAAATTGTCTTTGAGTCAATTTTATTTGTGATAATTAAAAGAGAGATATTCTTTTTGTCAGAAATACCAGCAGCCAATATTTCTTGCCTTGTGTAAAGCCCAGGGAAAGGGAAGCCATAAACTAACTCTAAGGCCCTTCAAGAATAATCAAAGCATTTCTTCAGAGTGGAAAAGACTAAGCAATTTATTAGTCTTCAGGGCCATTCCCAGACTTTCACTTAAGAAATGCCATTAACAGTAGTATTTGCTAGTCTAAAGGATGGCAGTTTATTTGTCTAATCCAACCCTAATTAATTAGTTTCTTAGAAAAGGCACTTTCTAGTAAAATTTTGCATAAACACTTCCATAAGTCCAAAGCAGGCATAAACAACAACTCCTACAAGTAACCCCTACAAAAAGCTGTTCATCATAATGTTAGACTAACTATCAACCACTTACTTTGTAATTGAGAGAATGTAAAAGTGCGTCTTCCATTCTTTCTGTACTTAGTTTTACTCAATTAGCGGCAACAAGCCTTTCTCTCACTTTATAATTGATCTAGGCTAGAAGCCTATTGGCTGGTACCACCCAGCCCCAAGGGGAGGCTTCTGTCTCAGAACATCCATGCAGCCACTCCCAGCAATATGCTACCTACTCCGTGGACTAACCCAGCACACTCCCATGATACAGCTGCCTCCCAAAGGCCCCGCCTGTGAGTGCATAAGTGGAGGGGAGGGGCAAATGCAACCCTAACATTCACCCTGTGTGCATTCGCATGCCATCCATCTAAATCCTTTCAGGTTGGTCTGCTAAGGAACAGACAGTTAAGTGCCACCTTTCTGAAAGGAAGACTCCTTTCTTCCCACTGTTCTTCTCATCGCTTATTAATACAACATTATGACTTCAGCAGTTTTAATTAGAAAGATGTCTCCCATGTGCATGGTCTATAAATTTCTTGTCTGACTTCACTATCACTATTATCAAGAACTTATTTTCAATGAATTTGCAAAGAATATTCTGTTACTGCAACTGGTGATTATTCTTATAACAAAAATTCTATTTTAATTAAAAAAATTTGACTTACACTGAAAGAAAATTATTTCAGTCCACACACACAAAAAAAAAAAATTAGAAAAACAAAGTCTTTTCTAAGACCACCAAATAAAATGCTAGTCTTACTGCAATATTAAACCAGAAGAATACAGTTGTAGTTTGGGATTTTTCAAGGGAACAATACAATACAGGACACATAGTTTACAAGATTATTTATAACACTCACCCCAAGAATCATATACAAAAAGAGAATACAAGAAATCTGTCCACATACTAAAGACCAAAGAATGCAGCTTATCCTATGGTAATGTCCCTCCGAGTCCTAATGAAAGCCTAGAGCCCATAACAATGTCTCACGCAGGTGAGTTTCATGGTTCTGCACTGCCAAGGCCCAAAGGTGGAAGCTAGAAAGTCTGTGAGAGCAGGATGAAGGATCTGTGCCAGCAGGCTGAGGGATCTGAGCTGGAGCCAGAAAGAGCCACTAAAGTAAGAGCCAGAGCTCCTTGAAAAGTACCACAGCCATCCTTGGCAACAGTGATGTCTTTAGCTCCCCCGAAGATGAAGAAAACCAAGTTCCCATCAGGAAAGCCAATGCAGTCAGATTATCTGGGAGGCTGAGCTGTGCACCATCTTCTCCTCCAGAGCCAAGAAGCAATGCTCAGAGTGAGAACTAGAGCTCCCCCAAAATACCCCACAGCCATCTTCAGTGATATTGAGGTCCCAGGCTTGTCCTCTGACAAGAAAAAAGCAATTTCACCAGGAAAGCCAGTATGACAAGGCCTTCCAGCACGGTATCCCAAGAGGACCAGAAGCTCTTTACACCTAACAGCTCTCAACAGCTTCCAACAGCCTCCACCAGATCCCAGTTTCTCTTTTTCTTTTTCTTCTTCTTCTCCTTCTTCTTTTTCCTCTTCTTCTTTTTCTTCTTCTTTTTCTTCTTTTTCTTCTTC